>NC_140087.1:118023077-118430577 GCF_964237585.1 Gallinula chloropus | reverse complement strand
CCTTTTAAAAAATATATGTATACGTTAGTGACAAAAAAAAAAAAAGCCAAAACAAATTCTGACACGAGATGTTTAAAATATTAGGGAAGCCACTCTCGAGTTAATATATTCTTATTGATGTATTACTAGAAAAGAAGTGTGATTTATTTATATGGGATACTGCATAGCGCTTAGGTGCAGGATGTTTTGATTACTGCTAACACCTATCGCTTTTTTTGAAGTCGGACAAAATATTTATTATGTATTTTTAATATACATTTGAAACTTATAGTCTCGCCTTTGATATCTTCCCTGAATATGCCAAGAGATAGATAGCAGTGCAGTAGTAGTTCAGCACTTAGATCAGGGTGGAGAAAACCTTGCATTTTCATGCTGGATTTCCTTTACTATCAATCTTTAAATCCTTGAATAATTTGATCGCTTTAAAAAGGAGAGAGGGAAAGGAAGAGTCTTGACTACAGTCATCTGCACAGGTAATTGGAATCTCCTTAACAGGAGCTGGGGAGCTGAATGAAGGGGAGTTGAGCTGAGATTTGAGCCGCCCTTCAGCTGGGAAATGAGAACCTCAGTCAAACGCTGCAGACGCAGACCTCAGCTGATGGGGACCCTGTCTTTCTCTCTTTCTGCTAACGATCTCCGCTTCTCGGAGGTCAGTTCTGGGATCAAACCCGAAAGAATTGTCTCTCTTCCTCGGGATAATTAGAACCCGCTGAAATCCGAGAGACGGGGACCTAGGCAGGCACGGGCACCGACAGCACGACTTGGGCAGGAGTTTGCAACCGCCAGCCCACTCCACAACGTCCCGCCAGCGGTTCCCAGGGAGGGGACGGGACTTTTGGAGTCCTTCCCCCTTCCTCTAGTCCTGTGTCCTGGCCGCAAGCTCCGGGAGCCGGCCGCGGGGCCGGGAGGGAGCTCCCGTTGCGGCGAGGCGAGGCGGGGCCGGGCGGAGCGGCCGAGGGGAGCTGTCCCTTCAGCACCACCGCCCCGCCGCCGCCGCAGACAGCCCGGCCCCGCCGCCGCCGCCGCCCGTCTCTCCGCCCTGCGGCTGCCGCCGGCCACCCCCGCGGAACGCCCTGGGCAAAGGCTGGCCTGAGCCGGTGTGGGGTGAGGGTACCCCGAAAGCTCCCCTCTGGAGGATAGAACCGCGTGTGCGCCCGCTCTCCATCTTCAGTAGCCGTGTGTGGCTATTGTTTCAGCGTAAAGTTTCTCCGGGGAAGCGAGGGCTAGAATCAGCCCTCTAGCACAATAACATCACATCGCCTAAAATATCTACTGCTATTGCTCTATTTATTTAATTATTTATTTTTATGGTGGGAATAATGAGTGAGGAAAGGCAATAAGGGGGCAAGGAACACGCATTCCAAGGGGCTGAGTGGCGAGGTGTTCAATCTCCGAGCGAGTTATTCGTTTTATACTGTGAATGGAAGCCTGCGCTTAATTTTGTAGGAAGAATGCGTTCCTACGCTAGGCCATTAAGAGTACTTTTGTTTCTCTTCACGGTAAATGACGGTAATAACAACACCACCACCCACTAACCCACCCCCCCGCCGAACAGTCAGATTGCGCAAACGCTGAAGAAATGCGTATTTAGCAAGAGTTCCAAATCTCTCCTCTAACTTTGACGTTAGATGTTTGCACTGACAGATGGGTATCAAATGAAGTGACACTCAAAAGTGAGTTCCACACCGGTCTGTAGCGCTACTGAAACCACATTTCCAAAAAAGCTCCTTCCTTTCTCCACACGACATCAAACCGCCGGTTTAACCGCCCGGAGCCAGGGACACACGTTTCTGAAACTATCAGGGATCAACTCGATTTAACAGGGGTGGGTAATAAAACGAGTCAGGAAAGCTCCGGATTTAGCAGGAGTACCCAAGAACTACCGAGGAACAGATCACTTGTTAAAGTGCAAACGGACTGTGAAACGTGAAGTGCTCTAAACTGGTTTAAACTCACTTCTGACAAACGCCAGGTTATCGCTGTTTCGGCAGCAACTCCAAACTTAAGCTGAGTAGCGGGGAAGGGACAGAGAGAAAGAAATGGAGAGGGGGTTCATGTTTACCAAAAAAATTGATAGGCACAAGTATTGGTAACCTCTTACCTCTTCTTATCACACCTCCTTGCCCGTTCAGTACAAGTCCGCACTGGGCCTCCACTGAGCTCTTAAGTAATGAAGGGTGAAAAAGGAAAGAAAGGAAAGAAAGAAATCAGACACAGAAACCCACAGAGGCATCACGTAGCTTGAGCTTTGTTACACGACTCGCGCAGGAACAATAAGGTGAACTGGAAAAAACACAATTATTCTCCTCAAACTCTAGTGCCGTGGGGAAATCCCACCCGCAGTCTGCCCCTGCCCCACAAAAAACAGAGTAATTATCACATTCATTGCCATTTAAATACGAGTTTCTCCTGAACCGAGGAGTTGGGTCGGCAGTTAAGTGGCAGGACAGAGAACAAGTAGTCCTGGGAGACGTGTGGACGCACTCCACAGTTGCACACAAGAAGGTAAAATTACACCTTTGTACAGGATTTTTGAATGATTATCTGCTTATTTTTTCTATTTATACACGCAGCTAAATTAATATATACGTTTCGTGGCACTTATATACCGACTTACAAAGTGTGAGCAGAAGTAGACAAAGAGCACAAACAACAGACGACCTATTGGGCTTTGCCGGCTACACAGAGTCGTAAGGGTGTTGTAACAATGCGTGTGTCCGCACATAGGTGGGGATGAATATGCATCTGTGTGCGCACACACAGAGGCACCCATGTGTGAGCGTGGGGTGAAGAATCTTCCAAAAACCTGCCTAGGGCTTCTGGTGCACGTCCGAGGAGATCTCAGTTCTTTATTCTCCTGCTACAAGGCTGATTATTTGGGGATCTTCGCCCTCCTTAATAAATATTTTTATTGGAATGATAAAAGACTTGAAAGGGTTGGGTTTTCTTTGGGTTTTTCCTTATGTTGGGGTTAAAAAAACACAACAAACCAAACCTAAATCTTTGCCCAGTGGAAATGTGTTAAAGACGCATTTTCCTCTACAAACAAACGAGGTATTGGACATGAAAGAGGCCTTTAAGGGTGTTAACCTACTCAACAGCCCGTGAAGAGTTAAGTAAATGCGGAGAGAGTCGGTGCATAATAAAAACCCCACTTTACAAAACAACCTTTACAGTCCTGGCTCTCTCCCCCACTTTCACCATATTGGCGCTGGCCCTGTAAGACCTTCCTTTTCAAGGCTCTTTTTTATTTTAAGTGTTCTGCCTTAAAGTGATTATGAAATCAATATGAAAAAAACTTGGCGACTGAGCATAAATTAAAGCGGTGATGGGAAAAGGTGTGACAGTTTTCTTTGTTGCCCATGGAAAATCTTTTTAGGGCACTGAAAGATGCCACTCCAGCTCCAAGACTGTTTGCATCTGTTAGGCTGACTTAAACCGCCCTCGAAACTATTGGACATTCACTTAAAATTCTGTGCAGGGAAAAGTATATTTACATTTGTTGCATTTGAAATGAGGCATATGCTGATGAACGTTTTAAAAAGAGAGACCAAGGAGAAAGGGGAAGACTGGTTCGACCACAATTTTTGGTTTAAAAGTGTCTAGTCCTCTTTCTGTTCACCACCAAAATGCTTCCCTCTAAGTCCAAGGTGACACTCGCAAGAGGCCAAGTTTGTTCTGAAGCATCCAAATCGTAACGACAAATATTCATATTTTCATCTTCTCGCCGCTCGGGATTTTCAATATCTCACTACACTCCCTCTTCCCTCCAACAGAAGAGGGAGGAGAAAACAAATAAAGAAAAGATTGAGTACAAAGACCTAAGTCTTTCACTTTCGAATAAAGTACGATCGAAAAATTATTATTTTCCAAAGAAAAACTGTTAGTTCTTTTCTTCTTTAAATAAATACAAAATAGAATGTGCCTCTAGCAGCTTAACCAATCTCTTAAAAAAAAAAAAAAAAGGGAAACATGTTGTTTGGTCGGATGAAATTGCATAAATGACCAGTTGAATGGCACTAAGTCGAAAATTGGATAAACTATGGTGCTTTTTTGCCCGGGATTTAGGCATTGTCTGCTGTCTTGCAAACGTTCCTAATCCCCTCTTTTGAAAAATACAAGGCTTTGTGCCTGCCAAAGAAAAAAAATTTGTACAGATACAAAAAAATCAGCAGCAGACGTGGTTATAAAAAGGAGTAAATAGGTTTTAGTTGGGCTGAGGAGTGAATGGCAGATTTTTTTTTTTTTTTTGAGGGGGGTAACATAAGGAGATCCTTGTGAAAAATGTAAACAAAAAATGGCCAGAGAGGATAAAATTATATAGTGAATTTTAATGGAGCGAACTAGGTTTAAAGAGTTAGGGTTTCGTCCTCAGAGATATAAAAGATAACATTCTTTGTTGTTGGGCTGTTCGATTATTTTCCTCAACAAAAAAAAGAAAGAAAAAGAAACAAGGGAAACAATCTTTTCTCCGATATAAATAGAGGGTGTGGGTTGTGGTTTTGGTTCGTTTTGGTTTTATGGGAAGAAAATAAGCTTTCCTAGTTTTACAAACTTCGGGTTTGGTTTTTGATTTGGGGGTTATTTTTTTTAGCATTTTCTTTTTATATTTTTTTTTCCCCCGAGCCTTTGACCGCTGAGTATTTTTGGAAAGACCAACATAGAGAGCTTTGTATGACTGGGAGCGAGATTTGGGGGAAAAGTAAGTACAGTAAATACGGTCCTATTTGTCTCTCCCCGCCGCTCGGGAAGCTTTTAGTTCCTCGGCTCGTCGGGAGAAGGAAGGTTTGGTTTTGACTTTTCGAAAGGGGTGTTAGCTACAGAGGGGCGTTGTTTGCAATTTGGGAAAGTAATTTCATTTAAGAAACCAGCTCAATTTACCGGAGGCGAATTTCTACCTCGGAGGGAAAGGATTTCTGAGCGGATAAAGCTGAGGTTTTGATACACAAAAATATATATATATTTTTTTTTAATGGGTTTGGATGCCGGTTAGGGGGAAACAGATGAATAATTAGACACATAGGTGAATTCACCTTTATCTGCTTGTACCTCTCTCCTTATTATCCTAGTTCGGATATTCATACTGAATATTTCTGAGGAACGTTTGCACCCGTTTATTTCTTCCCTTCCTCACACCTCGGAGTGGAGCGGAAGGATTGCCTTTGTATGTATGTCGGAAAGCAGATTTATTTCCTGCCCCTGTTTTTTTTGTTTTCTTTTCTTTTCATTTCTCTTTTCCTACTTTATCCCTTCCTTAATACATTGCCCTGCTACGCCGGTACAAGTTAAACGGTTCCCATCGCCGAAACAGAGGAAAAGTTTACGAAAAGCAAGAAGGGGGCTTTGCTTTGGTTTGGTTTGTTTTCTGTGTGACTTTGATAAGGGCTGGTACATGCACACACGGACCCGCGCAGGCACACAAGCACCCCCGAGAGCTCCGGATGAGTGCCACGGTCTCAGCCATCGCAGAGACACAACCCACTCGGGGAAGTCGGGCGAGAGGGGTTTTTGTTTGTTTGGCCAAGAAAGACCACTTGCCTCCCCCTCCCCCTTCCCCCCCATTTTTGTTGTTACTACTCTGGAGGGGACGGGCTCTGGAGCAGATTTTTGGATGAATCTTCCCTCCTTTGTATGAGCTATTCTGAGAGAGGAAAATGGGGAGGGTGAGGGGGGACCAGGGCAGGGGGAGGGGAGAAGAAGGTACCTCGAAAGGAGATCGCATGCTATTTACCTGCAAATCGTCTGCTCCCGAGGCTGCAAGCCCGAGGCTTGGTCCTGGCAGGAGTCTTTGATCTGGATGCATCCCATATTGGGATCCATGGCTCATAAGAGACAGGTCGTGGCGGCGGTAAGCATCTAAGCACCCCAGCTCTCTCCTCTGCTCGTCCAAGCAAGAGGACTTGAGCGCCCGCGCATTGTGCAGGTTGATAAAATCAGTGGGTTCCCCATGGTGGATCTGCTGGTAGTATTGCTGGGAGTGATGGAGAGAGTTCAAGGAGTAAGCGTCGGGGTTGACTGCCGGGTGGCTGTGTTGGAACTCGTAGTGGAAGGACTGGTGGTGCAGTGGGGTGTACTGGTGGTTAGTGGAGAAGTACGGGGAGGCGAACTCGGTGCCCGTCGTAGAGTAAGTGAGAGGAGATGAGGAGGAATAGGCGACGGTCGAGTTGGCCACAGACTCCAGGCATCCAAGCTGCATCAAACGGTAACTGTTTGATCCGTCATGACGTATCTGAAAGGAAGAAGTGAAAAGGAGACCCCAAAACTGGAGGTTTGTCATTGAAAACCCCGGGTGCGGTTCTTCCAAGCACGCTGTCCTGCATAGCTTCTCCCTCTGCAGAAGCGTCTAAGCCTGAGAGCGGCAACCCCAGCAACAAAAGATCCTTTCCTACCTTGGGCTGGTGCCATAAAGGTCTGTTCAAAAAATCATAAACAGCCCAGCCTGCCCTTAATACCGCCAAGCGAAAGGAATCCACGCACTGAAATAAAAAACTATCCATCTTTCTATCCGTCCATCCATCTATCCATCCATCCATCCATCCATCTATCCATCCACCTCCTGATCACAGCTGTAATATCTGGGGCTGACACACACAAAAAAGTCATCAAACAGAGGAAACTACCGAGAATACTCACAAGTCCCGTCCCTATCTTACAGCGTTAAGCATTGAAAAAGCTCCGCTGCCTGCTTGCCTTCCTTCCTTTATTCCTTCCCTTCTTTTTTTTTTTTATTTTGAACTCCTATTTTTCTTTCTTTTTTAAAATAACGAATCAGATCAAAAATTCACACACACACACACATCTCCCCCCCCCTCTCCTTTTCCAGCGTTTCGAAAGAAAAGAGGAGTCCTGTTGTGGTTCTTTTTTTTTTTTTTTTTTTTTAAGTGAAAACTCCCCATTCCTGGCGAGCTGGTGGTGATTTCTATCCACTTCATTATATTATTAGGGGTATTATTCTGATTTTCGTTCTGGCAACGGTTTTAACGTGGTAATGAGTTGCCCTTTCTGGCGACAGATGTCATAACGAATTTTCTCTCTATACTTCTTTAAGTTATCTCTGAAGCCGGATTATAATTAAACGTAACGGTCCAATATGGATTTAAAAAAAAATGGAAACAACCACACAGGCACATACACACACACATATGCACACACACACACACACGCGCGCGCTCACACACACACACATCCACACACGCGCGCACACACACACACACACGCACACACTCACTCACACACACAAAATACCTCTGCATCGTGGACGAGACCTGGAAAGGTAGTTGACATTTTTTGGTTCTCCGAAAAAAAAAAAAAAAAAAGGAAAAAGAAAAAGAGGGAAAAAAAATAAAAAAAAAAGCTCTGGATAAAAATTCCCCTCTCCAAATTAAAAAGGAAAAAAAAAGAAAGAAAGAAAGAAAAAAATTGAAAAATCCAAAGTTCATGTATTTCCCCAATTTTTTTTAGAAAAAAATCTCTACAGACAGAGAGAATTTGCAATGTATCTGCATAGATCAGATCTCTCGCTTTTCCATGCACCTCCTTAAAAACCTGTAGGAACAAAATTTTCCCTCTGCACAAAAGCTGCTCCCTGGATCAGATTTTGTACTTGCTGGGTATTTCTTTGGCTGATGTCGTAGGTCCCTTGGTAATATAGAAGTTTTGAAAATTAAGCATCAGCACTGAGAACTGGGAGGACAATAGATAGAGGAGCTTCATCCCAGGAGACAAGGAATAAATATTGTATCTTCGCCTAATAAGGAACTGTAGGTTCTTTCAACATTTTTATACATTTTTTCCTCCACTCTTTAGAATGCTTTTTCTTACCCAGGCTAATATGGGAGCTAATCTGATCGAAGGGGGTATTTTGTGTACATTTTATTGGGAAGACATAAAGCTAATATATATTAATATATATTATTAAACCGTCCTTTTCAATAGGTAAGTGCTCCTTCCTGTTGATTATACTGCTTTTAAGTACTGACCAGAATCTAAGATTGCACATTTGTATGTGTGTCTGTTTAACTGTATTTTTTTTTCCTAAATGAAAAGTATGTGGTTTGTTTTGCTTTTTGTTTCTCCCCCCCAACCCCCCCCTCGCATTTACATCGAATTTAAGTCCACCCCACACTCCAACCTGCTTTTAAAGCTTCCTAATATGCTATCTTACAGGCTTCTTTAAATAGCATTTTCCAACATAAAACTAGGGTGAGACCACGAAGTATCACCGCAGTGACATATTATATGGAATTATACATAAAAGACATATAGATCTACGGAACCACATCTGTAACAGGAGAAAGAAAAATAGGGAAGGGAACGTGTGAGCTAAAGACCACTGATAGCTGTTTCCACATTTCCAAGTGCCGATATATTTTAGTGATGGAAGTGCATGGAGGCTGCGTAGCCCTGGCTTGCAAAGCTGGAGGGGTGCGCTAGTTATTTATTTATTTAATTAATCACACCGGTCCGAGGAGTTACCACTCGGGGAATAAACCCTCTCTGCCTTCTCAGCCTCCCCCCCCCCCACCTCCTCATTCCGCCCCGTCCCTCTGCCTCTGCCCCCAGGTAGGGGCTCTCCAGCCCCCGAAGTGACTGCGGGCTCCTCACGGGGAGCGCCCGGGGGGTGGGGTGGGGGGGGTGGGGGGGCGCCCGCTGCCAGGCGAGCTCGGGGCGGGTGTGTATGTGTGTGTGTGTGGGGAGGGGGGGTGGGGGGGGGGCGGGGGTGGAGGATGGTGTATGGGGGGGAGTCACACGCCCTCCGAGAAGATGCCAGCCCAAATGGCATTTCCCGACGGGGTGGCTCTGCTGATGGCTCGCTTCCACAAATGATAAGCCTGGAGATAGGAGAGGGTGTAACTTGCTTTTAATTGCCATTTAATTTGGGTTGCTTTTAAGCGTTTAAGCTGCGAAGGTGTCTTAATAATAAGCCGCAGGCAAATAGGCACGTGGCTCTCTCTCTCCCTCTCTCTTTCATCTTCTTTCTCTTTTTTTTTGAAGGTCCAGGTTTTGGGAGGGTTTATTGGTATCTGTTCATGCAGGCTAACAGGAGCTGTCATCCAGCCCTCTTTTCCTTCTGCAAATGGACAAAGGCACACGACTGGGACTGAAACGCATTGTCTGGAATGGGAAAGTGCGATGATCCGGGCGTGCAGAGGGCTCAGGAGCACACACCCACCTCGTACCCCTCCAGCGTGCTGATGGGGACCTGTGCTCCCCCCGCCCCCCAGCCTTTCCTAATAGGGGAAGGAAGGAAGGAAGGAAGGAAGGAAGGAAGGAAGGAAGGAAGGAAGGAAGGAAGGAAGGAAGGAAGGAAGGAAGGAAGGAAGGAAGGAAGGAAGGAAGGAAGGAAGGAAGGAAGGAAGGAAGGAAGGAAGGAAGGAAGGAAGGAAGGAAGGAAGGAAGGAAGGAAGGAAGGAAGGAAGGAAGGAAGGAAGGAAGGAAGGAAGGAAGGAAGGAAGGAAGGAAGGAAGGAAGGAAGGAAGGAAGGAAGGAAGGAAGGAAGGAAGGAAGGAAGGAAGGAAGGAAGGAAGGAAGGAAGGAAGGAAGGAAGGAAGGAAGGAAGGAAGGAAGGAAGGAAGGAAGGAAGGAAGGAAGGAAGGAAGGAAGGAAGGAAGGAAGGAAGGAAGGGTCCCTATTTGAGAAAATTCTGGGAACTCTTCCAAGTTCAGATTTTGTTTGGACTCCTCAAGATTTTGGTAGTTGAGAGAATGGAAGGATCCGTAGAAACGGGCAATCTCTGCTCTTCTAACACCTCGATGGAGCCTGGTGAGCACACTCGGAGAAGCCTTGGAGTTAGAGGGCTTTGACCTAACAAATAAAAAGTTAAGACACCTTGAGTACACACTCCTGACGGAGGAAGAAGTGTCCCTTCCCTTCCAGGAGCAAGGCAAACCCCCTCCCAGACATCCAGGTCACCGCACCCTCCTCCCCCCTCCCCAGATCGGAGGATTTCCTCCAGCCAATTATTTACAAATTCATGTTACTTTAGTCCTGTCTGGGTCATTTTTTGGAAGGGGTGGGGGGATATTTTCCTTGACCTCGCCGAGGCCAGCCCAGCTCAGTGAATAGCCGTGGCACACCCCGTGAGGGGACACGCCAGCGGTTACCTGTTGGGGACACCCCGGCATGGGCATCCCAGTCCATGCCGTGATTTGCGGCGCTCCAGGGTGGCAGCGCTCCCCATCATCTCCCCTCCATGGGACACTTTGTCCGTCTACACGTTTTTATTTTCCCCCTCCAGGAAACTACGGGTGTGGGGGAAGGTGGGGAGAGGATTTGGGTGCAGATTCCCTTCTTTTGAATCCTGTGGGTGCCGTGGTGCTGTTATACCCCCCCTACCTGTCTCGGGGAGGGGGTTGTCCAACCCCTGCGGGTACGGAGGAGGGCACGCAAGGTTCAAGCGCTGATGTTTTCCCAAGTTCTTTCCCGAGCTAAGAGGAGATCCCCCCCCTCTGCTTCACGAGATCCGTTTTACGATGGATCTCCCCTCTGGTTGAACCCCTTCCCCCTCCATCCCCCCTTCCCACCCACACGCAGCCCAGACAAACCCACAGCCGCAACACCAGCCAGCTCGGAGCCCAACTTCGCTTCAAACAACAACAAAGCCACCAAAATGGTTTTGTTTGGAGGAAAGTTTATAAGAAACCCGGCTTGCCAGATGCACTTTACTGGTCAGTTCCATCTGTTAGCTTCGCTTACAGACCCTAAAAAAATCATATAGACCGTTTGCGCTTTTAATCCCACCCCCCAATCCAATTAATAACGCGAGTCAAACTGCAAAGCACTTATTAATTACTCCTAAAGAAATTCTTTCAGGAAAGTTAATTGGAAGCTTTCTGGTTTTCCAACCAGCGCCATAAGCTAATGGTCAGAGCAGACAGGCTTCGCGTTGAGTTTCATTGTAGCTGGGGGCACGTTGTTTACCCCCAGCTTAAAGTTTGCTCCTTGCTCCTAAGGCTACAGGAAGGGGTTTGGTTTCTGTTGGGTTTTAGTTATTCGGGGGTCTGTAAAAAAAAAAGCTGACTGGGCTGCTGGAAGAGGTGTGTTTGTGGGGAGAAAACCCCAAGAAAATAAAGGCTCCCTCTCTGGGATCATCTCGGTTTCCCTGGTAGTTCAGTGGAGTGTGCAAAGCGCCTGATGCTGCTGCGGGGACAGGGTCGGGGCTTGACGTCTCGCTGCTCTGTGAGAGCAGCTCCCCGGACTCACGGAGCTCTCTCACCTCGTGTTTGATTTACAAGCAGCATTTAGGAGCCCGAGATTACAAATTTTCCTTTTTTTTTTTGGTTTTCTTTTTTTTTTTCTTTCTGTCCTTCCTGCCTTAGCTCCTGCTTTTTTTTTGCTGGTCGCCCAATAATTGTTTATTTTGTTTCCTAATTAAAAGCCTCTCTTCTGCTGAGTCACCAAAGCTCGCTCCTTAGTCGACCTAAACTTCTGAGGACTTTTCCTGGAGGTTTTTTTGTGTGTCTGAGTGAGACCAGAGAGCAATTCAAGCCATCACAAGCAGCCGGGGTCAGCAGTGCCAGGACATTCCTGGAGCTGGCTCCATCCTTTCTGATGCCCTTTTTCTGTGAAGGACCCAAAGAGAAGTCCCCTTTTAACAAAGGCTTTTTGCCTAATACCCTTTTCCATCCCCTTTGTCCTCTACAGTTCCTTAAGTTTGGGGGCTGTGAGCTTCGAGGACACCCAGCTGACCTAAAACAAAAGCAGCCCTGGGGTTGCTTTTGTGCATCACTGGGTCCTGCCCATTGTTTGCAGATCTATTCTTGTTGATCCTTTGTCTCATCCTCCCCCCTCCCCTCCCCACTCCCCCCTCACCCCCCCTCGCCCGGCAAATCTTCTCCTGCTCTCCTGGTCCGTTGAGCTCCTCCCTCTTGTCTGGCAGAGGGGGTGAACCTGAACATGGGCCCCCTCTGTGCCGAGCATCACCACCCTATCTCCCTCCCTTGAACTTGGCATGCAGGGAAAACCCTGGGAGAGGTCCAGACCTCTGTGGGCTGGAGGGAGGGAGCTGATGGCACCCCACAAATGTACACACAGACTCCCCACCTTCATTTTCAGGCAGACATGCCTGTGTGCCTACCTTTCCACTCATGCAGAGATCAACAAATCCCATCTGGTAAATAAATAAACCCTATATGCTCTCAGAGGGGAACAAACAGAGACCATAGAAAGAAACTTTGGTTGTGGGGTTTTTGTTTGTTTATTTTTTCTTTTTTCTTCCCCCTCTCCCCCTTG
The DNA here is from genome assembly GCF_964237585.1 of Gallinula chloropus. Lineage (NCBI taxonomy): Eukaryota > Metazoa > Chordata > Aves > Gruiformes > Rallidae > Gallinula > Gallinula chloropus. Next base: position 118,418,346 of record NC_140087.1, on the reverse strand, counting down.
CTTCCCTTTAAGAATCATTATTTTGGGACTCCAATTTACGTTTGATTTCTTTTTCTCTTTCAAGGAGAGAGGAAGATTTGACACTGGAGTTCACAGACTGTAGCCGTGGGCAATGAGTGGAGGGGGTTTCTTCAAGCTGCAAGACCAGAGATGTCCTACAGAAAACTGTCCTTTCCCCTTTCCTCTGAACATAGCTAATCTCTCTGATGCCCACCACCTTGTTTGCTCCTCGTGCAATTTTGTATTCTGCCTCACCACAACAGCCAAAAGGCAACATAATGGGACAGAGAAAATGCATTTGCAAGTGATTAAAATGCTGTGAACATATCAGTCAAATATTAAAGGGGATAACTGGTGTCTCCAGTCACTTCTTTGATACCAGCAAGACTTCCTGCTTACTGAGGCCTTTGAGGCACCCATATTTCAACTCAGGTTCCTGACATGTCTCAGAGTCAGTGCAAAAGGGAGAGGCGAGGTGGCTTCAAATGTGTCAATATTGATCAATATTGCCTTGCAAGAAAACAGCCCAGTGCTCACTGGGTGTGAATACCACTCATACCAGTCCATGCAAGGCTCAGGAGGGCAGAGCTTGTTGCCACTGCACTGCAATGTGACTTTCCAGACATTCGATAAGGATGATCCGTTGACTGCTTGCCAATGAGAGACCCTCTTCCTCTCCTTTGTCCTTCCCTTGTCCTCATATTCCTCAGTCTCTCTTCCCTGATGACTGCTGCCTATTGCTGGCCAAACAGGGCTGTGAGCCCCACAGTCCCTGCCCCTGCCCTGTTATTTCTAGTGACAACTGTCTTGGTGATGTAACTCCCCTTTTTTCTGCTTCAGGCACCCTGATCCACAACCACAGGTTTACTTCTTACACAGAGCTGCTCCTCGTGTTTATCCTCTCCACTCAATTGATCTTACAGCCATCTTATTTCTCCTACTCCTGTTTCCCCACACCTCCCTGAGCTGCTGAGTGCCCCATCCCATCTGTCTTTGCTCTCCAGCCAGACCCCAAGAAAGAAGCTTCTCTTGGCTTGGACTTGTAAAGGCATGGAGATCCCACTGGGGAAGCTGCCTAGGGCCCCTTCTTACATGGTTCCTAGGGCTGTACCTGGTCCATGGAGGCCTCTCCACCTGGTCCTCCTTGACAATAGCCTATGGTGTATCTTGGTCTTTCACACACTCCTGCTTTAAGGCATTTATTCCATCGCCACGGTTGTGTTTTCAAGCTGTCTACCAGCCTTTTCTCTATCCTTTAGGCACCTGCATCAAGAAAAACAGGCTGCTTCCACTCTTCCCCTTTTGGGATTTCCCCCCTTTCAATCTTCACACAACACTGCGGTTTTGCCAGTGCCTTTTACTGCCATGTTCCTAATTTCTTTCAGCATCTCTACTGCATCCCTTAGGGGGGTAACATGACTGTCTGTGGCAGCTGTCCTCTCTCCAGTTCTGCAAACACTAAGACAATGAAAATCCTCCCTCCTTCCTTCCAGCTTGCTCTTGAAAGCAAAAGCTACTTCTGTCAATTGCTCCTGCCATTTCTTAAAGACCATTTTCATTTTCCATTGACCTCTTCTGTACTTGAAGAATATCCTATTAATTTATCTTGCTCTCTTGTGCAGGTCTGGCATTCTTCAGCTTGGCTCCTCTCACATATTTTACTATTCTCTTCATTAGGTAAACCCCCCAGACCTCTTTTCTCTTTACCTGATCTATCTCACTCATGTAGGTCACCTCTTTTACCTTTAAATCCTTTTCTGATTCTGTAGCTATCTGGAAGGCATTTGTTGCTGTGGGCAACAGAATCACAGCAATTTTGGGGAAACCTTAATAATTTCTCTTTCCTGTCTAACAATTGTCAAATTTCTCCCATTCTGTGTGTTTTGCTGTTCTGAAAATGGATGTTTGGTTATAATCACAGACATAACTAGACTCTAATTGCTCTTCTATGAGAGAGTTTCCTTTACTTATGCGTCTCGTCAGTCAATTCCTCTTGTAAATGATTGATGCTTTTCAATTTTGGGTAAGGAAGCAGTCACAGATACATCAACAGTGTTTTGTGCCCTCAAGTTTATATCAAGGAAGAAGTCAAAAATTTGCATTTTAAAAAAAAAAATTATGATCACATATTTTCTTGCTCTGACCATACTTTCTAACTGCTTCACCTAGGATTTCTCAAACAATATTGCTGCTGTAAGTTATTTCTACTATTCTTGTCACACAAGGAAATTATTAAAAGGAAACACAGACACTGCCATCTCTGTTCATGAAATGGGATGTTATTAGTAGTTTGGCAGCAGGACACAATGAAACCTGGTTCCAGAAAACCACATGATGGTTAAAAGCCTCAAAACTTGAAAATTAACAGGAATCCTGGTTCAAATTCTTGCTCCACCTCTTGTGATATGGACATTTGAACCTAGTCCTTCTAGGCCTAATAATTTATGAAAAACTTATGGGTTTGAAGAGGAAAATTCATTGACCAGAATGGAACAGTGGAAAAAGTCAGAGTTATGAGAATGATTCTCTGACATTTCCACTTGTCTCTGTAAACTGTCAACTCCATACTTCCCTTAAAATTGTCTGATTTTAACAAAATTTTTAAAGACATTTTCACTGACTTTTGGGGGTTGAACTCAATGATCTCTTGAAGTCCCTTCCAACACCCACAATTCTGTGATATATATATATTTAAACTATCTACCAGAGACAAGCTGTGAAGCCTCCTTCTAGAAAACACCCTAGGAAGCTGTATGGGATATTCCTGTTCATCAATGTAGCATAATATCCATACTCAGTCAAGGTAACATGAAAATTCCACATGTGACAGGGATTTTGTAGGAGGCCATCAAAGTTTAGTGCAAAGTGTCATGGCAGCCTTACATTTCTGCTGCTGTCATGGTTTAATCCTGGCTGGCAACTAAGCCTCACACAACTGCTTGCTCACCCTTCCCCAGTCAGATTGGAGGGAAAATCATAAAAGTGAGAAGACTTGTGGGCTGAGATACAGTTTAACAGGTAAAGCTAAAGCCATGCATGCAAGCAGAGCAAGACAAGGAATTCATTCCCCACTTCCCATGGCAGACAAGTGTTCAGCCATCCCCAAGAAAGCAGGGGTCCATCATATATGATGGTGACTTTGGAAGACAAGTGTCATCACTCTGAATGTCCCCCTCTTCCTTCTTCTTCCCCCAGCTTCTATGTTGAGCATGACATCGTATGGTATGGGATATCTCTTTGGTCACTTGAGGTCAGCTGTCTTGGCTGTGTCCCCTCTCAATTCCTTGTGCACCCTCAGCCCACATTCTGGTGGGGTGAGGAACAGAAAAGGCCTTGGTTGTGTGTGAGCCCTACTCAGCAGTAACTAAAGCGTCTCTAGATTATCAACACTGTTTTGGTCACAAAACCAAAACGTATCCCTGGCATAGCTACTATGAAGAAAATTAACTCTATTCCACTCAAAACCAGTACAGCTGCTCAGGAGGCAACACTGGTGATGGAACTGGAAATCTTACAGTTAACTAGTGCTTCTAATTAAAAGTTGGTTTTTGTTTTTGTTTTCTCTTGCCAGTTGTAGCCTATAGGGCAATTTTATTCCAAACTCTCTGCATGTAACCAGCTAAACTAGGACTTTAGACATCCTCCTGATCCCAAACTGACTAAGATGATATTATCCACATTATTTTCTGGATGCCTTTCGATGTATGAGGCAAAATCTTATCATTAAACTTCTCTCTGGTAGTGGAGAATGAAAACATCTGTAGACTGTGATGTATTAAAGATGTACCTTATATTAGAATCATCCATAATTAATGCAGACATTCCAATAAATAATACAGTGTCAGGTTCTTTGGATTATTGAGTGTACTCCACTGTGCTCATATACTTATGCACTGGCAGTAATAGTGAGCAAGTTTCCTTACCTAATTAAACACTGCACTCTACTATATGTTTAAATAGCATTAAGGTTATGTCACAACTTAAAAGAGTAAATTCAAAGCTAAGGCTGACATCTTTGTCCTCAGCTCATGAGTCATGCATTGATGGCTTCTTGAATTTTTTTCCCACCTGCACATCTTCATGCATAGAATTTTTCATGGATTTTTTTTTTTTATCCCTTACACTTAATTTGTAGCCTTAACAATTTAAAATTAGGTGTAATAATATTAATATTTTAAAGAGATTCTTTCCTCAAGAGCCTGGAATTGCTCTGAATAACTCAAGTAAATCTGTATTTAGGTTAAGTAATATATAATTTTCACTGAACACATATATTTGTTAACATATTTGAAAATGGGATTTGTATTGATCCAAGAATCCTGGGTAGGTGCAAGGAAACCACTATATATTTTTTATTGGTTCAGTATTCAGGCGTTTGCCATTAAAATGCATAAGATGTATCCCCAAAACTGAAGCCAGCTACTTCAGAGACACAAGAGTCCACCAAGGGAATAGGTATTTATGCTTTAAAAACATATTTTAATTTCCCAATTGATCATAATGGCTCATGCATAAAATCAAGAGATTTTGGGATTTCTATTACTTTTAAACCTGGCATTAAAATTCATTTGGCAGAAGGATTTTTAATTTTTTTTGAATTTTATTTTGTTCCAGAAATAAGATCTTGTCTGCAGGATCTGGTTCTGGAATGATATCTCTGATAGATGAGGCATTCACAACCTGACAATACCTACTAGAGGACTGATAATGAATGTGCTGATAGAGCTGATGGTGAACTCCATTCTGCATCCATGACTCATGTCAGTAATCCCTGTATAAGCCAGTTGTCTCTTTGACCTCCAAGGGTCTGAGTATGCTAGTGACGGTGGAGAGGTCAGGCAGTAAAAGACTAGCACTCTCTTGCATGACAGACCTGATCCAAAGGTCATCTTAAGTCAATGGAATTCTTTCCCTGGAATTCAGTGAGCTGTGAAAAATGCCCTAAACAAGTATTTGGATTGGTATTGTGCCTAAAATATAGGAAGAATAAAAGGGAAAATAAAAATGTAATAATCTTCACCTAGAAAATGTCTTCGAAAAATAATTTAAAATGTTAGTTTCACAGTATGGAAAGTGAAAAACATCCCTCCCTCCCTCCCTCCCTCCCTCCCTCCCTCCCTCCCTCCCTCCCTCCCTCCCTCCCTCCCTCCCTCCCTCCCTCCCTCCCTCCCTCCCTCCCTCCCTCCCTCTTCCTCCCTCCCTCCCTTCCTCCCTTCCTCCCTTCCTCCCTTCCTCCCTTCCTCCCTTCCTCCCTTCCTCCCTTCCTCCCTTCCTCCCTTCCTCCCTTCCTTCCTTCCTTCCTTCCTTCCTTCCTTCCTTCCTTCCTTCCTTCCTTCCTTCCTTCCTTCCTTCCTTCCTTCCTTCCTTCCTTCCTTCCTTCCTTCCTTCCTTCCTTCCTTCCTTCCTTCCTTCCTTCCTTCCTTCCTTCCTTCCTTCCTTCCTTCCTTCCGTATAGTAATACCATTATATAGATGCACATATATGTACTAGTGCTGTGGACAGCCTAATTAATCAGTTTCTAAACTGTGACTTAAAGTGTGATTCTCAGCTGTAATTTCCCTCACTTCATATCGTCTGGCTGCTCTGCAATGGTTATTTGCAGACCAGTGAATGAAACATGGACAATCAACAATTTTTGATTGTATAATAAAATGACTGCAATTGAAGTCAATGTTTCCAGTAGTTTAAAGACAATGGGCTATAGCTTACTGACCCCATTCAGCAAAGTGCTTAGCTGAAACAAGTGCTTAACTTTATTTCTGAGAGTAGAGTTAAGAAAAAAAAGCAAGGAATTGCATTTATCTCTGGTGAGTAACATTCATTCAGGATGAAAACAGAAACTGGCATTCAGGTTAGCAAAGACCAGGGCATAGTTTTTGGTTCATATGTTTTAGTGGCAAGGGATATTGGCCACCTGTTAAATGATTGTGAAATGAATACATAAAATGCCATAAAATGTCTCCACAAACCTATTTCTAACAATGCTCATCTATATTTTTTCTATTTACTTAATGAAACAAGCATGTGACAACAATAAAGACCTTGTCTCTTCCTCTCTACAAACACATATCACATCGTACAGACATATTCTGCACTCATATATATATATCTTAGAGAAAGAGAATTTTTTTACAATAATCTGCACAGCTATTTTATATGTTAATTTTAGATTAATTAACACAGCTATGTTAATGTAACTGATCCACCTGTCATTTGCATGACCTGAACCTCTGGTTTATTATTTTGAAATATAAAACTTGCACACTTGTGGTTCCCCACCACATCAGTAGGAAGCACTGAGATATTCTTATCAGTCTCATCTGCCTGAAGATACTCATGTGCATAGTGTAGACTTTGCACACATACTAGTACCCCATGCCCCAATCCCGAAGACTATTTTGGTTATTGTGCATCAAAAGTGCATAGGACATGGATAGGTTTCCCTCAGCTGAAATATGAACATTCGTTTTCCATGTAACCTTAACCCTGACCCTAAATTTGCAACCCTTAAAGATTAGCTTAAACAGAAGATCAATTTTGTTTATAGTGATGAGCATTGATTTTCTTCCCTGCAGTGCATGACACTGGCCTGGCTATTAATAGAGGAGAAAATATTATTCCCTATGGCTAGGAAATTCTAGAACATAAAAAGAAGCTATATATCATAGTATCATAGAAAGGTTTGGGTTGGAAGGGACCTTTAAAGGTCATCCAGTCCAAGCCCCCTGCAATAAACAGGGACATCTTCAACTAGATCAGGTTGCTCAGAGCCCCAGCCAACCCAGTCTTGAATGTTTCCTGGGATGGGGCATCTCCCATGCTTCTGGGTAACCTGTGCCAGTGCCTCACCACCCTCATTATAAACAATTTCTTCCTTTTATTTAGCCTGAATATGTGTATTCACATATATATAAACATATATATATATATGTTTTTAGGTATATATGTGGAATTCTATCATCAGCTTAATACTGGCTGCCCTGCAAAATGGGTTTCTAGAATGAAAACTTACTTTTCTTTATTGCCTTCAAAGAGCCCCCTGAGCTAGGTTAGTTGTTTGTAGTAACCCAAGGGAGGAAGAAAGCCTGTTTAGTATCCCCCTTCTTTCTTCCAGCAAGAAGCAGGCTGCGATTTGGACGCCCCCCTCCTTCTACACCCCCCCCCCCCCTCCTTCTACAAACCCCCCCCTTCCCACCTTACACCCCCCCTCCATCCTTTCCCTCCCCCGGCTGCTGGGGGCCGGGTAGGGTGAGTCCCCCCTCAGCCCCGCCGGCAGGAGCTGTCCATTCAGCACCCCGAGCCCACGGGCTGCCTGCCCGCCCGCCAAAAACAACAAAAGAAGGGAAATATTAATTAATTAAAAAGAAGGGGAGGGGGGGGAAGCTTTAAAAAAAAAAAAAAGCAAAAAAAAAAAGCCAATCTGCTCAATCCTCTGCCTGCAGGCAGACTCTAACGGAAACCACATATGCTTTGCCTCTCCCTATAAGAAATCTTCATTGGGGCATTAAAATACTTAAAAGGATTAGTCGTTAAATACTTGTACATTTGGTTTAATTCACTAGAAACGCTATGTCACAGGGTTACATCAGAAAGCTAGAGAGTTTTAATCTCACTTGCAGTATTTACCTAGATGTTTTATTCCTGCTGCTGCTTGTTACAGGGATAATATTAATATCCTACTTGTCCAGAGGGAGGAAGTTTAAAAAAAAAAAAAAAGAAAAAAAAAGAAAAAAAAAAAAAGAAAGAAAAGAGCTGGCTGCTGTCTGATGGTATAAAAATATCAAAGAGACTTTTAAGGTGAAACAAAACAAAACAAAACAGCATGAATTGGAGCATGGCATTCCTTCCCGCAGCCTGTTGCTTATTCATCATGATGATGATGGAGGGGTAAGGAGCTATTGTCTTAGGGGAACAGAATAACTTAGTAGATCACACAGGTTTTGGGATGCAGGAGGTGGTGGCTTTGTTTAAATTCAGCTCCTGTTTTAGCCTCAGTTTCCCTATATGACAGGTGTGCAGCTCCTTTGTAATTCCTCTTTTGGTGTGGTACCTAAAAATGCACTGTTATTTGCAAGAGCCCAAAAGAAGTTGTCTTCAACTAAGCAAAGGAAAAGGGGCCATAAATCCCATGAAGGCAGGTACAGAAATGCCTTACAGTGAACTTTGCAATAGAGAGGACAATTGCTGTGTCGGAGGACATTGGTGTGTGAGACACTTGCTCCTGTTTGTGACAAATGAGAGAGGACAGATTGTTACATCTTAAAATTTCACTCAGAGGTTTCTGCACTCCCTACAGCTTTACTGTAAGTGCAGCCATTCAAAAATACCCCAAGTAATGAGACATCCATGAAATTCTTTGCTCTTCAAATCAAGAGTCATTTAATTCATTTTTCAGGCTGTTTGGCTGCAGAGTGATCTAAGGTGAAATTTTGGTCCCATTTAAGTGAATGATTTGTGCTGCCACAGATTTCTGTTAATTTCATAAGAAAAAACTCACACAGGGGAGTGGTATACATTTATTATTTCCAAGAAAGGAGCCTTGGATCTTTCAAGGAAAGGAAAGAGGGGACTAAGACAGGACAAGTTCCATCATCAGGTTCTTTCTTTTCTTTTCAGAGTCTGAACAGCAGAATGACCCATAACCAACCATTTCCACTGTGTCAGTGGAGTTATTATCATTAAGAGTAGTCCTACTGGAAGTTCTGCTGTGACTTCAACAAGGCACAACCTGATCTCATGGTAATTCCTCTAAACCACCATCCTGAATCAGGCAACCTCCAGAGACTGCTCTGTCAAAAAAATATTACAACAGTGTGGTGTCACTGGCTCTGAGTAGGGATACAGAGGAAAAATACCATGCGTGCTCCCCATCTCCAAAGTGCACACATCTGCCAGTAATCTGGAATATAATTTCAGTGCTGAGATTTCATCTCAGATTTTATCCATCTGAGCTAAACAGTACATTGTTCTACAATGGTGAGGTATAGGGTGAGGCTGGGTAAGCCTCATCAAATTAGGCTCCCTCTTGTTTGGGACTCAGAAGACATCCTGTTCTAGGATTACCCAGTCATTCTTCTTGCAAACTATTCCCACTTGCTGGGAATTAACCAGAAGACTTTCTGAATACCTGAATGATGTCAGAAGCACAAAGAAAACTCTTCACTTCACTGCAAGCTCCAGAGACAATTTTTTCCTCCTACAATCCATTGCTACCTTTCATTTATTTTTTTGTGGAGCTCCTCCCTCTGGTTTTGGGTGTTTTATACCTGTCAGCCTAATTTAACTTTTTGGGGTGTCTGAATATCACCTTGCCCTTGACATAAAGGGTGTTTTTTTTTTTCTTTTTGTGAAGGCTTTAGGCGTTGTTGTGCTTTTTTCCCCCCTCAAAAGCAGAGAATGGTTTCTTGTATTCAAAGCATAAACGCAGCTGCCCATGAGACTGCTTGGATGAGAACTAGATAAGAGAGTTACATTAGGGCAGAAATTCGGGTCACATCATATCAAACTGAAAGCATCAGGCCAAAGATAGGCTTGGCTAATAATATTTATAGACAATCATTTTAAACGTGAAAACTCCCCCTGCCCTGAAAGAAATCTCTTTTCAGTCTTGAGTCAGTGCAGGTATTTTCAGGAGGGTTATGTCACCACTTGCTAAAATGCAATGCATTTGCATCTTCTTTGCATTATTTATTGTTATCCTGCAGACTGGATTGTCACACTAATCATGATTTATGTCACTGAATTCTATCAGCTTCTGCTAGATTATATTTTCAGGTGGTGCCCCTGGACTTTAGGAAGAGAAATGTCAGTGTAAGTCTTTTACACCTGTTACACAGCATAGGTGGATGCTGCTTGTTGTCAAAGTCACGCAGAAATATGTCTCTCCTTCAGCAGCACCTCCTGGTACTGTGACCTTAACACATCCTTAGCAGACAGACTCTTTAATGCTTTCAAAGCCTTTAGAACCACGTTACAGGAACACTTCATAAGTTTATGCTTGACAGACCAAGGAGAGAATTTTCCAAGTCACTGTGATGTGTGCTGCAATATGTGACACAGTAGGTAGCAATGTGATTAGAGGACAGTGGATGATTGGGATGGGGGTTGGTGAAGGTTTTGGACTGTATGTGGAAGATCACTCCTTGCCTCTCCAGCTGACTTTCTGTGTCACCTTCAAGTTACTGGTATGTTCTCCCATGTTTTGCATGTGTGGTATACATGTTTCTTCTTTTTCTTTCATGTTCTGTCTCTGCAACATTATCTCCTCAGGGTGAAGACCAAGCCTTGCAGTCTGACTGTACATTGCTGGAGAGAATGGGAATCTTGATTTGAGCCTGAGGCCACTCAAAATACAAAAAAGTAAAAGTTTTGCATCTATTTTTTTTTTTAAAACTAAAACAGAAGTGTGTCATACAGGATGAAACCTTGCATCATCATGACTTGCTTAAGGACTTGTCCCACTTGTTCTGAGAAACTTTGCTGTATCATGACCTGCCTGTAGGTCCATATAAAGAGTATGAGTCTGCTGCTGTGATTGGCAAAGAATGACACTCTATTGCCTGAAAAGGTGAAGTGAGGAGTCCAATGAAAGCTTTAGACTTTGCTGCTTGTCTAAACTGGTGAATGAAATACTGCCACAGCAGGTATGGTTATTAAAATTGCAACCAGGCTCTTAAATTGACTACCAGAAAAACTGTATTCTCATGCTATGGAATATTCCCCTTCCTTTCTTTCACCTGATAGGACTTGAAGTTACAAATCTTTATCACCAGTGTCAGTTCCCCACCTCTTGTCCTATATCCCTTCTCCCTGGCTCTGAATTCCTAGCCACCTGGAATTTCTTTTACAGTACACTGCCCTGCTATTACCTGCATATTGCTAGTGGCATAAAGCTATTTCAGGTGTTGATTAGGCTTCCTCATGTGAATGAGGAGAGAATTTCCTCTCATTTGCAAATGCAAATCTGCATTGTTTGAAGTCTCAGGGCTGAGTTTTCTTTCTTTCAGTCACCAGGAGAGCAAAAGTTCTGATGAGAAGTGGGAGGAACAAGTTCTTAAGTGCCACATGGTCTGCAGAGTTGCATTTTATTTGCATAAGAGGATCATCTAGGACATTTCTCTTAAGTAACAGCATTCTAACCTGGGGTACCAGATATACCATTGGTGTAATTCAGCACAACTCCCAAAGGACATGTGTTGATTTTACACCCACTGGACATGTGGCTCAGCCAGCCTGTGATTTTTAGCACTTAGTTTTCTTCATGAACAGAAAATAGCATTATCATTTGCCTGTGATAAGGATATCTTTAATCAGGAACTGGGATCTACTGTACAAAAAGGTGCCAAAAAGACAATCCTTAATTTAGAAGCATCTTGGTGTAGCACAGAATTACTCCATGAATACAGGAAACTGAAGGAATGAAACAAAATCACAATGAAAGAATGTTAAATATTTCATTTTATGAGTCCATGACTTGTTTAGGGGTATGTATTTGTCTGAATTATTTCCAGAGCAAATTTAGCTGTGAAGGAAGTTCATTCTTTTGCTTTCTTGAATATATATTTAGCCATAAAAGTTATCAGGGAGACAAACTCTGATCTCCTTTCCATCAGTAGGAATAAAAAGCGAGTCAGTGGAGTTATCACACAGCTAAGATGTGCATCCTGACTATTATTCTTGAACAGCTGTAGAAAAGGAGAATTGTTGGTTTGATAGCTCAGTTTTAAATTATTTCTTAGAATGTCCTGTGGAAAGAAAGTGAATTTGAAAAGATATTGTAAAGGAAAATTCATTTACATCCTTGGTGCAGAAAGAACCTGTTGAATGACATTTAAAAGAGGATTAAAGCTGATTTCTTACAAGCAGTAGAATAATCAGATTTCTAAGCTAAAGTGGAATTAAGGTCCTTCAATTCATCTGCAAAAGCTGACTGAAGTTGAATCATCGTTCGGTAATTTACATGTCATTTACAGGGGCATTCATTGTGCTTTTAGTACTGTAAATATGATCTGAACAGCTTTTGATCTTTTGCAGCATTTGCAGGAACATATTATTGTTTCTGAGAAGAAAAAAAAAAGAAAGGAAGAGTTTTATTAAAAAAAAATAGATCCGTAACGCTTTTTTACAATGTCAAAACAAATGTGTCAACCAAATGGTAATATCTGCACTAGTTCCATTTATCTGCACACGGTGGTTGTGAGGTTTAATGATTGTTTGTCACAAAAGTACATTTTCAGAGAAGCAAGCAGATTGCTGAGTAGAAAACATGTTTTATGGAATATGTAACATTGTAAACACATTTTTTTTTTTGTTTCAATAGTATTTAGAGAGGATTGCAAAATGAATGTGTTCATACAAAATGAGAAGTAGACAAAGCTTATATTTTCCTGTTGAAGCATGTCAGCATTCATTTGCTCTTAGTAGGAGGATTCATTTGCTACCATTAAAATTCACACCTTCCTAATATTTTTTTGTACTGGACTAGTCTCACCTTTGAACTGGGACTAATTCTTCTGACATATATTTGACCGTAGCTCCCATAGCAAGTAAACCCTCCCACATTTCCCACAACTGCCAACCTTGTTTATCCTGTCAATTATCTCTTGAAGGATCAGATCTTTAACTGTGGCAAAGCCCAGGGAAGTCAATGAAAAGATTCCCAAAGGCTTTGAATCAGACTCTGGCAGCTCCATTAACTTCAATAGAATTACACCAATTTACTCCAGTTGAGGATTTGACCTGATGTGTAATACTGCAGTCATCACCATTCTGAGATTCATCCTCAATGCTTCCTGGAGACACAAAAAAAGAGGTTTTCTAAAACCAGAGTTTTGGCTGGGGGTAACGTAGTTTTCATTTAGAAAGGTACTTTCTCAGTCAAAGAATTTATTAAATATGCTAAGGGAAAATCTGTATACGCTAACGGGATGACGATGTCTTGGAACATGTATCTATCTATCTGAACAGTACTGTTGGCATTGATTATGGAGGCAATAATTATAACATTTATCATGTGTTACTGACAACTGATTTATTTTGAGATCAGTCAAATTAGTACTTGGAGACGTCTGTAAGGTATATATTTGTCCATCAAATTATTTGCCTCTTCTTGTTGACAAAGGTCCAAGAGTCCCTTCAGGAGCATGACACTGTAGCCACACAAAAAAGACACCAGTTGGCTGTCAGATAACAGTTTCAATATTATGATTTGTAGACTCCATCTTAAGATACAAAAGCCAAATAACAGAATGAAACCTAAAATTAGTTATATTTAAAACTATCAAAAATCCAGTCAATGGAAATGGATGGACATATCCAGAATATTTCTTATCCTTTTGACCTTAGGTACCAATTTTAAGATCTGATGAATCACCTTTTGGGGATTCTGCATCTATATATTGATGGTAGAAAATTTAATAAGCATATTGTACCAATTTTCCTGTTTAGGGGGAAGAAATTATACAGATTGAATCTCCAAAATACTGTTTTAATTATCTATTTAAAAGTCACTAAGGTGCTAGAGGCTGTCCAAAGAAGAGCAACAAAGCTGGTGAGGGCTCTAGAGTACAAGTCTGATGACAAGTGGATGAGCGAACTGGCATTGTTTAGTCTAGTGAAAAGGAGATTGAGGTGAGACCTTATGGCTCTCTACAACTACCTGAAAGGAGATTGTAGCCAGCTGAGTGTTGGTATCTTCTCCCAAGTAACAAGCAATAGGACAAGAGAAAATGGCCTCAAGTTGTGTCATGGGATTAGATATAAGGAAAGATTTATTCACCAAAAGGGTCATTGAGCACTGCAACATGCAGCCCAGGGAGGTGATTGAGTCACCATTGCCAGAAGTATTTTAAAGACATGTAGATGTGACACTTAGGGACATGGTTTAGTGATAGACTTGGCAGTTCTAGGTTAAAAGTTGGACTCAATGATCTTAAAGGTCCTTTCCAACTGAAATAGTTCCATAATTCTGTGATTGTCTTAGGAACTATACTGTCTGATAGCAGAGGTTTCCTTTATCTTAATAATAGCATAGTCCAAGGATTTTGAGTTTTAAGCCCTCATTAAGGTCATATGTCATTAACAAGGACTCATAATCTCAAAGAAAAGCAGAAACACTGGATCAGAATCTGTTCCCTATATGAAAAGCCACTAATTGAAAATTTTGGAGCTATGTAAAAGGCATGTGTAGAACAAAATCCCATGGAAATATTTAGATTCAAGATACTATGAAATCCTGTTAGCTTTGAAATGAACACCTTATATACAGCTTTAAATATCCTTGCTCCAGTTTAGAGTATCACAACACACCTGAAATCCATGCACCAATGTTCATGTTTATATTACACATGTATCTGCCTAGGAGAGATCTAGGTAGATCAGTTCTTTCTAGGTGGATCAGTTTATGCTGCCTACCATTTCCTTCTTTCTTCCTGGAATATTTATTAGTTTAAATCTATTAACTGTCAGATTTAGATGTGTAGTGCTCCTCAGTTTCCCAAATGGCTTCCTGGATATCTGCTAAGAACTTAATCTTCCAGAAATTTTTGTTGTTTGTTTTCTGAAAAAAAACCCAAACCCTCCCCACATTTCAGTTCATCATGTTAAAGATGCATTTTTCTATGGTGTGTCTGCTTCTTTCCTGTGTCCTCAGGTTTCATTTCCTCCATCAGTTTAAAGGTGGCATCCAGCATGAATAGGATGGCTGTGGTATCACTTGTGCAATATTCATAATACTTAACACTCTCTCGCCTATATCGAGGTATGTGCACAATATCATCATCATCATATTCCATCCAGCCATTCAAGTCTTCCACAACATCTGATGTGATGGTTACTTCCTTCAGATGAACAACTTGCAGATGAGCAATCTTTTCTTCCTTCCACAAACCTGTCCGCAGGCAGTAGGGGCATATTTCAGAGGAGTCATGACTGACTTAGTCTCATATCAAAATTTCTTTCACATCCAAAATTTTTTCTCCCTCCCTTCTCTCCTGCCTTTGTCTTTCAGAACTTTGTCAGGTATCATTTTTGGAATAAAACAGTCAGTCTGATTGTATTTCTTCCCCTCTACCATATGAACTTTTTTTTGTTTATCAGATTCTGGTAGTCCTGTCAACAATTTGGTAGCACTCAACAGTACACCAGCAAGGACTGAGAATACATCTAGGTTAAGTTGTGCTGCATTTATACTAAAGAAATTTCCTTTCCACAAGAGCTGAAGGAATCAGAAGGGACAAGTGCTTGCAGTGAAGAAGAGAATATGAGACAGGAACATCCTTGGCCGTGACCAGGTATCTTGTGTATCTGGGGTCTGACAGGACAGAAGAGTGCATGGTATCTCTGGGCAATCCGTGTACCTGACATCTGGATGTCAGGAAAGAATAAGTGAAGCAGTCAGTTGGATTTAATCCTCTGGAGTTAAGAAACTAAACAAGACATAGTCACTGTTGTGTCTTTCCCCATACAGGTGTTATATTGGAAAGAAAAAGACTAACTCTACCTTTCCTGCTCTTTTTGTCTGAATGCAGACATTATGACCTGGCATCCTCTTCATTGAATGGCTGAAGGTTCAAATGATGGTATGAGTTGAGGAGACCTTTGGAGATGTGGGAAAACATGGGTTTCTAGATTTTCTTCTCAAAGGCCTTGCTGGGGGGTGTGTGTATGTGTATATAACATTTTAAAAAGACCAGCTGTTTGACTGTGCATGCTGGGGGCACATCCTTGTACTCTTTAGGAAAATACCTATATTTCCAAGATAAAAGTGGCCATAAATAATAAGGAAAAAGATAAAACTATGGTCTCTTTTTCTTGTTTATCCAATTCCCTTACCTTGTTGGAGGAGTTGTTTCTTTAGTGACCGTAAATCATCAGAGGCTTTATATATGTTATGGCACATTTCAAGCCCATGGGCAGCTCATCCATACCTTTTGGATGCCCCAAGAAAAAACACATACTGCTCATTTGTTTCAATGAATATTGATATATGACTCATATCCCTTCAGCATTACTTCAGATCCTCAGCCTTCAAGTTAATACCCCAAAGGAAATAATTTGCTTGGTCAGATTTCAACAGATTTCCATGTCTTTATTGATACTTGATAACATTTTGGACAGAAAGCAGAATGTTTTGTGTTTTATTAGCAGTCAGCTGAGTTTAGCTGCAAATGACCAACAGGTGTTATGGACATCATCAGGGCAGTACTCTTGACTCTTTCTACCTCCTTGTCTCCTTTTCAGTAACTTTCTAGAAGATATTTTTTGGCTTAACCACCAAAGATACCTAGAACTAGAAATGCCATCACCTGGCTTGCTCCATATTGCCTTTGAGTTTTACATCATTGTGAGTGAATGGCTGTTTTCTGTTTCTCATCTCCCTTAGGCATCTGTTTAGGCTTGGGTGAATGGGCCCTTGAAGATGTCTGTCTCTCCAATAACTCTAGAAGCATCCCACATGCTTGCCTAGATGAAAAAAAAAAAACCAAACAGCTGACTTTCAAATGGTGCTGTTTAAAGGGGGTGAATTCCATCCTAATTTAGCAATTTTATATTTTTGGAAGCTGCAAATACAAAACTGTCCCCCACTTCATCTGCTTCTAATTGTTCTTTTCACTGCTTGTTGGTATTTTGTGTTCCTTCTTGTTGCAGATGACTGCCAACTGCTTTTCTTTTACCAAACAAATAGATTATGGCACCATTTCAATGGAGTGAATTAATATTCTATTTCAAGAGAAATTCTCCTCAAGATTTTGGCTTTGATTCATTGATGTGGGAAAATTGCTGTGCTAGTGATCATGGTTTTAATAAAGCATCCAAAGACCTTTAGAAAGAGTTGCCTGAACTGATTGTTTCTCTCATTTGTAATACTACTCAATACATTAAATGACTCAGGGGTGTTTTATGTCAGTCCTGACTCACTCCTGCTTTGATATAGGGGTTACAGTACTAATACAGGTGAACAGCCATCACACTAACAGAAAGCAAAACACATCATGCTGTGGCTAAATAGAAGTTTGATTTAGGAAACCGGCATTTGACTTTATCTTTGGTGTGGATGTTCCCATCCTTACTGTCATTATATCATTTTCCAACCATGAGTCCTTTGCCAGTCATCAGACCTCACTTTGGAAATGAAATGTCTCAATTCACTGCAACTCACTGAGACCACCATTTAGGATACAGGTCCATCATAACTGCTGATACCCTTGGAGACCTGACTCAGGAGTGTAGTACTGGGAAAATTTTGCTGAGAGAGTTTTTGCTTCATCTGCAGTATTTGGTGTAACTACTTAGTAATTCTAGTCCTTTCTTCTGTCTCTTCCATTAGCCTGAAAATCTTGACCTCCTGAAACCAGGCAATCTTGCTAAGAAAAGATTTCATAATTTTGGATGGGAAAAATGGAAAAGAGATAAAATACTAGTTTTACACGTCAATCTTACTATGGTGGTCTCCAGGCTTATATATATATATCTTACCAGATAAGATTCCTTTCTTCTTTTTGATCTTTTTTTTGCAACTATTACCTGTGAATCATGCAGATTGTTTCAATTTTCAGCAACAGGGGCTGTAGAAACCAATTTTTTTTCCTCTTTGAAGCTCTTAATCATAGAATTCACATGCACAGAAATGTCATATTTATAGGAATTTTAATATAAATAGGAATAGAAATATCTAGGCTAAATAATACCAAAAGCTATTATTACTGCTTCCATTATTTAAAAAAAATAAATTCTTCCTAAAGGAATTTGAAGTTTAGTAGCTACTTATAGCAGCACTGAAATCAGATTCATTTAACATTCGGTTTACAGCTAATCCTGTTTTTTTGTTGTAAGGACTTGTGTGTAAGTAAAAAAAATTCTGAGAGTAGGAGCAGAATTCACAGCTTCTGTGAATATTTGAGGGACATTTATTTTCCCCGATGAGTCTTGTCTCATAATTGTGTTTTTTGACTGTAATTTCCAAGTGGAGAAAACTGATGTACTCATATATATGCATACATACCCTTACGCTACACTCTTTGCCAGCTAAGTAGGAAAGACTGATTGTGTATAACATTTTGTATGATATTCCAAGCAACACAAGACACTGTGCCATCTATTAGCATGCCAACAAAAGTGTTCTCTGAAGACTAAAGGAAGTGGCAATTCTTAGCTGAATTCCTCCTCATCCCTTACCACAATAAGTCACCAGTTTCATATCTCTCGTGTTAACTTGAAGGAAGTTTATATTGACAAAAAACCCACAACAATCTCTTGGGTCATTCCCTAGCTAGTGGAAACTGCAGCAGATCTGTTCTTTTTCTTTCCCGCTATCATGGCAGGCTGCAGGCATAAGCAAAGCAAGCAGTGTCCTAAGGGAGCAGATGCCAAAGCCATCTCACTTTCTACTCTGCCTGCTATTGTGACTAGAAGTTAAGTAAAACCAGCCACAGTGACAATGGAGCTTTTCTAAACCAGGCCAGATTTACATGCCAAAATTCAAAGTAAACCTTGGGCTTAATTATTCTGTGAGACTGTTGGCCACATTATAGCAACAGTTCCTTAAAATCCTTGATCTTCATTCCTATTCACCTGATAAGAAGACAATAAGAATCCTTCTGGACTTGAAAAATGATATTATCATAGTTAAGATCATGCTTATGTATGTGACTGCATCTAGAGCTAAGCTTTAATGCGAACAAAATGGTTTGCATAGGTGTGGCTGAAAGAATTTGGCTTTGGGTTGCCATTCTTAAAAGCAAGGTGTTTGTTCATGACAATTTACCTTCCCCAGTAAGAATTAGGTTAGGTAGACTATTTCCTGAAGATAGAGAAGCTGGAAAAAGAGCTTTTTTTTCCATTACAAAGAGCATATTAGCCAAATATTTAAAGTAAACTGGTTATGAGCCTTTGAGAGGTGCAACACCAGCAGCATAAATGGAAACAGGAGACAAAATGTACAGCACGAACTAAATTTGTGCAATAATTAATCACAAAACACTCTGCCTTCAAACTGAATTACAGCAATGCAGTACTGGGCGAATTTTATCCTCAGAGTCCTACTTTGCGTGGGGTACTGTGAGGCTTAATTAATGAGCCTTTGTATTGTGGTTGGAGATCCTCAGATAAAAGAAACTGATACACAAGTGGAAAAAACCAAACAACTGAACAGAAAGGGAAACAGGAAAATAATAAATCTCTACATGAGCTTGCCAGAGTTAAGATGCCATTATTTCAGCTGTGATTAAAGGATACAAGCTTTAAGAAACTTCAGCAGTGAGCTTCCTCTGTGGCAGAACTCTGTGGTTTCATGACATGAAATAGGATGGTTGAGTTGATTAGCAACAGTGTCCCTTAAAAAAAAAAAAAAAAAAGAAAAAAAGCCACAGCTTCCTATTCACATTTGGCTTAAATAATTAAACTGGTATTTACAAATGCTGCTAAGATCTTTTGTTATTTCATTTGGCATGTGTTGCTTTTTTTTTTTCCTTTTTTTTTTTTTGTAGGGCTAATAAGTAAATTGCAAACATACATTATTCTTCACCATTCTCCACTCACTTTCCTCCCACTGGCAACCAATCTACCAGAATTTTCTTCCATTCCCATTAATTGGTCCTTAGAGAATCTCCCTCGCATACCTTTGCAGTGACAGTCAGTGAACATTTCTTAGTAATACTGAGTCAGAAGCCCTGTGATAGCTCGCAAGTCACATATTGAACTGGAGCTGTACTACTCCCTTCCATTATGTTTAATGCATGAGGCTTCTTAAATGGCATGGCTCAGGTGATGGATCATACTTTTACTTCCAGAGTATCATGAGTTTCTCTGGTTATTTCTTTAAGATTTGTTATTATTATTATTTCTCTTTTCTTTTTTCATAATGAAACACTTTCCTGGCAGTCCATATCAAATACAATAGCACCACAGGTCAGATAGCCTTATGCTTTCTGAAACTGCAAAATCACAATGTCTCGAGTGACCATAGCTCTAGAGGGGAGAGGCAAACAAATAAATAAATAAATAAGTAAATAGCCATATCTCCCAGACACTCATCTTTTAACATGCTTGAAAATTTTGGACTAGGAAAGTTCAGTACAGTATGGAATCCACAGGGTCTCATGGAATTTAAGTAATCCATTGACATATATATATATATATTAATTTTAAATGCATATTGCTCAGCAGTGCTACAAGGTCCCAGGTGAAATTTTGTGTCTGCTGTGCACACTGCTATACATGTACACACAGATAAAAAAAAGAGAGTCCTCACTACAGTAAAGACTACACAATGAAATGAGACAAAAAGAGCAATTATTTTCATTTTTTCAGAGGAGGAATTAGCATGAAGGAGGGATTAAGTTTCTATATATGTCCAATTTATTTGTTGTGTGGATTTGTGTAAGTTAGGTACTGAAAGCAGTGGGGTGGTTCAGGTTGGTGCAAGTTTCCTGCAACGGCTGTCAAAACACATAGGTCAGAAGCAAAAGGCAAAATCTGTTACATCTAACTTTAGGAGAGGGAATAATTTCACCCACCTCTGGCTGCACTGAATCCACAGCAGGTCTTTGCCCATTTGATTTTCAGCTGCCAGTCTAGAAAGGTGAATGTACAATTAAATCATGTCACATCTGCTAGCCCCAGACAGATGTCTTATGCCCTGTAAGGCATCTCTAATGCCATTTTGTACTCTGTAATGGATTTTGAGCTCTAATAACAGGAAATTATTTAGATTAACTTTATAATATGGAGAGAGCCAACAGAGAGGGATGGATACCTCCAAGAGGTGATCTGAGCCTTCCTAATACAGGTATCTGGGAAAGATGGGATGGTTCACATTCTAGAGGTGCCTAGCTCTTTCTGCTAAGAGCAGGGGAAGGTTAGAAGCTTGGCTTATACATATCTCTCAGGTATCTAAATTAATCCAAGCTGCTCTTCATATAACTATGAAAACCCAAGCAAATAAAGCTCTTTTCAGTTTCTTTCTCCTTCTCCTACACTCACGATCAGAGCCTTGGAAGGTCATCTAAAAGGGCTATAACTTTATGTCTGTGCAGAAGCTCTCACAGTGAACTGTTGCCTTGCTAAGGTCTCTCTCTGCTGTTTTTATTGGAGTGGTAAATAGGAATATTGTTGGAACCAATAATTTGTGATCCAAGGGTGGAAAGCACTCGTATTACAAAATAATTGCTTTTTTGTAAAAAATATTATCAAGAACCACAAAGAACCCAAACATGTTGATTGTTCTATATAAAAAAGGTAGGAATCAGTGGGCAAATATGTTATTCCATACTATTTTCTTGAGATGGATTACATCCACTTTTAGCTTCTCTTGTACCTATAAGGAATGCCTAAGAATAAGGTGATGGTCTCCCAGATGCAGATGGAAATGTTAACTTTGTTGACAGCAAACATCACTGTGCTGACTTCCCTTATGGATGGTGTTCAGCCGTGGATTGATAAATCACAGATCACTGTCTGCATTTGGCTTCTCAAGGTACTGAGGAAATTTCAGTGTAGTGATGCATGGCTTTTTTTCATCTTAATTCCTACAGGTCTTCATGCTGTCATTGAGAAAATACTTTGAGTGTGAGAAGACTGTGTGGTTTGCTCCTGTATATACAAGAACAGAAGCAAGTACTTGCTCTTTTCTTAATATCTTTGAAACTATTTTATTGGGCCCAGCTGGGTTTTATTTGGCACCTATACCAACATATGAAGCAGAGCCAGGGTTTCTTCCAAAACACTGGAACTTGGTCATCTGTACTATTTAATTACTAATGAATCATTTTGGCCTGATCCAACTAGCAGTCTCTGAAATAATTCCTAGACATGGTCAAGAGATCATTCGCAGCAGGTAGTTTAGGGGTCATCACTACGTTTTAAAAGAATGAGACCAGACTGTCCCCAGGGATGTCCACATCAGAAAATAAAGATGCAACCATTTGAAATACAAATAAGATAAAAATAATGTCCTTTCTTCTTTTATAGGCACATATCCAGAGATTAAAAACAAATAAATCCATATTCTAAGATGAGAAAAATATTAAATTCCCTGCCAATATTCCATGGGTAAGAGTGCTGGATTCACACACTTGTATATGGAAATGGCAAACCACCCTCAGTATTCTTGGTATGGAGCTGAAACACAGATGTTTGGGTAAAATCATTCCCATGCATAAGAATATGATCCTTTATCAAAAGGGGCAAGTTTTTACAATCAAGCCTGTGCGACTCACATTGCCAGGGCAGTCCAGTTTCTGTAGCCAAAGGCAGCAGTATGGCCAGCATCAGGATTAGTTACCTTGGCTCCCCCAATTTCTGCTTGTGTGATTATATGACAGCTGGGTCAACTTGCCTTTGGCATGAGTCTGGAGGGAGGATTCTCATTTCGTACCACAGGTTTATGGTGAAATGCCTTAATCATTGCCACTGCTCCCCATGAATCCCACGGTTAAGAATGTCAGTTATATTTTGAAAAACATATTTGTCCTAAAGTAGCACTATTTCCTTCTTTCCTTCATTCGTTTTTGCCTTCTTACTTTCCTGTAACAAAAATTCAGTTGTTATTTTAAAGTCTAAGATGTGACTTTTACAGTTTATGTAAATCACCTGTCCTTAAATTCAAACTGTTTATGATTTTTTTTTCCTTCATGAATATGACAAATGAATAGTGTTTTTTTCCTGAAAAAGTCTCATAAAAAGTAGGTAATTTTTTGGTAACAATGTGGTCTAAAACTCCATGGTGGATCAGTGGACTCTTTTAATGAAGCACCATGCTTCCAATTTTCTTTTAAAAGGAGTTGGAATGTTCCAATTGAAATGAAATCAAGGACATGTTTTAAAATGTTATGACTTCTGGACTTTACATTGTGAATGCATACAGAGCAAGAAGCTCCATGCCTATTTCTAGGTCTGGAGTTTTAGCACTGATAAAATAAGCAGTGATTAATTAGATTAAATCAATGGGATGAAATTTAACAAGTCCAAATGTCGAATCCTGCAGCTAGCATGGAGTAACACTGGGCACAGACTGGTAGAGGGGTGGTGGAAGGGCAGTCCTGCAGAAAAGGGTCTGGGATGCTGGTTGACAGCAAGCTCAATAGTGGTCAGCAGTCTGTTTTGGCAGCCAAAAAGACAAACTGCATCCTGGGGTGCATCAAACAGTTTAAATGCCTGGTGAAAAGAGGTGCTTGTCCTGCTGTACTGTGTTGGTCCAGTGTAGTCCAACTGGACTTCAGTAAAGCCTTTGACACAGTTTCTCACAGCATTCTGATTGAGAAACTGGCTGCCACTGGCCTGGACAGGTGGACCCTCAGGTAGGTTAAAAACTGGATGGATGGCAGGACCCAAAGTGTGGTGGTGAATGGAACAAAATCCATTTGGAGGCTGGTCAAGAGTAGCATCCCCCAGGGCTCAGTCCTGGGTCCAGTTTTGTTCAACATTTTTATCAAGGATGTCAATGAAGGGATTTAATGTTTAAGTTTGCAGATGACACTAGGCTGGGAGGAAGTGTTGATCTGCTTGAGGGTAGGGAGGCTCTACAAAGAGACCTGAACAGACTGGATGGATGGGCTGAGACCAATGGGATGAGAACACACTTATTGTGTGTCTAAGTCATGTAGCAGATCACTACCAATTTCTCCTTGTTTTATGGGGGCTTCATTCTTCTCCTCATCCCTGCCTTCCAGCTCAGGGGGCTGGGTACCTGGAGAATAACAGGTGTTACTATTAAAGACTGAGGCAAAGAATGCACTATCTCAACCTTTTCCTCATCCTTTGTTACTGTGTTTCTCTCTGCATCCAGTAAAGGATGGAGATTCTCCTTAGCTTTCCTTTAGTTGCCAATGTATTTATAGAAATTTTTTTTTGTTGTCTTTTATGGCAGTATCCAGATTAAGTTCTGGTTGGGCTTCAGCCCTTCTAATTTTCTCCCTGCATAACCTCATGGCATCACTGTAGTCTTTTTGAGTTTCCTGTCCCTTCTTCCAAAGTTCATAAACTTTCGTTTTTACTGAGTTCCAGACAAAGTTCTCTGTTCAGTCAGGCTGGTCTTCTTCCCTAACAGGTTTTTTTTTGGGAACCTGGGGATGGTCTGATCCTGAGACTTTAAGATTTCTTCTTGAAGAGTGTCCAGCCTTCTTGGATTCCTTTGCCATTCAGGGCTGCTGCTCATGGAACTGCCAACCAGTCTCCTAAACACGTCAAAGTCTGCCCTCCAGATGTCCAAAGTAACACTTCTGTTGTCTCCCATCCTTACTTCTCTGAGAATCAAAAACTCCAGGAAACTCCTGGACTGTTTCCTTTTGCTGTATTCTATTTCCAGCAGATGCCTGGTAAGTTGAAGTCCTCCATAGGGCCACTGGTTGGAGAAGTCTCACAACCGGTGGCCCTCCCCTCCCAGGGCCACTGGTTGTAAGACTTTTACAGCTGCTTATAGAATATTTCATTTGCTTCTTCATCCTGGTCGGGTGGTCTATAACAGCATCCTACCATAATATCTGCCTTGTTGGCTTTTCCCCTGATTTCTAACTATAAACACTCAACCTGTCATCACCGTCATTAACCTTTAAACAATCAAAACACTCTCTAACGTGCAGGGCCATCCCATCACTTCTCTTTCTTCCTGAATAGTTTATATGTATCCGTTACAGTACCCCAATTGTACGAGTCATGTCACTATGTGTTGGTGATAGCAACTATATCACAGTTTTACCATTACACAGTGGCTTCTGCCTTCTGCTGTTTGTAAGAGAACCAGTAGAACTTACTGCTCCTTGACATTAATCATGTGCATACAATATGCACATTTAGAGACCATATTTTTGAGATGGAAGCTCCTGATGCCTAAATTGGGAGCTCAGGGTAAGTCATTAACAGAAAGGGATCAACATACTGTGGATCTCACCTTACATAACACAAGCAACCAAAACCCACCAGGTATTCATGTAAGCATGTCATGCTGGCTGCTTCTAGAGTTCAGAGAGAGATAGTCCACAGGGGACTGATTCCAATCTTTTGGAGGTGATCTCACGTAGTACTGAGTTGTAGTCTAGAAGAACTTCTTACTCTAACTAGAGAAGGAGAATCTGGGCACCTCTATTAAGTACCTGATGTTAATTGTATGTTAAAAATTTATATGTCTTCAATGAAAAGTTGGGAAAGTTCACAGAGGAAAAATCCATTGGAGTTTCCTAATGTGTGGATAGCATGAGTGTGAATTTTATTTGCCACAAATTGCTGAAGGATGTGATAATGGTACTAGAGTACTATCCTTATTCTGTCATCTATTCCTCTCAATGCACCTACTTCAGGGGCCTTTTTTAGAGACAGGTATGAAGATATATGAAGATGAAAGTGTTTGATCACGTCCTATAAATCACACTTTCTTTCCTATCTGAGCTCATTGTTTTGTGCTGGTTCTGATGTATCTCGTTCATTCCCTAAAGCTGAGTGATAGGGAAGAAAACAGTTCAGTACATCAATCATGAGACACCTATTTGACAATGTCTGAATGTATGACCATTGTAACTCCTGGAGTTAGACCACTGCAGAACATGTTAGTCTAATGCTGTCTCTACCTGCTGTTTCTATCATATTGTTGGCCATTGTGGAAAAAGTCATTACACTGTAAAATTCATATGCCTTTAGACCTGCTGTCTGTACGACTGTTAAATGCAAGTGTTGCCTCATTTTGTAGCATGTCTCATCTGTGGGTTGAATCACAGCTTTTTGGGGGGAAAATCAATGATTCATTTGTTTTGCAGTTATTTTTCTTTCCCTCAAAATATGACTCAAATGCCTCAGAATCATAGGAAAGATACACCAGATAGTATTAATCTCACACAATGCTGATATCTGAAATGAAAAGTCTACCTCTGAGCTAATCACCCTGGGCTTCTTTTGTGGTCAATGGAGAGGAATAGGTATCTTGAGGCCGTAAGTGATCTCTTGAAAAGCAGAGCATTCAAGTAGGTCAAATGAATCAAGCCTGAATGTGTCTGTTTCCTTCAAGGGCAGATGTAGATGTCTACATTAGAGAAGTCTAAAGTACCCCCTGAGTGCTATTCCATCCTTCAGCAGTTCAGAGGTACAAGCAATGCTCAGCTAATTCACAGTCAGATTATTCTGTCTGAGTTCCACTAAGATCATAAGAACATAAGAGAGATTTTACTGAATCTCACCATCTATCTCAGCATGCTGTCTCTGACAGCTGTCGAAAAGCAGATGCCCAGGGAAGAGCCATAAAAACAGGGCAAACATATCATATTTCCTCCAGCTTCTTTCCCAGCCTCTAACCATCTGTAGCTTCAGAACTCTCTAAGCCAGACATGTTTTTGATGTGTTCAGTAATCTATGAATGTGTCCCATCTTTCTGCAAACCAGTGTTAAAGACTTAACCATGTGCAGCATCTTTCAGTAAGGAGTCTCTTAGCTTAACCGCAGGCTGTGTAATGAACTTCATTTTGTGTGCTTTGTTCTTGCCTTCTGCTAGTTTCATTTGAAGCAGAGCAAAGTGATCTCTGGAAGATAGTTGGTGTAAAAAGGCAATCTGCTGGCTTTCTCCAATCTGAAGTGTGCAAATGGTGGTGGTGGTGGTAGAAACCCGAGTGCTCCATTAACCTCTGCTAAATTTAGTGTGTTCTTTCCAGACACCCTAGTTGGCACTAAGCAGCTGAACTGTGTGTCCTGAACTACAGCCTTACAGACATCTCTTCATTGTTGGAGAAAAAGGTAGTCAGGTGGTTTTTGTTAGTCTCTAGAATTGTGTTAGAAAGAGTCGCTTGTTCTGCTCTCATTTCAATGCAGCAGAAAGTTGTCTATGGTCTTTGAGATGTGACACTACATGTTTTGCTTATTCTTAACTGCAATTTTGGGTTTGCCTTCATATTTCGTTTGCCCAAATCACAGTTGTTAACATTTCCATCCCATTTGTTCCATCTTCTCCTTAAAATTTTGGCACTTGTTCACAGTTGTTAACCCAAGCACTTGCTTCACTTGCCACTGAAAAGATCAGAAGGCTGGAGCACCTCTCCTATGAGGACAGGCTGTGAGAGTTTGGGTTCTTCAGCCTGGAGAAGAGAAGACTTTGAGGAGACCATATTGCAGCCTTTAAATACTTAAAGAGGATTTGTAAGAAAGATGCAGACAGAGTTTCAGTAGGGCCTGTTGCAATGGGACAAGGGGGAATGGTTTTAAACTAAAAGAGGGTAGATCCAGACTAGATGTAAGGAAGACATTGTTTATAATGACGGTGGTTGATACACAGGAACAGGTTGCCCCAGAGAAGTGGTAGATGCCCCATCCCTAAAAACTTTCAAGGTCAGGTTGGTTTGGGCTCTGAGCAACCTGATGTAGTTGAAGATGTCCCTGGTCATTGCAGGGTATTTGGAATAGATGACCATCAAAGGTCTCTTCCTACCCAAACTACTTCAGAATTCTATGATTCACAATTGGACTTTAAAACTGAAGAAAAAATGGAAAGTTAAAGAATGACAAATAACTAGGTCTGGCATATGGAGAATTTTGTCAGGGCGTTTTGAAATAGAAGGAGAAATAACAGACTGAGGAAGTAAAAGCTGAGTCACTATGTCTGGTCAAGGGCTGAGAACAAGGTTTGGGTTAACCCGCTTGCAGAGTACGGCAGTAAAGTTAGATGTGATCTATTGATCATGGACGATATCTGGAGAATAATACAGAAGAGAAATGTAAAAGTAACTGCTGTAGAAGACACACAGGAGATAGAATGGGAGACAGTTAGATGTTTTTGGAGATTGAACCCAAAGAAACTGATGAACATAAATCAAACCCACTTCTGTATTTTTTTGTACTGTGTTCACTTACGAAGAGAGAAACTACAGTAAACCAAGCCATGACAAAGAAGAAAATAAAAAAGGAAGAAAAATATAGAGAAGGTCTTGGAAAGGTAAAAAGGGAAAAAACAAAGAAGATTTTTATTAGCCATCAGGTGATAATT
The DNA here is from genome assembly GCF_964237585.1 of Gallinula chloropus. Lineage (NCBI taxonomy): Eukaryota > Metazoa > Chordata > Aves > Gruiformes > Rallidae > Gallinula > Gallinula chloropus. The sequence goes on along the minus strand of NC_140087.1, from coordinate 118,390,394 downwards.
GATTCTGAGACTTTCCCTCCTCGTATTTTTTCCCCACGTAGTTTCCTATGTGTTCTACAAGGCTTCTATGACTTGCTTCCTCCCTCCTGCCCTCTTTCTGACCCAGATGAATTCTCACATATCTTCTATATCTGTGCTAATTTCTAAGTCTTTTGCTGTATCTTACAAACACCTGACCCGTAAGTCAGAGCCCAAATACCACATTTCACAGTCATGAGCAAAGCCTGAAACAAAAAGTGAATTGAACCTTCGCCTTCACACCAATATCTCATGTATAGATTGGATTGGAAAGCTTTGTTCCATCTTCTGTTCCTTTGTGATTTGCTCTGCAAATATCTGTGGTCAGTATACAAAAGAAATCTTAAATTGAAACCTAAATTTTATTACATTGCTTCTTACTAAATACTAAGAATGATTTTGTAAATTTTCAGAAGCTACATAGAATTTAATAAAAATACCTGAGTTACAGACAGTGACAAGATTTTTTTATCCTTTAAGCCAAGAGAATATCTTTTCTCTATTGAGAAGTGCAATTTCTTTAGAACCCTACTAATTTCTGTTGCCTAACTTTAGTCTTGTTCAAATTATTAGGATGCTTTCACATATTATTAGAATAAGTGGCAGAAGATTTCCATTATTAATGACATACTGCAACAATGAGTAGCTAAAAGCAATTATTGGAAGATTGAAAATGGGCAATGAAAATAGTTAATTTAAGCTACACAGCAAATACTTTCACATAACCAGCAGCATCTTCAAAACCAGGGTAGATGATCTGCAAACAGTTCAAAATTCTCCACAAATACTGTTTACAGCAGACAATGTGTTGACAATCAGACAAGACTGAGATTAAATAGGGTCTGGCCTTATTTGTTATTTTTGTTTGCCAAACACTTCTTTTATAAAATACACTATATTTGGGTTTATTTCGTTGTTCACACATCTCACATGAGTATCACTTCTTAATTAGCAACACTAATGAGGGCATATGACTCAAAAATCATATTAAAATCTTTGCTGTTTAAACAGCCTAGATTTACAAATGTCTTAGCAAAACGACCATTTCATTCAACATCAAAACACCCACATCACTTACTCTAAGCAGCCTCATTCTGCTGGAGAACTTATTTCAACGTTGTATTTATGAAATAGCAAAGAAAACAATATCTTCAATAGAAAAATAAATAAAAATCCAAGGAAAATAGCTTCTATTCTCATTTCTATTAGGTGAAGTAAAAAAAGTATCAGTTGAGCTAGATCTATAAGGACTTATAGTGTTAACATCACAGAGAACTTCCCAGTGGTCCATGCTGGAAGAAACTAGCAGTGTGCTCCATTCCCAGGAACGAAACAGTACCTCTCATATGCTGAAATATTGTCTAACTTCTATAGTTTCTACTTTCTTTTTTAATGGTAGAAGGAAAAGACAAGGGGGAGTCTGTGCAGAAAAGTTTTGCTTTTCTGTTAACTTAGGCCCATAGAAATTGATACAGAACTTACTCCCCAATCCTGTTGAATAACTCACACTGTGTTTAGTGACAGACAAGCCAGGGGTCAGACTGACACACATTTTCAACCTCTGTCCACATATTTGTGGTCTCTGAACTACCAGTTGTGTTAGGAAAACAAAATCACTCCTACAGCAAGGAAGGAACAAAGCTGGCAATCATGGTGCTCTAGGCCATTTGACACTGGACTTGTATTTGATATATGTAGCATTACCAGAGGGGAGGTTTGTTTTGCTGAAATGTATAAATAATTTTTTTACACTAGTAAAAATAATGCTAGTGGCATCCCTTCAGAGAACAGAACATCAACAAACTTTTGTATTTATTAGCTGGAAAGGGAAGTCACCTTCTTTCCATCTCTAAATGTTTCCTTGCAGCAGAACAGAGGAATTCCTTCTGCTACACCATTTTTCTGGGGCATCAGGTGCAGAAAAAGGATGACAAAAAAATCAATAATAATAATAATAAAAAGCAGGGAAATTATGCAAATTGGAATATGGTGGTAGGCTGAAAAAAACATGTCAATGTTTTTCTGAGCTTTGCAGTCACACTCTTGTGTTGACCTTCAAGCTAGAAAAGACAGTTTACAGTACATGGCTGTTCTAAGGGTGTAGTGAAGAAGACAGCAAAAAGGATAGTGTAGGTGCTTTGGTCTGGTCTAGTGATTAGCTTTCATACAGATATTTTAAAGGTACTTTCAGGAAGCCCCTCCTCTGCTTCTTCTTCCCATTTGGCTTAGACCTTGGAATAATCTCTGCTTTCCTCATATGAATCACTCCTGGGTCTCTGTTGGTTCCAACTCCATGGTCCTTCATTCCATCAGTAGCCGAGTCACAATTTGAGCTTTAGCTTGTTCATGATTCTGAAAGCACGTCAGAACTCATTTCAGTTATTTGGTAAGACCTTGCTCTGGCATTAGTTAAGTCTACTGCTATTTGTAAGCTTGCAGGCTCCTGGAAGTAAGAACAGTCTCTTGCTGATTTGTGTGTGGACCACCAGAGGCTCTAAATGAAGCAGTAGCAGAGAAAATAAAACCAGATAGCTAACTTATGGCAAAAGAACTGCCCAACAAATAGGGCTTTTTAAACAAAAACATATAAAAATGGATATTATTTCAATATTTTTATCAGCTACTTCAATGACTCTAATTTACGTTTGAATGAAAAACAGAATATTTTTATAGTATAATAATGCAAAATGTAACAGAAACTGGAAAGAGGTGAACACATTATTAAATTAGAACATGTAGCTCAGAAATTCATCCAGTTTTAGTTTTGTAATTGTACAATGTGAAGTAGAAAAAGCAGTGTAGAAGAACTAAGTTCATCTAAGTTGATTTTCTTGACAATTAATTGTTATTACAGTCTTTTTTAATTAATAAAAATAACTTTATAAAAATCCAAGCTACTTGGTACTTTTATATAAATAAAAACTTGGTGGGTGGGATTTGTATTATCTAACTTTGATCATCTATAAATTAAGCACCCATTCTGCTTTGCTATCTAAGTCCTCTTTACAGGTGATGGAACATGAAATCTTTTCAGACACTGATTCTAAAACAGGTGTGATGAAAGATCTGAAGAAACACATCTTTCTACATTTTTTATAGTATGACTAGTCTAAATCAGTAGCATATGTAAAATAGAAATAAATTCTAGATACACAAAAAAACCCAGATCAGGTTGGTTTCATCCCAGTGAGGAATGCCCTTAGTGACATACACAGTCCTCAGTGACTTAACAATCTACCATCCCGACATTAGGATTAATATGTATATTAGGCATTGCAGTATATTCAGCATATTTTCTGAATGAAAACCATGGATCCAGGTCTGAAAAAGTCTACCCACCCATCAAAATATAAATTTATAAATTGGCTTCAGTGTTTCTATCTTAGCAAGACTGGATCTTTGTGTGAGTCACACAACTCACTGGGCATGTTTAAGCATGGTTGCAAGAGGGCAGAGCTCAGTTTGTGCCATTTCCAGACAGGACTGGCTTTTAATTCCTGTTATTTTAAATATATGGTTGAATTCATATTCACTCCGGTGTTGCTCTCCCATTTTTCTGACAGCTGTAATTTATCTGCCTGACTTCTTCCATTTGGAAGTCTTCAGAAATACCTTTTCTAACACTTATCAGACATTTTTCCCCTCATTTACCTCATGCAAAAAGATTTCTGCATTGAGAAGTGGTTCAGGATGCAGTCCTCAACTCAGCAAATCCTCTCACATGGATATTTATCCAGTTTACAAGTTCCCTGCAGGAATTTCACTGGGGCATATTGTGTGTGATAATTCGACCTTATGTCTGGAAGGTATGGACACTATTTGGAAGAGATGTTTCATAATACCTTGAGTCATTCTTGCCACCAGCATTAGCATAACCCAGACTGATATTTAGTATTCTCTTTGTAGCTATGCACAAATTGTATAGCACTTTCATTCAAACAGGTTCCAGGCATTTGAACTGAACAGGAATTTTGTGGCTGAAAGAAGATGGAAGTAAGCTTGGAGTGCAGTTTCCTGTCTGTATAACAGAATTCATGGCCACACTTCACCAAAGCACTTCTGCATAGTTTTAGAGACATGAATAATTCTTTCTCCAATCATACGCTTAAATCTTTTGCAAGATCAAGGTCAAGAAGTTATAATTATCTCCCAACTGTGTTGACATTTAATTACTTTTCCATATTTTGCAGATGATGGAAGTGCTTGATATCATCATGATAATAGTAGAATAACAATAAGAAGTAACAATGGTATGAATGTTATTGGAATGTTGTTGTTGATTGAACGTGAAAGGTATTAATGTCCTTTATAGATGGACTTGCATAAACCCTTACAGAGATATAATGTTTCTTCCTGAAATGAAAATTCAATTATATTATCCTGTATACAAAATATATAGCAATTTTTATTACACACATTAGGCTATCATGCTGAAGGAAGATTTACAGCATGCTGTCTGAATCTTCAGGTTGGGTGGGTTGGTCCCTTCCAACTGAAACCATTCTATGATGCTCTGATTCTATGTTTTTTCTTTTCATCAAGAAAACAGATACTGGATATACAAAATGATAATATAAACCCAAGCAACAACATGAGTCACCACAAACTGATTATTTGCACACATTTTATGGAATCCTAATTGCTTTCAGTGTTCTCAAAACACCGTTAGATGGAGAAATAACAACTTTCATCATAGTAAAAGGCAATTACACCAACTTGGAAAAGATACCTTGGGAATCTTTGGATCAAGCTTTGTTTACCCTGATGTTTTGCAAAGGTGTAGCAACTGCAACAGTTTTGACTGAACTCCAACAGAAAAGAGAGTTCCCTGAAGTTCACTGGAGGTAAAGCTAAATTTTCACAGCAGTCCTCCCTGACCTTTAATCACAATCTTTTTAGATTAAAGTACCAGTATTGCCTACACACAACGTTTTCCTGATTGCCTGCTTCTTTTTCCTGGTGTCTTTCTTTCTTGTTCTGTATTTAAACTCCATGCCCCTTTCCAGCCTTAACATATGCAGTGCACCCTAATCTCCTTTGAACCTTCCTGTGAAACTGGGTAGCCTGGTTTGTATGACTACACCAGAAAAGTATTTCTGAAAGCAATATTTCTGCTTAATTACCACCTTCAACACAAGAAATCACATTCTTTATTATCAAGTGAAGCGATGCCTGGTAAGCCAGTCCAAGGTTGCTCAGTAGAGTAATTCAACTGGACCTGATGAGCAAAAATGTATCTGGGATCAAAAGTCACAAAGAACTGGCCATGGGAGTGGTCACTATTGCTTCCAGGAGCAAAAAAAGCTTATTTAAGAGAATCATTAGCCTATAAATTTTGATACCTGTTTTTGCAGAAACTGCTGTATAAGGAATTGAAAGGTTACCTTTACTGTGCTGGTCAGAAGCAGGGATTAGGGACTCATAACCTGCCCCAACAATTTGTTCTACAAACTCCTCTAGACATTGAAAACAGAGAAGAGTTTCACTAATTTCCAAATTAGAGAATGAAAACTTCTGTCTGTATTCTATGGTGTTTAATAAAAAAAGTAATCTTGATAAGGTCTTCTTGTGGAGTAGTCACACACAGTTATGAAAGTTATTGAGATCTGTAGACTGATAACCAGTTCTTCACTGAAATTGGCTGAGGGGTTCAGAGTTGTTGGGAGATGGCAAAGAGGTGACACAGTGTCCTCATATAAACCTTTCTTCTCTTAAAGGAACAGACTAAAGGACAATCTTCCTCCATAGACTAAATTATGTGATGAACAGTGTGGCCAGCAGGTCGAAGGAGGTGATTCTGCCCCTCTACTCTGCTTTTGGGAGACCCCACCTGGAGTATAGTGGCCAGCTCTGGGGTCCCCAGTAGAGGAAAGATGTAGAGCTGTCAAAGCAAGTCCAGAGGAGGCCACAAAGATGATCTGGAGGCTGGAGCACCTCTCTTTTGAAGACAGGCTGAGAGAGTTGGGGTTATTCAGTCTGGAGAAGAGAAAGCTCCAGGGTGACCTAATTGAGACATACCAATACGTAAAGGGGTCCTACAGGAAAGTGGGAGAGGGATTGGTCACCAGGAAGTGCAGTGATAGGACAAGGGGCAATGGCTTCAAGCTGACAGAGAGCAGAGTTAGGTTAGATGTTAGGAAGAAATTCTTTACTATGAGGATGGTGACGCACTGGCACCGGGTTCCCAGAGAGGGTGTGGAAGCCGCATCCCTGGAGATATTTAAGGCCAGGTTAAATGTGGCTTTGTTCATTCTGGTCTGGTGAGGGTGTCCCTGCCCATGGCAGGGGATTGGAACTACATGATCTTTGAGGTCCCTTCCAACCCAAAGCATTCTATGATTCTATGATTTAAACAGACAGTTCATATCCTTAAGAGGGTTGTTTTTGTTTTTGTTTTTTTTTTAAATTTTGGGTGGGCTACCTGCAGACTCAGAAAAACACATGTGTGTATTCTGTGAAAAGAAGTTTACATGCATGGGATTGCCACAGGAGATGAAAAATAATCATAACATTTTTTTCTTTTTTATTAACATTTCAGATTTCACAGAAAACCTTTTGAGAAATGTTTCCCCTGTTGTGCACAAGGACATGTGTGTAGCGTTACTGATCTGGTCTGTCAGTTCCCTGTCTATACAGGGAGCAATAAACTGGTTTAACCACAACCTGACTCATGTCTTTAGTCCCCTCAAATGTCATGTTGTCATAGATGCAAACAGGAGTGATCACTAGGAAGGATAATGACAGCAGCACCATCCCTGCAAATTCGGGAAGGATGTAAAGAGACAAGAGTTTCAGATGAGCCACTTCTACAGCCGTTGTTGGTGACAGCTCTCAGCACCCTGGTAACCTGCTATGCTTTGCAGAGTTCTCAGTGAGCAAAGTGAAGTAATGAAGGTGAACAGGAATTTGTACTTGCTACTGCAAGAGCTGGGGGAGGAAGGGGAAAAGACACCTTACTAGTTTCAAAAAGTCTTCTAACTTATTAGATATCTCATACAACTGGTCATTGCACTGGTCATATTAAACTGCGGTTTAATATCTTTATTAATGACCTGTTATCCATAGATATTAGCAGATGATGTTCTTGAAATCAGCCCCGAGAAAAAAGACTTAGGAGTACTCATGGATGAGAAGCTGGACATGAGCCAGCAATGTGTATCTGCAGCCTGGAATGCCAACTGCCTCTTGGGCTGCATCAAAAGAAGTGTGGCCAGCAGATTGAGATGTCATTCTACCCCTTTAATGTGCTCTGGTGAGACCTTACCTGCAATACTGTGTCCAGCTTTGGATCCCTCAACACAAGAAGGACATGGACCTGTTGGACTGTGTCCAGAGGAGGGCCACAAAAATTATCTAGGGGCTGGAGCAGCTCTCCCATGAAGACAGGCTGAGAGAGTTGGGCTTGATCAGGCTGGAGAAGAGAAGGCTCTGGGGGAGGGAATCTTACAGCAGCCTTCCAATACCTGAAAGGTGCCTATAAGAATGCTGGGGAAGAACTGTTCACAAGGGCATAGATCGATAGGGTAAGGGGTAATGGTTTTAAACTCAAAAAGGGGAGATTTAGGTTGAATATTAGGAAAAAGTTCTTCAATATGAGGGTGAGGGATCATCAGAACAGGTCACCTGTAGACATAGTGGAGGTCCCATCCCTGGAGCTATTCAAGGTCAGGCTTGATGGGGCTCTGAGACACCTGATCTAGTGAAGATGTCCCTGCTTACTGTGGGTGCTTTGGACTAGATGACCATTAAAGGTCCCTTCCAACCTTACACATTCTGTGATTCTATGTTTTTATTAGTGCTACGAGGACCTGCCTCTGGGAGGGAGCACGAGTGGGGTGGGGGAACTGCAGTCTCCTTCCCATGAATTACGACCCTGGTTAGGAATTGGTTAGATTATAACAGCAACTCTTTCATGCCTCTTTTTACTTTTCTGACCAATGCCCCTAACTGTTGAAGGCCTCTGATTCCATTTGGCCCTGCAGACGCAACTTACTTCTGAGACCATGGGCTGTCATCCATGTCACGAAGTGGACTGTTAGAGTTGATTCGGTTTCTAACAAAGTTAGGGGGCAAGCTGCCCCTACCTGACTTCAGTCAGCAATTTTCAGAAACCGTGTCACTTCTGATGATGTATGAGATGGGAAGAGCATGGGTTGACTTTTGGATCCTAAAACTGTGGAGTTGACAGATGGAAAAATAATCCATCTTTACCTCGAAGTATGTTATCTAGCTACCTGTCAATCTATCTAGACTTCACCCAGAGCAGATTTAGAGGGGTTGTTCACTATATAAGGCTGAATGTGTAATAGAATATTTTTTTGCATGTTATTTCAGGGATACTGTAAGCATTCTGTCTTTGTCAAAGACATTAGTGTTATATATTTTAAGCCTTCAGAAAATGTGTCTGATCTTGGGGTTTCTCTGATACTGTAGCCATCAGAGAGATAAGAACATAATTTAGGATTTGAGGATTTAGGATTTAATCAACTTATAGAAAGAAATAGATCCCATGTTTGACTAGGACCTCCTGCAATAAATGTTTATCAACACTGCCTGAGTCAAGAGGTCAACTCTTGCTATGTTGTCAGCTAATACAACAGGAAACAAGATGAAGTTTGTCTTAGCCAAAGTGATCTTGATTAAGACCAGTCAATGTGACCCGGTAACAGTTGCCTTTACATCATCACTAGTAAAGTTTTGTGGGAGGACAACAGGTGGAGCAAAGCAAAGCAGCTTGATGCTCTCAGGGTTTTATGTAGTGAAAGCACTTCTGTTTATCTACTTGTGTACATCTAAGCAGCTCTGCAGGGGAGAATTCACAAAGGCTAATTTTGGCCTGAAGAGGTGGATATCTCTGAGCTACCCTGTAGTCAGGAAAAAGGAGAGAGACAGACTCCTTCAGGGAGTGATTAAGGAGAAGCCCCCTCTGACCCAACAGAACCAAGTGCTGTAGGGTAATGTTAGCCTTTGTTGACATCACCCTTAGAGTGTTTGCTGCTAGCCTACAAGCTAGATTAGCCAGACCTATCACAGGATGGACTTTTATTTGTAAAGTGTAAGTCATAACTCATTAAGCCTTCGGTCACGTGAAAATTTACACGCACCATTAAAGGCAATGAGATTACTCACAGTGCACAGACATCACTGTCAGGGCCCTAACTGCCATGAGTTTTAGTTACAGTTTAGAAAAAAATTATATATATGTATATTTTATATATATATATGCTTAGCAGCAGGCAGAATGAATAGCAGGGCAAGTTAGAATAGTTATTAAGAAAATTAATATATCTCAACAGCAACAACAACAAAAATTCTAGGAAAATAACTTTGTCAACATGTCTTGCTTTGGGAAAGGTTTCTCAGGTGCAACAGAGAATTTCTGTCCAGCTATAGGCATGCTGGAGAGCAGCCAATAGCCCAGGGCTAAGGCATTCACCTGAGACAGGGGAGACCCAGGTTGTCTCTGTGCTGCCTGTTTCAGCCCAGGTGTTTGAATTTTTCTTCCTGTGTTTCAAGTAAGTGATCTGATGCCTTGGTTAACTGAAGGTGGGACATTTCCCTCTGGAAACTCAAAAAGTCTTCAGTTACTTCAAAAGGACAGAGCAGCAGATTTAATTATAAAGCAGCTTAGTTAGGAATGCATTCAGATTTATTTTTACATTTTCCATTAAAGCATGAAGGCTTTCATTGCTACATGCTCAAGAAGGCTGGTTTTAGGAAAAAAAAAACAACCCTGCATGAGTACGTTTTCAGGTCTCAGCTAGAAAAAATCCTGTGTCCCATTTTCTCACTGCACTTTATGTTGTCTCTGGCACCTATTACTTTCTAATTTTCCATTAATTTTGAACCACTGTTTATTTATACCTTTATGAGTAAATTAATGACTGTTTTAAATACATTTTCCATTTATTAATATGAACATTCAAGGTGGTTTTATCTGGTTTTACAGCCAAGAACCACAGATTTACTGGGAGCTATCACACTAGATCAAATTTCCATGCCACATTATGACAAGAAGGCACACATCAGAAGTACAAGTCCTAATAGGAAGTAGCTAGCTTTAAAAGTTCCCTTATTTTTTCATAAGATGAGAAAATAGCTTCACAGTATGTTCTTGTAAGTGACGCTGTTGCCTCAAAAAGGGCAACCTGCAGTCAGTAACACTGAGGAATCTGCAGTAACTTTAATGGAGAAAGTAGTTCATCTGTCTTTTAAAAATAAATCGCAGATGGAGATGCTCAATAAGTAGAAATTTCATCTGCAATTTTTTTTTTTTACTTTACCAGTGCAGTAGAAAAAGACAAAATAATACTGACAGCCTCTTTGTACGATTCTTCCTGATCTTTAGAAACCACAGCAATCTATTCCTCTTTTTTTTTTAACTCTGCTAATGCTTCTTTTCCTTTTAAGTACTCAATTATTGCCAAAAATGGACAGAGCAGAACATGGGTTTGGTTTGAGGGACTGATAACTTGTTTTTTATTAGCTTGGCAGTTTAAAGTAATATTTCACATGCAGTGTTGAGCTTCCTGCAAGAACAATAAGTGTTGCTCAGCAATATCTCTAACTCCATTGTGTAGTAAAGGGATATTGTAAGAGCATTATTATCATAACTTAGTACTTTCCATAGAAAGTGTAACTTTTGTTAAAAAAAATAGAGGAAAAATAGAATATTATTAATTAGGTTTTGGGCTGTTGTTTTTTTATTTTAATGGAAACATCCTTTAGTTACCCAAGAAAAAGCAGACACACTTCAAAACAAACTGACATGTAGAGTTTACAAAAAATATTAGTCATACAATCACCAATGAGCTAGCTTTCTCTCAAAAAAACCCCGGAATTGCTGACTTTGGTCCTCACTTACTCACTTATGCTTTGATAAGTATAATATGAAAAGGCTGACTGGCAAGGTACAGATAGTATTAGTTGAGCAGAAGCCAGGTCTTCTTCTTGGAGTATTCAGTCTAATAGCCATACTCCTCTTCTTCACAGTCTTTCCAGCCCCACTGAAATGATTCCCATTCATATTTCCTACAATATCAGTCATAGGAGAATGTTTTTTGTACCATGCCCTGCACCCAACTCATTCATTCATCTTTGCTGACATCTTTGAGTGTTTTCCAGAGAGATCCGAAGTTTACTTTTGAGTCCTTTCTCAATTAAGTGTGTTTCCAAGTTACTAGGTTTGCAGATGAGTGATGGATTTGGGATATTATTCCTTAATTTCTGAGAGCCTTGTAATAAATACCCAGTGAGACTCAAATAAATATGAAGGTGGGAATGCTCCAGGGAACAGCTGTGAAGAGGAGCTTTAGACAACACTGGATGTTGGTTGGACGAACCCAAAGGCTTTGGACTGCAATAGGCTTGAAATTCACCTTGGCTTTACTGTGGCTCTAATAGTTGACAGGGAATAAATAAAGAAGGAGGAAGAAACAATAACGAGTGATGATTTAAAAAAGAAGTTCAACAAGGTAATTCTAAGCATGAAAGACTCTCAGTCAAACACTGTGTGAACAGCAAACCGTGTATTATAAAGCAGTCACCATCGAAACGCAGACACCAAAGGCCAGATCCTAACAGGAATGTTCAAATATGAATCCTGAGAAGTCCTCTAGACCTCAGTTAAGACACTCCAAATTTATCCCAATGAACTATGATTATGCTCTGTCTCTATGAAAGTAAGCAGCTGAGAATCTGTTATTGCATAAGGCTATGAATGCTGTGTTTGTGTGAAGTTCTGAGTAGATCATTAAGGCCAGGTGGCTGAAGCTGAATATATATATACACACAGGTTTAAGGCTCTGGGTATAAATTGCCATTTATACTTTTATTTAGCACATAGAGTGATATTGCAGTTATCTCTCTGAACATTAAAGCAATGCGTTGTAATGCTAAACTGATAAATCAGCCTGTGAAACGTGTATTGCAAAGCACAACTCTGCCGTGTCCTGTCCTGCAAACAGAATTGCTTTTTAAGACAAATGGGCCAAATTTGTTGGTATGTGTGAATCAGCAGAGCTCTGTGATGTTAACAGAGCTATGTTGATTTCCATCAGTGGAGAACCTGACATTTTTCATAGGAGGCAATGACTTTATTTACAGTTGCAGCTATTAAAATTCATTACTTTGAAATTCTTAGGCTGCATTTATTGAACAGGTGTTCTAAGGGTGCTGCTTTAATAACCATGTACCTAGCTCACGAGAAAGCCTCCACAGTTGCTTTTCCCCTTGCAGCATCCTTTGTTGTCTTTACTGTTATTTTGACCATACATTAGTTTGGCAATAATTTGGATCAGCTTTAGTAGCTTAGAGCTTGATATGTAAGACTGTTATTTACTATTTGTCTGATTCTGAAATCTTAGTAAAGCAAATAAAACCCAGAACAAACAAAACATATTTTTAATTGTTTTTTTTTTAATGGAATGAATGTTAAACATTATAATTGTCATTGATTTCAATGGCAATAGCCCCTTTTAAAAAATAAGGAAGGAGAACCTGGATGCTTTCTTTGCTTAGAAATGCCCTTGTTAAATGTTGACATAATCCTGTTTCCCATATTTGGGGGAAAAAATAAATAATGTTAAAAATATGGCAATAAGTGTAATTTCACCATAAAGCCTGAGAAGAGCAGACACCACCCTGTGAAATAAAGTGCTTCCAGAGCCATTTGCTGTATGATCTTGATGTTAGATATTATGTAGACTTCACTCTGAGTACAATTACTTAATCATATTTCTGGTTTAGGAGGAAAATAAAATCAATAGTACAATGTAACAGAAAATCTGCAATGAATCAGTGACTACAGTTCACCTTGATCAATAATTCTTACTTTACATTCATTAGGAAACCCAGTAAAACTAGGTTAAATGGGTTAACTGGGGTAAGAGAACTTTTTTTTCCTTGCTTTTACTTTGTTCCTTGTAGTTTCAGTGTTTCTACTGTGTTCAGTATTCTGTGCATGAGAACAACGGAAGGTTAAAATGAAGCTCTAATTTTGCTTTTTGAATAACATTTGAAGCTGTGTAAAAACATTGTCCATTTTCCTTTCAAAGGCATCTCCTTTCCATCTATTTATGTCCAGTTTTATGCATGCATGTATGTGTTTGGTGGAAATGTATCATAGACTGAGATTTATTCGGTTCTGCTATAATACCATTTTCTTAGGAAAAAAAGAAACCACAGTAATAAAAGACACCCCCCTCCAACCTGTTCTCCTTCAAGTGAGCAAATTGAAACAGCACAGCTTATTTTATATATGTTCCTACACGCAACTTATTTTTTCTATGAAACCACATCGTGCTGTAGCCTATAGATTACTGTCTCTGTGAAAATGTTACACGCACAATTCGAAGCTGCTGTATGTATTTCACAGTTTGCAAGCTGTCGCCTTACAGACAAATACCACCAAAATCCTACACCACAGCTTGGAGGTTTTAGTTTTATTTTGATTAAGCAGTGAGAATAATTCTAATAGGGAAATACCCAAACCTGAATGCACACCCTATAATATTTTCTACTTAAAAACGACACCTTGTATGTATTTACATGGCTGCATGAATATTGTTGTTATGATAAGTCTTTGCATTATTTTAAATAACAATTAAAAATTGCCTTAAAAAACCCAACTTCCTTGCTGCCTACAGTCTTCTCAGTAGAGTGTGATTCTGAACACAGCATTATGAGACCAGATTGGAGATTTCGTGTTACTTTCTGCGTTTCGAGCCTTAATATTAAACACTTTTCCTTGCCTAGTATTAGTTTCATATGTTAATATCATTTTTTATTAACATAATACAAATATCACTTGCAGTACTACATCCTTCATTGCTAGCGGCTTTCATATCAAATGTCACAGCAAATTTTATTTTTGCTAATAGATTACGACTTGTACATTGTATTAGTGAAAGTGAACATTATTACAGGATGACACTAAAATTAAAGAACATACTGTACAACAGCACATAACACTCTGCTACATTACCTACTCCTTCCGACCCAGTCTCTATCCTATCCCACCCCACAAAATGCTATTAGAAGTTCTGTTAGGTATTTTATTGCTTCTTTGGAGAAAACCTCACCTTTCAAGAACCCTACTATATCCATTGTCAAAATATCACATTATACAATTCACTGGAAGTGAACTTATTGCTAAATACCCATTAGGTTCCCAGGAGATGCCTTACATTAATTGTTTAGTGAAAGCACCCTTAGGCTATCGCTAGGGAAGAACATTAAATGCATAAAAAGAGAAGTTGACAGAGATCCCTGTAGAACAAGATACATCTACTGGCTTAAAACTTCTCCGCGAAGAATCCTGCAAGTCGCTGTTCAAAATGATCATTTCTGGGTTATTTTTTCCACCTGCTCCTGCAAGCGCAAACACAATTAATCGGAAAGGAAAATCAATGCTGCATCAGCAGAGAGACTTTAAAAAGTGGTTATGAAAAGGCAAGCTGGGGGTGGTAAACAAGGGGGGAAATAAAAGAAGACAAGGAAGAAAGGACGTTGTTTTGGACCTGACGTGTCTGTGTGGCTTGTGGAGATAATAGCTAAGAAAAGAGAAGAAAAAAGTTGGAGAGCACAGAAACTGCAGAACTGATATTAAAGATGAAACAGAAACTAAGAAAAAAGAAGATCTGGAGTTATAAGAGGGAAAATGAAGACAGAAAGGGGAGACAGGATGCTCAAATGAGCCGGTGTATTAAAAAAAGTTGTATGTAAAATGTCAGCTAGCTGTTTGTGAGCAAGAAGTCCAGTTCAGAAAAGAAGGGGAATGATGTTAACAGCCACGTACATCGTATTTTCTGCCACATCCTTTCCACCATGACCCCTTAACGCTGTACTTTAACATTTTTAGCTGATGGATCTCATCTTGATTATGCATCTAATACTATTTCATCTGTCTTACAATACCTTATATTTAAAGTACCTCTGAAACGAACCTATATTATCCCCTGTATTTTTCTCATTTTAGCAAAAGAGATTTTGGGGTTTGGTATTGCTGCCAAAGTACCACAAGAGGGGGCACTAGTTAAACAAGACGCAATAATGTAATTTACTTTTCTCAGGGTTTTTCTTTTTGTCACTCACAAATACAGGAAAAAAATTATTCTTTTTCCCTGCTGCACTAGAACATGAAGCTATTATGTTGAGAATATTTATTCCTACTGGGATAATTAATGGAAGAGTAGCTGCCATGAAGATACAACGTAAAAGAGGACACAGAAGCCCGTGTGTCCTCAAAAGTAATTAGCAAAATAAAATTAAGTTTTTGCTCACTTCCCCCTTAAGAAAAGCATTTACCTAAGAGGAAAATAAAACCTTCTTTATTTTGAGCTGAGTCTTTAGATCTGTTCAAAAATCAGTGTTTGAAAACACGGGGCTCCTGGATATTGAGACGTGCTGGTGTTTTCGACTGTCAGCGCTCCGCAGCTTGTGTAGTCATTTGTCTTTGGAAAAAGTGTGCACAAATGCTATTACTCTGAGTTTTGTTTTTATTTGGCACTCATTTTGTGCAGGTGCAAACGCCTGCGAGGCTGTAGAAATCAAGCATATGTACTTTGACGCTTTATACTAGCTGCCTATCTTAGGGGCTTGTACGTCTGTACTAAACATGTAAGCACCTCAGTCTGTTCAGGATTTTTCTCCAAACAGCCCAAGGAGGTAGGAAGTATCGTTATGTCTAGTTTTATATTTGGAGAACTCAGGCAACCAAGGTCTGAAAACACAAAGACCTTCAAGTCCCAGTGAATTCACTGGAGTCCAAGCAATCCCATACATGTGAGTAGCTGAGCCTAGATATTTTGCCCCATACCACTGGAGATATCAAGCAATTGCAATTAGGGCTCCCCATTTGTAACCTGGAAGATTAAATCATTTCCCTGTGAGCAAAATACCTGGCCCCAAGGTGCCTCCATTCTCATTTGCACGAGCTTTATCCAAGTGCAACTGTCCAGTTTTAGGCTAAGCTACAGGGCCCTCACATTCCCAAATAATTGATGTGCATTTGGTGGTGCTGTTCCTACTATGTGATGTGAGGAGACTCAGAACTCACTTTTCCAGCTCTTCAAAGATTGTCTGGCTTTTTCTCCACTAAAGCTACCGAATCTGGCTAAATAAGCACTTAAGACTTAATGAGGTTACTGAAAACTCCCTGGTGCAAGTTCCCACCAGTTCACCCACATGAAAGATCTGGTTAATTGAGGACAACAGCTCAGGAAAAGAGGTGTTCTGTTTTCAGGTGTTGTGGTGGGCTTTGTCCACAGCCCACCCCAGTCTGAGAATGATTATACACCACTAACCAACTTCTAGCTTGGTTTAGGCTGGAAGATCAAATTCTGGACTGCAGGCTGCTTTAGAAACACCTCAGCCCTCCATGTGGTAAGGGCAGAATCAGCAAAAATTATGGGAATGGCAGAAAGGAGAAAGGACTGCTATGGATGTTGAATGGGAAGCCATTCCTCATGGTACATCCAGTCTCCAATCATACTAAGCAATAGTGATGAACGTGTTTTCATGGAGGTACTGGTAAGTCTCATACATTTCTAATGGTTGGATTAAAACAGGTTTGTCTAACTCAGCACTGTTTGTCCAACATGGGCAAAGTTGCAAAAATGGCAAACATCTCTCATGAAGAGGTTGATGAAAAAGAAAGGAAGACCAATGGTTTAATTTTTAGCTTAGAGTTTGAATGGCAGAGTCAGCTCCTCTATCACAGACCATCCTTGTGATCTCAGCTAGGCATTGCCAGAATAGTTCAAGAGATCATTTCACAGGCAGTTTAAATTGGATTAGCTGTTCATTGTAACTGAAAGGATTAGGAGCTGTTCCCTCCCACTCACCTTGAGCCAGGCTTTATGCAAATCTCATGGCATGATAGTACCATCTCAAGCCTCTTATGAAGCTGAAAATTAACCCGTCCAAAAAGAAGCCAATTCTCATTGGGTTAGTGAGGTCAGTTGTCTTGCTGTGCAATTGGGTGAACAGCATTGTAGGCTGATGAGAGAGAGGGATTACAGCACTGGGATTGGGGATGAGCACAGGGAAAAGCACAGGAAGTTGAAATAGGAAGGTGGCTGTACATCTATGGCAGCAGTAAGGCATGTGCTTCTCTTGGCTGCCCATGGAATACACCCGGGTTTGGCAACTAGGGTACATAATGGACGGAGAATGGGGTAGACCCTGAGAATGGGAACCAACCTTCTGACCAAGGACTGTTGCCTGCAGCCAGCCAGGAATGTGAAGAGAAGCATATCTTTCATCCTCATGGTGCTCTGGGAGGTTCATGGGCTCTGGCTAACCAGAATCAGCCATCCAAAACCCTTCTGGAGTGAAGTGACACAAGTCTCCACTGGAAAAGGACATGATGCTTCTATCTAGAAGCTCTGGATTAAGGGGATTCACCCAGAACACGGGATACAGCTCTTGTCTTTATGAGGGCACAGGGCAGCAACCACTCCTACCTTCCCAGTCAATCCCTTAAGCACCAGACTCTACATTGGCATTTTCAGATTGGGGTGATTTGAGGAATCAGTTGTCAAGATGCCCTCATCTGAAATTTCTAAAAGGGCTTAATTCTGTATCAGGACAGGCTACATTGTCCAGTGGACAACATTTTCTAACAGTGCCAGCAGCTGAGCAAATCAGGGAGCACCATCCTTGAAATGCTATCAGATTTTAGCACTGGGAGAGGCTACCCAAGGCGGTTGTGGGGTCTCCTACTCTGGATTTATTCAAGACCAGTCTGGACACTGACCTGTGTGACCTGTCCTAGGGAACCTGCTTTGGCAGGGGGATTGGACTTGATGATCTCTGGAAGGTCCTTTCCAACCCCTACGATTCTGTGATTTTGTGATTCTGTGATTCTATATGGTATTTGAGTGAAGAAATTAACGGTGTAAAAAAAGCAGTCTAGAGGCTTAGTGCACAGTTTCTTTTTGTCAGAATTTTTCGCAGAATATAGAAGCATGTGAGTCCACTTAGCTTGATGTCCTGTGGCTGAATGGTCTCATGGAAATGGACCGTATTCTCAGTCATGTTTTCCTAGATTCTGGGATCTTTCTTGTCTGGGGATGTTGCAAGATGGGTTATAATGATGCCTCTGATAGACTTTTCCTTCATGAATTTGTCTCATCATCTTTCGAATCACTGAGGATTTCCACAGTTTAACTGTGAATGGAATATGTAATTAATAGAATCACAGGATGGCCATGCCCAGCAGTGTTTCATTTACTGGCATTGCCATAATCCCAAAGAGTACTATAACTTCAAGATGAGATGTGTCAGCCAGTACACTCCACATACTAGGCACATTTTATGCCTCTCTTTTGCTGCACCTTCCTCCTGGTGCCACCATCTCAAGAGTGCGTGGGACAGTGTAATGATTTTTCTTCCAAGACAGGTAAAGCTTAGTCCATGAGGCCACAAAAAGAGATTTCATGGTGTTTTGGATAAGGGGTTGACTTTATCAGAACTCTATATAAATGGTTCCTGATAGATGACATATGTCATTGCTACAACCCTTCCTTTTTCATGTTGTATGAATATACAATATTCTCAGTTACCTTTGTGTGAATTGACCTGTGGAATATCACACTTCAAGATCAGGGAAAACTGACATGTTTGGAAATGGGCAAGGAAAAGGAAAACTGCAGTGAAAAGAACCAGAAATGGGCATGGAAAAGGAAAACTGCAGCGAAAAGAACCACTCTCACTTCCTCAAGTGGGGACAAGAACATGCTTTAGGGTAGGAAATGTGGAGGAAACAAGAGATGTTAAAGATGGTCATTGGGGCATTTCCATGTTAGTCATAAAGTAGTACATCTGGGATCAGTCCAAGATAATCTGGACATCTGTTGTACAAATTTCTATGTAAGAATGAGTGACCTGAGAGTCCCTTTATAGTCCAGAGAAAGAAAAATGCTCATCCAGGATGGATGAGAGGAATCACATCTTAAAAGTGTCTACTTCATACCTGGGAAACCAGGATTTAGTCCCCGCCTCTACTGGAGGGAATTTGGCTAATATCTCTGTGTTTGACCCCCCAAAAGTGGGGACCCATTTGGTCAGGGAGAATATAGCATGACTGTATTTTGAACACAATCCAGCCTCATAGATGTACTCTAAGAACAGCAAGTAAAGCAAGAATCTCAAGGAAGACAGATGGAAGAAGGCTTAACTTGTGAATCCATATAGGTATTGACTTGTTGAACTACCAGCACTGAGACACTTTGGGGCACAATCAGAAATAGGCACTAAGAAAAATTTACCCAAGAATATTGAGAAGTTGATTCTGTTAATCCAAATTTTCCTTATTTTGGGATTTAGACACATGAATTTCAGGTACATTGCTATCAGAAAGTCCCTCCTGCCATTCACTTTTCTGGTCTGTCATCATCTAGGAACCTAACCCCAGCAGCAACCAATGTCTGGTCTTCTAGGACATTGCTGCCTGACCTCTCCTTTGTGCTTTATCAGTTTTAGACAAAGAACTACTTACATTCAGAAAACAAACAGCCACAGTTCTACATCCACTCTGGCAGGAGAGGATCCTAAACCACCTTTTCTCCATTTCACAGAAGTGCCTTAATCAGCAGACATTCTCAAAGAGAAACCATCCCTGTTTCTGAAGGTTACCACTGAACACTCGGAATGGAAGATGTCCTCAAGCCATAAGGCCTCCTGGAACCTGACTCCTGGAAAGGGGACAGAAAGGAGGCGATGGGCAAATCTCCAAGGGCTGTGTCCCTTAACTGTGAACAAATCCTAATTTTTAATTATGGGATAATTGTTCTAAAGAATATTACTGTTGTTAGTATATATACACATTTAGAGAGAATAATCTGTTAGAACTGTATTTTAACTTAAGTATGGGTAGTTGAGCTCCTAATAATAACCATGCATTTGCCTAGGCATTTTGGTGCACAAAGCTATCTTAATACATCTGCTTTTTACCTAATGCACCAGGAAAGTCTTAATGACCATGTAGCTCCTGGGCCAGTCTGGTGGTTTAATACTGATTTACCAGTAAATGTGGAGCTTGGCTAAGTGAAAGTGTCTTCTTCATTAGCTACGATTCCAGGTGTGATATGTCATTATGGTCATCTATGTACCACACTCTATCACTTCTTTCTCTTGCTAGGCTACATTTAAATTTTACTTCTGTGTAAAAAGTAAGAAGATTAAAAATGGACATTGTTCAGGCTTTTGAAAGGAAGGAAGTTTGTGATGTCACATCACATTATCGCTATTTCCAGACATGTAGTGATAAACATTTTTGACTCATTCCTCTGTGATAGAATTTCCTCCTCTGGAAAGTGGAGACCTCATGACATTCTTACAAGGTTGGGTTCAACTATTCCCATTGACTTGATTCTGATTTTTCTGATGGGTTTTTAATTTATTTTTGAAAGACTGAGTAATGGAAAAACCCCTATACTCTGAATTGGTTTTGAGACTATGGTTTAATGAGGAGCACAACTCAATCTGGTCTAAGTCCATGTAACTAATTAAGGGAGAAATTCCTTCAGAAGCAATGCTGGAGCAATTTTCCTGTTCCTTTTCCTTACTCTGAATTGACAGTCATGTGGCTGAGAGATCAGGTTGATCAGAAAGGCACTGGATGAAGTTTATCTCTTTTTTTTTTAATCTCTTTTTCACTCAGAAGCAAACTATTTTCCTGTTACCTTGATTCTGATATTTCAGGAGGTCTGTGATGCCACAATGGAGACTATTGAGATCTGGTAGCAAACCCTTTGCTTAGGACAGTGAAGTTTGTTCTAGCTCTGCATGCATATGACAGAGCTACTTCATTGGGTCTTCGTTATGCACGCCATGATCAGGGTTCCCAGGATTTAAACAACAAAGATTTACCAAGCAAAGACAAAAACAAAAAGCAAAACTTAGAGCCACATTTGCAAGGAACTTTGTAAAATATCCAGGTATTTTCCTTGAAAAATCCCCAAACTTTACACTTCAGAAGGCACATTTCTCTAAGGTAATGCTCATATTTTGGCATGAGCTAATTTTTACTGTCAAATATCTACTTAAAGTGGTATCTAAGATAACCAGACTGACAGAGTACCACAGCACTGAGATCAATTCGATCTACGCTGACAGAATGAACCCCAGCCCTATGGATACGTGTGGTTTATTTCACCTGGGCAAAAACATAATAGTAGATACTAGGGATAAGCACCAATAATAGAGGCTTTTAGTTTGCCTGGATTGCAGGTCCAGGTCTTGTCCTCCAAGAACACAAGTTCCTTGGACAACAGCATGAGGAATAGAATGCATCTCACCAAATTCAAATGTTTACAGCATAGAAATATAAATCTGTGGTACTCATTACAGTGTCTGTGAGTAATCAGTGGAAATAAACTAACTCTCTGGGTTGTTACAGGTTTCATCTTAACTCAGGGGTCTAAAATAGGCCAAGCAAATCAAGGTACAGAATAGTCATTGCCATCAAGTATACTTTCTGTGTTTTATCTGCACTACTGCTGGAGAAAAAAAACCTGCCTCCACGGTGCTCAGCTTGGTAAAAGCTTTTAGGATTCAATCTGCCGCATAAAGAAAGAAAGAGGCAGAAAACAGTTGGTTTTATGTGGTATTACATACATTTGGCTCCATTTTCATATTGATTGTATATATAAAAAAGGGGAAAAGTAAATAAACATGAGGAAGATAATGTCCCAAATTGAGTTTTATCACAAGTACCTCCTGCTGGGATTTGAGAGCAAAACCTTCCCTCGAGGGGACAGAATAATATCATTTTAGTTATGGCCATATTCTTCATTTGGAACCTCCTCATCAGCATGTCAATGCATGTTATTCACTGCTTGGAGAGACAATAAAATCAAAGGGCCCATCTTTAGGAAGAAACATGCATGTTACCAACATTTACACTACAGAGATCTTGGCCCTTAATAAAACCTACATCCAGTAGCGAAGTTATCAACTGGAGTTGTGCTCATTTTCTTTTATACGCAATGAAGGGGCACAATATATCTTTACCAGCAGCTGGGAAATTAATGCTACAACTAAAATGACATTCCCCGTCTCAATGAATGATTTCCTGTGGGGTTCGGATAGTGGCTGTGACGAGAAGAGGTGTGATAATGGATCTAAGTCCATAATGCATTTATCCCCAGGTGCACTTGCTCAATCTGTTCCTCGTGCAGCTTTTTTTTTTTTGTAGGGGGGGGGTGTGTGTGTGTGTGCTTAGTAGGACTTTGTGAGTTTTATTTTGCTGTGCTGAGGCAAATGGTTATGATCTGCTTTTAAAAATCTGTGAAGGGGAAGGTTTCTGTGCCTCTGAGATTGCGTGGAAGGAGATGGGACTTCTTTGCCCTGGGATTTCTCAGAAAGGTGAGAACTGAGATTTTTTTCAACAGTAGTACGAAACAGAGTCATGTTACCAGTTCTTTTTAAGATGGGGAAACTGAGGCACTCAACAGTAAACCTTCATAGGCAGAGGCAGGTTGCTAAAACCCAACTTCATTCCTCTGCCATCCCTCTGTTGCATGGAGAACACCACTGCAGAAAGCAGGTCTTTCACAGCTTGAGTGCAAGTCATTGCTAAGTATGTTTTGTATCAAGCTTTCCCTGTATTAATAATTGAAAAAGGGCTAATACGTGATTGAGAAACGTTACTTGGGACTGTAACATGCTTATATTTTTTTATTAAACAGGACGGTAAAATCTCCAGCAGATCTTTTAGGTAGTAGGTTGCATGTCAAGAGTTTACCCCTTTATACTGTCCAGTAATCTGTAGGATTACTAGGGTTACAAAGATGTTACAGTGCCTGGAGTACCTCTGCTATGGAGATGGGCTGAGAGAGCTGTTGGGCTTGTTCATCCCGGAGAAGACAAGGCTCCAGGGAGACCTTACAGCACCCTAACCTTAATCCTAACTCTAAAGGGGTTACAGGAAAGCCAGAGAGGGACTGGTAACAAGGGCAGGGAGAGATAGGACAAGGGAAATATATTTAAACTGAAAGAGGGGAAATTTAGAGTAGATATAAGGAAGAAATTAATCCCTGAGAGGGTAGTGAGACAATGACCCAGGATGCCCAGAGAACCTGTGGTGGCCCCTGGATCCTTGGCAGGGTTCAAGGCCATTTTGGATGGGGGTTTGGGCACCCTGGGCTAGTGGAGGATGTCCCTGCCTGTGTCAGGGTGTGGGACTAGATAGGCTTCGAGGTCCCTTCTCACCCAAAAAAGTCTGGGATTCTATGAAGGAATTAAGCAGTTTTGAAAACAAGTCCTTAAAAGCTGAATTGTAATGCAGTGGATTTGTCTTCTTTGATGAAGGAAAATACACAGAGGGGCAGAATAACGTTTTAAAATGAAATACAGTAAATCTTAATGAAATGATCAGACTGATGGAACATTATTAGTTGAAAATGATGGTGGGGAAAAAAATCTGGTTTGTGGCTTATATTGTCTTTCTTAAAAGGGGAAAACCCCACCTGTTTTGCTTTCACCTTATTTAAGGACATTTATTTACAGCCATGTGGACTGCCACTTGATTATCTCTTCATTACTACTAGTAAATAATGTTAGTACATTATTATCACAAGTACATACACATTAGATCTCTGTATTGTAAAACTATTACTGCATTCTATAATCAATATTAAGTGGTATTGTACTTCTGAAAGCTGAGAGGGGAAGTTTCTGTGCAGAGGGAGCTTAGGTTTTCTGGAAGGTCCTGCACATGAGCACAACTACCCACTCACTGCTTTGGAAATCTGCACAGCCCACATCAAAGCAGCAGCAGTGGGAGAAGTGAACACAAATCCATTGGTGACCTGTGTAACATCCACCTTTGGGTTCGTGTGGTGCTGAGTGCTGTACAGATGTGGGTCTGACACATCCAACCTGAAGTCTTGGTGCTGGACATTCACAGAATTCACAGAACTGTAGGGGATGGAAGGAACTTTGAGAGATCACCAGGTCCAATCCGCCTGCCAAAGCAGGTTTCCTAGGACAGGTCGCACAGGTCGACATCCAGACGGGTCTTGAATATCTCTAGAGAAGGAGATTCCACAACCCCCCTGGGCAGCCTGTCCCAGTGCTCTGAGATGCAGCGGTCCAGAGTTGATGGCATAGAGAAGACACACATTTTCCTATCAAGCTGCCTTGCTCCTGATACAGGCTGACTCACTGGGCAGCGAGAACTCTTCTCCTCTGTCCCAAAATGCCCCTTATGGTCCATGCGCTTCCCCACCTGCCCAGAGGAGGCTTTTTGAAGCTGTTCTTGGAGGAGGGGCGGGGGAAGATGCTGAACAGCTAAAGCGTAAGGCTCCTTCAGCACTCCCTGCCTCCCCAAATGCTTGAGAAAATAATGCAAAAAGGCAATACACAGCACGGTTCCCTGCAGTAGTAAGTATGTCCTGAACCAGCCTCTAGAAGGCTGAGGGACGGGAAAACAAAAAAAGTTTTTATAAAAATAAAAACAAAAACAAATCTGTAATTATCCAAAACGACAACTTTCCGAATCCAGCTCACCTAAGCTTTTTTTTTTCTCCTTTCCCCCCCCCCCCCTCTTTTTTGTTTCTCCCCCTTCCCCTCTCCATGAGCAAAATGACTGCTGCAAGCCGTCACACTGCTAATGGTCTTTTTTTCACGTCGCTTCCCCCTTGCTCCCCGAACTGAAGGCAGAAGAGCTGCAGAGACTTCAGGAGACTCTTCATGCTATCACATCACAGGCTGGGAAGGTGACAGCTTCGCCAGGGACTAATGCAGGCCGACATAATTGAATGTGGCCTGCAGCAAAGCAGCTGCCTGGAGCCACTGTTGATTGTAGCTGTCATCAGGTGGAGCTTGCTGCAGTAAAATACGGTCCGGAGGAATGCGGCTCTCACATGCAGCTCCTCAGTGATAGCTTATTTACTCTTACCCCTGCTACAACAGTTTTGTAGTTAATAATTGTCAGTATCTCACTGTTGAGTGAGCGCAGATGCTCAAGCTCCGAATCATCAATAATTTTCCCGGTAACCCGGTCTGGGAAATTAAACAATGGCCCTAATATTGCCATTTTCTGGGTGTATATTGTGTGTTTCAGCATGTCATCCTCTTTTTTTCTTTCTTTTTTTTTTTTTTTCTTTTATGGAGAACCTTAAATGATTTTAGAGATATTTCCTACGCCTCTTTATTTAACTGTCACAGGATGTGGGAGAAATATAATCTGCTAAATTAGGCATGAAAAACTGTACACAAGGAGAAGGCTCCCTGATTTCTGCCTTGAAAAAGAAGTGGCTTTAATTACAAATTCAGATAAAGAAGCAATCACATCTTCCATTTATACAGCTTTTTTTTTTTTCATTTCAAAGGATCTCACCACAATGAGCAAGCAATAGGTTTAATCTTTCCTCTTTTATTTGGAGATTGCCAAGTGTAGAAGGAGTGTGAGAATATTTCATATGAACGAGACTGCAGGATCTCTCTCTCCTAGATGCAGTAAGTAATGTGTATGTCAGATAACACTGATCTTTGCTACCTAAATCCTGCCTAAACTCACAGTGGAAACCTATGAAAGCCCCAGGATAAACTTGGTCTATTTTTTTGATTCCTACCATTCATAAGCTATTCATATAAACCATTATAAACTGTGTACAAGATATTTAAATTTAGTATACTAAATATAGTATATACAGTATCATATACCAAATATAATGCATATCTAGCATATTTAGGATGCCATATTTAAATTTAAATATAAAATTCAAGTCTGTACTAAAATATATACAGACGGAGGAAGAAGATCCTGTAGCTCCTGAATTTTTATGTGGTTGCGCTGATAATATATTACTCTAGTTAGGTTTAAGAAGAGTCACTTTACTTTAAATACCTGTCATTTGCATTTAAAAAAATAAATCATATTGGTGTCTCTAGTTTTTAGACACTCCGTTCTTCCACATCAGTTGGCAACTAAGGAGGTGCAAAGCTGCAGGTACATCAAAGAACTCAAAGAGAGTTGATTAAAAAAAGTAAAAGAAGAGATATTGGAGAAAAGATATGAAAAGAATTGTCAGCCTATGTCTGCTGGATGTTTTGATTCAGTTGCTTTGCTGTTTGTACCTGCTTGACTTCCTAGAAGATTAGCTTGCTGGGGATGATGGTAAGGGGGTTGGCTATGTCTGCGTTGCAACATTTGCTGGGACACAGGAACAGCGCAACCCTTTGGATGTCTTCATGAGGTTCTAAGTCCAGCCTATAGCACCTGGACCAGATGAACTGCAGGGTCAGGACGCCCCAAAAGAGTACAAAGCAAAATTTAACTCTCAGAGAGTGCTTTTCCTGCCCATCTTTTGGAGGCCTTACTTGCGTTTTGATTTTGCACTCAGTCCATCTCCCCAGCTGCATTATAATGGGGGTGTGTGTGGGAAGAGAGACGGCAATTAGGCCTGTTAATGATTAATCTTGCTGATTCTAGTTTCTATCTCAGATTACATTATGGGTGCTCCTTTGACTTGTTACTAAAGGATCTGATGGCAATGTTTTGTCCTTTTTTCTGCTTCTGAACTTCTTTTACACCGCCACAAATTAAGGATAATTCTGTTATGAAATTGATGTACAATAAGAAGTTTACCCATTGTCTTTATCCCACCTAGGAACCTCCTAAATGAAAGCCGTGGGTCTGACTCTGCTTGTCCTTAACGGTGGTTTCACAGCGATGTAACTTTAATGACTTCTGCAGAGTTACTGCTGATACAGATGCTCTCACGAGTAATCAAAAGCAGAACGGATCGCTCTTACACAGGGCTCTTCTACTGCAGACAGAAACAAAAGGTATTTCTTTCCAAACCTTGGCTACTTAGTTGGTTGTGGAATATTTTTTCTTTTCTGTGACAGGAGCAGACCTGCTGTTTATGAAAAAGCAAATGTTAATTATACAAGGTTTAGCCACAAACATCTGGGTTTTTTTTCTGCTTTTAAATAAACATATCCCTTTGGCTGGTACTCAGTGTTGTCAGGGAAGGGAAGAGACTCACACTGCAAAATATCACCACGGATTAACAGAAGTGGTCTGATCATCTTGGCAGGGAAGATTCCGTACCTTAACCAAAACACAAGCAAGCAATATTCTCACAAACAGTAAAAAAATAAAATCTGTATTTTTAGTATGGGATCATGATGTTGGCTCAGCTGTCTGCTTGTATTTAGATTTTGGGAGCTTGCAAGAGGATTAAAACCACTTGTTTCTTCTCTCTCTCTCCCCCTCCCCCCTCTTTTTTTTTTTAACTTGTCACTGCAATAAAGTTGGCTGTGGCTCTGGGGAGTCCTCTGTAAAGTACAATGCCCTGGGCTATGGGAGATGGAGCCCTCAATAACTGATATGAAAGGTCCTTAATTAAGCACTTAGCATTTCAAGGCAGTTATCACGGCTAGCCCACAGACCGAGCTGGCAGTCCGTCACCACCGATAGGCCACCTAGATGACTAACGTGAGTTGAGTCGAGTCTTTTGTACTTGAGGCGAGGAGCCCCGAGGCACAGGCTGATCTGGTGACCCTCCCAGATACACGTTCTCTGCCGGAAGGAACGGGATATCGGATGTGACAACACTGCAGACGGGGAACGTGGTGGGTTGGTGGCTTGGTTTTTTGTGTGGGGTTTTTTTTTTTCCCTTCACCCCCCCCCCCCCCCATCCTCCCTCCGAAGAGCAGGGATTGAGGAGAAAGTTAGAATGACAGTGGCACTTTCTTGGCTCTGTGCTTTGGTATGAATATGACCAAACCAAATGAATGAATAATTATGAATGTATTATGAAAACAGAAGGGAAAAACCCTGTTACTGTGGCGCATTCAATTATTTCACCGATTTCAT
Source organism: Gallinula chloropus (assembly GCF_964237585.1). Taxonomy (NCBI): domain Eukaryota; kingdom Metazoa; phylum Chordata; class Aves; order Gruiformes; family Rallidae; genus Gallinula; species Gallinula chloropus. The sequence goes on along the minus strand of NC_140087.1, from coordinate 118,362,541 downwards.
ATGGCCGTTGGGAAGTTAACTAAGAAAGAGGCTGCTAGTTGTCCCCCCCCCCCATACCATTCTTCTTCCCATTCTCTTTGTAATCCTCTGGACAAGAGAGCATAAATGTTTCAGGGGAAGTTTATCTTTATATTAAGGAGAGGGGGAAGACTTTCGTGGCATTAAAATGGAAAGGGTTAATGGAATGAACTATAGATTAAATTGTAAAGCAATCAAAGAAAACCAAACACTTTATAGCAGACAACCATCTTCTGGTGTTTGGGTCTGTGTCAAGCCATGGATGTGGAAAATTAAAGCCATACTGAGAAGGGAAATGAACCATGTCTAATACATCCCCAGCAATAAAATGTTTTCACTAGGACTGTAAAACTGTGGCTTACATTAGGAAAAAGAAAATCAAACTATATGTCAATTCCACATCATGGGACATGAAGTGTCCACAAAAATTTATATTACTATTTAGAAGTGTTTCATTCTGGTGTTTTATTGTGATTGGATGCGCCCTTCTCAGTATCTTTTGACTGGTATGAAAATGATTTGAACTACTTTTTTAGCATTTATTTTACATCTATTACCTGTTCTATTACTTTTTATTATTTTATTGTGCTTGTGTAGAGGATTTTGCACAGTTTTCATTATAATGTAACATTAAGTCAATTTATTTGTGTATTACACGCTGTATAATTGCACCTTTTTTTGTGGAACAATTTGGATTTCATTATCCAACAAATCAGCAGTGTTACATTTTGAAAAGCTCTTGTTAGAAATCAAGTGCATTTTCCAACTAAGACAACAGAGGTCAAGTTTGCACCAAAAAGGGAGCAGAAGATTTCTTGCCTAAAACACTTGCACAGATGAGGAAGGTCATGGTGGAAACAGAAATATTCACATCTTTGAGAAAATATTTAATTACTGTGGTCCAGATCAATGGACACCAATATTTGGAAAAAGGGAAATGGTAAGGAATGGGGTGGCCTGGCATGGATTAGGTTTGAAGAGGAACAGACCAAGGCAAATCCAAATGGGTATGAGAAACGTCAAATGCAACAGCATTTTTGTTTAATATTCATCTGTATCATTCTGTTCCTTAATTTACAAGTGCCATAAAGAGCATAACTAACATAGGCAACGCGAAGTGTACATCTGTTTGTGCAGATCTGCCTTGCTGTCCTTTATCAGGCTGAAACCTTTCATAAGAGGTGGCATAGCAGCAATCACAGCCCTCTGAAAGGTGAACTGATAGCCCCTCTGAAAAAGAAATGCAAAATAACTTTTAATAACACACCAAGAATGAAAATAGACGTGAAGATTGAGCCCCCCCCCCCCCCCCCCACCTCCCCTTTTAAAATTTTTTTAATCTGCAAAAATTGCTACCTGGATCCCTCAGTTCTTCCCTGGTAGTCATCACAGCTTCACTCAGAGAAGTTAAAACCAGCTCATTAGTAAATAATTATCAGGTTGTATCCTGAAATCCTTGTGGTATGAGGAAACCTTTCCACTCTCAGACCTATGTCATTCAACTGTTTTGCTGTGACATGGTGAGACCACCAGTTTTCAGAGGGGTATGGTTTCACCCCTTCTTTTTCTTTTCTGTTCAGTGAGGCCCTTTAATTGAAGATATTGGACACAGAGGCCGAGATTTATGTGTGCCTGCATCTACACGGTGTTGACCACAACCGATCTACAGGATCACGTGAATTTCCATGAGCAGTGAGCCCTCCAGGACTTTCAGAAATACGGGAAACAATGAAAATAACCTGCTTTTAGTGTTTTAAATCTTGTCAGCTTTTATGTGGAATTGAAATCCCTCGAACTGAAATGGATGCAGAAAATGAGAAATGGAATGGTGTTTTGCAAATGCAATTTTTTTTTCCCCTCATATTGGAACTATTTTGCTGTTGATAGATTTATTCCTCTAAAATATTGTTCCGACAGACCTTATGCTCTGTACTGAAATTCCTCAAGGAAGATGTGAGTAAAAGCAAAACAGATTTGGATGCTTTTTCAAATGTAACACTTTTTCAACAAATTGTCAAGTTCACTCTTGAGCTGTGGTTTAAAGTCTTCACCTGCTTCATGGTAGCAGATGAATCAGAAAAAAAAAAAAAAGCTGAGTATTTCAATTACTAATAACACCTTTTAACTCAGTCCTTTAATTCTCTTTTCTATCACAACTGGCTCAGAAGCTCTACTACAGAAAGCCTTGTTTACTTCAACCTCCGTCCCCAACCACACATCAAATTGCAATGTATTTCAAGACCTCTCAGAGGTTAAACAAAGGACTGAGGAGTACAGCAGAACAATGCAGGGTTAGTGCCCAGTAATAAATATTTTTTGTTGTTTCTAATGCCTGTAATTCAGGATCTGGACTATTTTGGGTGTTTCTGGAAAAAAAATTATTCACTGAAAGCTTGTCAAGCACTGGAACAGCCTGTCCAGGGGAGTGTTGTGTCATAATCCCTGGAGGCATTTAAAAGATATGTAGATATGGTGCTTAAGGACATGGTTTAGCAATGGTCTTCTACTTTTCCAACCTAAATGATTCTATGATCCTATGAAAATGGATTTTTTTCCCCCTTATTTAATGTTTTCCTTTATTTTTGGTGAGCATTAAGATCCTTTATGGGCTGACATGAGCTCAGAAGCATACAGAACACAAGTACTTCCCATACCAAATTCTGGTACAATGATAGTAAGTGCTTGTACTTGAGTCTGAAAAAAGCATCCAATTCCTGCTTCCAGCCAGAGATAGTGAAAACCTGCACTTCTTTCTTGTAGATGGTCACACACAATCATTGGTGGACTAAAGAACTCCATCACTTCAAAACGTACTGTCAGAAACCAAGTTGAGCAGCTGAGTGGGACTTTGGGAAACCTGATTTAATGGAGAGTGTCCCTGCCCATGGCAGGGAGGTTGGAAATCAATAGTTTTTGAGAACCCTTCCAACCCAAAGCATTCTATGATTCTATGATCAAATGTGAAGTGTTTTGCCTCAGTTCCTCACTTTCCCACTTACTGAGTGGGTCATTTAAATAATCAAAAAACAGGTGTTCAAAAGAGATTTAGATATTTAATAATCATAACCATGAAGATTTTTGATTTTTCCTTTCTTTAGCCAATTTCCACATATAAAAGGGTAATAGAGCTTTTCTATGACTGCTGTTTGAAATTCAACTGTGATCCTAAAAAATGTGAAGCTTTTTTGCTTGTGGGTGAGGCATGAACAAGTATCACTTCCATTCAGTAGCAAAATGCCTATGTCTGTTTGTCCGTTCAGAGTGATAAACATACTAGTGTAAAAGTTATCAGTCAGATCTCTCCTAAAAGGAAAAAGACAAGCATGGTAGCATGATATAAGCAGAAAGGGAATTGCTTCAAAATGAGTTATTCTTATTATTTTTAATTCATTCAAATTCTGTGATAAAAATGGCTCTTGTTGAATTTACAGCAAATGCTTATTAAGTCCTCTAGAAGGTTTTCTTGATTCTGAACAATTGGAACAACCCAGAACCTCAGAAGAGAGGAGCAATTCATCAAAAATACTATAGAAGATGGGGAGTAGAGCCAATATTTTCAATACAGAGTGGGTAGTCTTACAGTTAAGCATCTAGATAATTTCCAGAGTCTATACTTTTAGGCACTCAGATTGAAAATACTTTAGTATTAATGGCAGAGTATTAAAGCTTTGCAGTTAATTATTTTCTTTTATGATTACTTTTAATGATGTAGACATGACTTTTACAAAAGAGTCTGCATGAAAGTATGCAGAAATATCAAAACAACAGGAATTTCTTGGAGAGTTTTGTGATAGATTTATCTTAATTAAAAAAAAAACCCTGTCCTTACTCATAAGAACTCAATAAGCTGATATTTCAGAGCAAAGCAAGCAGGACTTAATAAATTTCTATCTATACATTTTTTTATATTTCTAGAATGAATTTTATATTTATAGAATGAATGTTGGATGACATTGCTGTCTCTTACAACATTCCTGATGTCAAAATCTCCAGTTGTGAGACCATTTTCTTAACGCCACCATACACAGAACAGCAGCCTGTGAGTTCAGAAAAAAGACAGAACAAGCCCACAATATTGGACTGCAAAGGATCAGATGTTTCGTCTCCTGAAGAAATGGACAACTGTGTAATAGGTATCTCATTTAGAACAAACCACAGAGTCAGCTATGCACCCTGTCATACACCATTGGGTATAAGACGCTTTCTCATACCTTATAGCAAATAGGAGGTATTTGTTATACAGATTGCTGTGCCTGCCCAAAATTTTCAGCCATAATATGAGATAGTAAGCAAGGGATAGTCAGTAATACAACAACAGGGACATTCCCTGTGCCAAAAGAAGACACTTCCCTCCTGCCTAAAAATAATATACAATAAAATTCAAAAAGAAAATTTTCCAATGTGACCAATGGAAAAAAATGTCTCATCATTCCAAGGACAGGAATAAATTTTGACCTAAACCCTAAGTGTGAAACACAAACTGGGTACGTGATAGTAAAATGAGAAGAGGAAGTACTCTGCCTAATTCCTGTCTCCAGCACTGCACAGAAATACTTTAAACTGACAAAATCTGGCATTTCTCAATTGTTGTCAAAGTAAAAATTTTCTCATATAATAGCTCCAGGAAAGCACAACCTCCATTATTTTTTAATAATCTTGGTTCCTGAAGTATTCCTCTTGATTTCTCCACACCTTGAGTAAGTATTTATGACCATAAATGCTCAAACTCTTTAATGGGCATTTGTAGTAGAAGCAGTGGAGTTACCCCAGAGATCTCCCATTATCTTTACCAGTATTTTTTCTTCCATGTTCATCCATTTCTGCTCTATATTTATCTCAGAAAAGCATCTTGAGTCCCAAAGAAGTGTCTGATAATAAGAATTCATAAGCAATGACTTATGCATAAGCAACGACCTATTTACATGCGATTGATTCTGTGGGGAGAAGGAAACTGAACCTAAGATGACAAACTGCACGACACATTGAAGACCCATTTAATTTACATACTTAATCCAGGGATGGATTCTGTATTGTACAAACTGAAATTCAGTTTGTCTTTGCTGTATATTGCCCCCTTCTAGGAAAAACTGTTATTGAAAAGTCCTTAACCAAGCACTCCTGATCTAGTAAATCAGAAAAACCTTCATTCCTATGACTCCTTCACCTTTTCCCTAGGCAGGGCATCTGCAGTGGAGTAGAATTTTATTGGTATTTATGTGTTAAGGAAAAAAAAAGTATATGAAAAAACGCTTCCAAATGAAAACCAGAGTTGAAGGTTAGGCTGGATGTACTGCTTTGTCTTTGGGAAGAAGTTCAGGTGTGCCTGTAGCAGCGACAAAATCAACAAAACCCATTTTTCTCCTGCCCCATATTCCCCAGTTTCTCATTAGTTGGTTACAAGTGTTGCTGAAGATGAAGAGCAAAAAAAAGCCCAAAACTGCTGTGACAAATGAAATTAGCACAGTGAAGGCTCAAATAAAGAAGTAGTAGGTTTTCTTGACGCAGGGTTTTATAATTATGATTATTTTATTTTATTGTTTGCTGGGAAGAGTCAGAGTTTCGAACAGTACTGGCACGTAGCTATTTCCTCTCTTGTGAGAAAGATGGGAGATGACATGTCAGTGCAATTCTTTGTCAGAAATATACATCTGCATGAAGAGAGTAGAGTTAAAAATTTAATCTGCAAAGCTATTTAGAGAGTGGATAGGCCTTGACAGGCCTCCCAAATGTATTAAAAGAACAAGAACAGCAGAGTTATGGAAAAAAAAAAGCTGTTGCAAGCAAACAGAATGAAACTAAGCTTTCTTGACAGAATCAGTTTGCCAAATGACTTTAAAATTGCACTATGTCTTGTAGTTTTTTCTTAAATAGATTTTAATTTAAATGTGTAAAGCAGAAGAAACTTGCTTAACTTCAGAGACCTGCACAGCTTTTCCTTAAAAAGAAAAGCAAAGGACCCTCACAGTGATGTTTACTGAGGTCATGAGGCTGATGAAGGAGGGATGGATGGTTTTTGAGGTTGAGCAGTGGCTTGGGACTCTGGAGGGCTGGCTTCAGTTCATGCCTATACACAGACTTTGTGTGTGACTTTATGCAAGCTATTCGATCTTACTGGACCTGTTTTTGCAAGCATCTAAATATTCTGAAATTTGGGTTCCTATGTCACTGAAGTACACATAGAAATGATAGCCTTTTTAGCATGTGCTGCCTGTGAAATGAAGATGTTACGTTCTTTACTGTTCTTTTCTGCATGTATAAAAAGCCTTTGAGTCAGGGCAGCTATATTTAGGTGGTAGTCGTCTTGACTAAATAAAACTGTCTAAAAGTTAGACATCTATTGTAAATCAGTCATGACTTTTTCTGCAGTCAAGAGTCAGGCATCTCCAGAGACCAATTCATTCTCTCGATTTTAGATATGACTATTAGAATAGGATGAATCAGACTCTTTTCCATTGCCCGTGGAAGACATATTGATGACTGTGGTAGAATTTTAGGTATCAGGAAGAATTTCTTCACTGAAAGGGTTGTCAAGCATTGGAATAGGCTGCCCAGGGAGGTGGTGGAGTCACCATCCCCAGAGGTAGATAAAGTAGATGAAGATCTAGAGGTGGACTAGTCAGGGTTAGGCTGTGTTTGAACTCATTGATCTAAAGGTTCCCTGTCCCTGGAGGTGTTCAAGGCCAGGTTGGATGGGGCCCTGGGCAGCCTTGTGTAGATCCAGGCCTGGAGGTTGGTGGCCCTGCCTGTGGCAGGGGGTTGGAACTCTGTGATCCTTGGGGTCCCTTCCAACCCAGACCATTCTATGATTCTATGATTCTATGAAAGGGTCTCTCCCAAACCAGGTGAGTCTATGATTCTGTGATTTTACATGGCTAAGCGCACAAATCTTTTACACAGTTAGAGACAATTCTGTTGTCCACAACAAATAGAGTACTTGGCACAAGGAGGTTTCTGAGAGCTGTGTTAAACAATACAGACCAGTCACGTCTTAGATAATTGACAACTGGTTCTACTCCCTTGAAGCCAAACCTGTACACCCCATATTTACAGCCTAGCACTGCAGAAACATTTACTACACTGGTCTGGACTTCACATGCTTGATATGATCATATGGAGGTGTTGGCTGGAAGGAAGCTGTTAGGGCTGTCCTGTAGAAGAGTGTTTGCTTCATGACATGGACAAAATAGAGGGCAGCCCCCAACAGATGTTGTTGAGTTCCCTGGCTCCTCTTCCTGTGCACCTACGTGCCTGACAGCATTACTTGAAGCATAAGATTTCTAGTACTGAGGAAAAAAAGCACTTCACAGTTGTAATTAGAGCAACTCTGGCCACATGTAACTACTGACCATGAAAAATGAAGTCCATATGCTGCAGAATGACCTCAGAAGATCTTTCATAAGACATTTCGTTGATATGAAACTATATTGCTTTCCAAGTAGTGTGTAGATTAGAAAAAAAAAGTCCAAGGCTAAGGTCTTGATGAAATGAAACACTCTCCTGCTCAAACAATTCTCTTCTACAGAAGACAATGAGACAGCAGTCTGCACTGGCAATAACCCACCAGTTATTGCCACACCTTGGAAGCCTCTGAGATAAATTTGTGATGAGAGTGGTACAGAAATCCAGAGAGAACAGAATTTAAATTCACATAAATTTGTGTGGCATTCCACACAGGCAAACCTTGCAGGCATACAAGTGAACTCAATGAAGGTGATGAGATTGCATTATAAGTTTTAATCTATTTTCTTTTTTTAATATAATGAAAGAATGCTACTTTCAAGGCTTTATTTCAGTATATAGCAATGAATCATTAAGATTATTGCCAATATATTTGCTCTTTTCTCAGGTTTACCTGCATTCCATGGTTAAGCTGTCAGAATGGATGGCTCATGCAGTTCACGCAATAGTAATGGTCCTTGTTCTCTTGTGAAGTGATCCTGTTTGTGACAGGGAGTGGTGTGGTAACATCTAAATTTACAAATTTTAAAGCCAAACTAAAATCTAACCCGATCCCATCCATAATGGAAACTAAGGAACTCTCGAGATCCCTTCCAACCCCTAAAATACTGTGATTCTGTGATCTAGAAATGCTCCAATAGGCTGTGAAGATTAAATATTTCATAAAACAACACACTGCTATTAATTAGATAATTTGAATAAATGTTTGCTTAACTATGAAAAATACATTTTCTGTTCCTTGTTTGCTACTTGTAGTAACATGTTGATTCCTGTTCAGGTTGAGGGTGGCTGTATTTTGTGTTCTTGCATGAAATCAACCGAAAGAAGAATTTCTGGTCACCTCTATCTGTGCAAGTGTCTGTGCATGGGCAAATGTTTAGTTGTGTCTCCTGGTAAGTGTCTTCTGCTTCAAGGAGGCACTTTTTCTAGTGGTTTTCTTAACAGGCTGGAAGAGTAGAGAGTTTGAGAGTGAAATAGGAGTTCCACATCCACCTGTGTACCTGATTAAGATCAGATGAGTGAGAAATGGAAAAAAAATCAGAAGATGGTAGAATTTTTATAGAGTTCTGCTCATTAATGCACAAGGTAACACAATTGAGTGACCTACACAACTTTGAATAAGGCTCCAAGCTGTGATTTCTTTTTTTTTGCATCTGTCTGTCTGTCTGTCTGTCTATCTACCTACCTAACCTATCACCCTTTCTCATTTTCTTTTCTTGGAAAACAATATGGAGGGGTTTTTTTTTACCACCAGAACTTCCATCAAATGCCAGTTCAGCCCCAGTATTTTCAGTTTTGAAACCAGTCAAGCTCAGGTGAAGTGCTTGAGGAAAACATTGCCTTTTTATGCTTTATTTCTATACCTTTTGATTCATGGATTAGGGGGTCATAAGCAGGTCTTCTTGACAGGAGGAATAGGTCTGCAAATAAAGAAAAAAAATTAAAAGTCACTTTTTGATTCCCAGATCCATATTTTGCTAATATTGTGGGTTTTGTTTGAGATAAAAAGGAATGTGGAGGAATGGGGAAGGAATATATTAGTGTATCTGTTTTCTTTTCCATTATCATTCTGATCTTATCTATTTTAAAGAAATATTTGTGCTACATTCAAATACTGCATTTTAGTAATGCAGATTATTTTAGCACAATGTAAAATACATCATAAATACTTCATGTTTTAGTATAATGCAATGGCCCAAATGACATTATTTGAAATGAAAATAATAAAAACATTTTCATTCTTTAACAATGAACTGTTTAATACCCCTTAATATTTTTTTTACTTTAAAGACTTGGATTTTTGATTCAGGTACAGATTCAGTCTGCATTCTGCCTTAGAACATCTTGTTTTTTCTAAATGCCCAAACTACCATGAGGATATATTTAGTTTTCTACACTACTGTGATACCAGAGCAGAGTCAAAATTGCAAGAATACATTGTATAAAAATAATACCAGCATTCCCTGAAGAGAAGGGTAGGGGAGACTAAATGGATTACATAAGCAAGGGAAGAATATAGAAGGTGGTGTAATTGGGAAGAAAATGCAGAGACCTGTGCCTTAACTGTAAATGACAGGAATGCAGAGACTATTATTTGTGGTTATAGCAATGACATAGAGATTTAAAGGAAAAGCTGGAGGGATTTTGTATTTGATACACCTAGGAAAGCACTGTATGGATTTAGTGTCTATATATAATAATCAGGAGACATAGAGACTTTATTCTTTATCTTCAGCATGGTGCTGGGTAAATTTTTAATTTCTTGGAGACAAGGTTTTCTTAGGTAACTTCAGAAATGCACTCTCTCTCTTAGTCTGTAGTTTATAATGGCAGAGGTTGAGAAGAACTCACTGTTTTTTTTTTTTTGCCTCTAGAGGGTGGTTCATCTCATCCTGAAACAAAACAATCCAAGCTCTATCAGATGATACACAGTTGGAAACACCTATTTGTTTCCTTTGAGCATAAAGGAGCTTTGGGTGATGATACCTGACATATAGTTCAGTTGAACTGAATAGTGTCCTTTGTTTCACCCTGAATCCTGTCCCAGATTTGTACAGCTAAGGCCAAAGACTCCTAGTCTTTGTGACCTTACGCCTCTTTAAGGTAGAAAATAAAATAATATTATCAAACCAAGAGAGTCTTTTAAGGATCCTCACTTAAACATGGCAGGACTGTGGCTGTTGCATGACATCATGTCAAGAAGTCTTATTCCCTCCTAGGAATAAGAAGTCAGATGCCTAAATAAACAAGTTTTAAGAAAAACTTGCTTTGGAGTATGAAGCATATTTCATTGTCATGGACATATCACAGAAGATACTTAACAAGGAAAGAAAAATAAATAGCCAAAATATAAATGCATAGAGCACTAATACAATCAAGAACTTTGAGAAAAGGGGCCTGCCTGAACTTCAATGTTTCCTAGGCATCCATATGTCAGTCATTCTTACTTTGTACATAGCTAGAATGTTAGTTATAGTATTAAGGCAGCAGAAATAGAAGAGATTTTTACTTCTCATACTGAACCGCTTGATAATCTACTGTTGCGTATTTATCCCCCTTCCTTTCTCCAAAATCTTCTTTGGATTTGTCACAAAATCCATAAGTGTAAATACAACAGGGTATGGGAAGCAGACAGGCTGTTGGGAGCAAAATATAATAACTCATTGTGCAATGTAGCTGGTATATTTTAATAGAAGCCTTGCAGAAATCTGAAGTAGTGGAAGATGTTAGAATGTCTCCAGCTACTAAATTATTCTTCCAAAAGTAGCATCAGGCCTTGATGAGAGTTTGAATAATTTTTGGAAGTATGCCACTAAAACCATGCAAAAAGGATGATGACCAATTTTAAGTAGCACCATCTATGAATAAATAGTCTGCCTCACCACTGACCAAGGTTATGCCTCTCTAAGATACCTAAAGTTACTATAAATCATGTTTGTCTGGGTGCAACATTTCATGCTTACAGAAACTCATACACTGAATGCCTTTGTAAGACTTCAGGATGTAAAATATCCTCAGGCCTTAGTTCCTATTGAGGAGTAATAATGTATCCCTTGCATTTAGAAGCCTATGAAGGGCATAATTTTTATTCCCAGTCTTAGCCTTTAGGTGTCAGATTAATAGGGTGTAGAAGATTTAAAAGTAGCATCCTGAGGCCCTGAAAGCAGGATTCATCTAACCTAATTTTAGCCATCTAAAATTTAGTGGCTCAGTATAATAGCCCACACATGCTGTAGTTCCTGGTGTCACCTGAGCCTTCAGAGTTGCAGTTGGAGTCCAGGTGGAATACTTTTGGGTATCCCAAATGGCACTAAACGCCTGTGTTTAGCCAGCTGGCTACTCAGGGTCTACTTCGTAATATCCTAATTACCTAGCATATGACTCCATTCAAGATTAATACAGATAGGTTTAGGTGCTTGCCATGTAGGTGCTTGCATAGGCACTGCAAGCTGTACTGCAACTCCCACTATTCATAGTGGGAATTGGGTCAATATAGTTCAGTTGCCTAAAAATGTTAATCTAGTGCTATTTGAGATGACTGAGCTTACCCCCCACCACCTTGTTTTCCTATATCATGGCTCTCCTGTAGGTCCTGTACTATACCCACCATGACCATGCCTAGGGCAACACTGATGTGGTTATGCAAGCAAAGAAATATTCAGGAGGTTCTTAGGAGCTTTTCTGCTGGTTAAATGGAGATGGCTAATGACTAAAATAGCCAATAGCACTGCTGGCAGAGCACTGGGACAGGTTGTGAGAGACGTTGTGGAGTCTTCTTCTCCAGATATATTAAAAGTCCTTCCAGACATGTTCCTGTTCAACCTGATCTGGGTGATCCTGCTTTAGCAGAGGGGTTGGACCGGATGATCTCCAGATGTCCCTTCCAACCCCGGCCATTCTGTGATACTGTCAATCTGTAAAAGAGAGCTTAGTCATGTGGAGAGTAATTCATGTGACTAGCAGCATTTGATATACCACAGTGTTTATGGGACATGTACTTAGACCTCCGTTGCTTCATACATGATGATTTCCTGGCCTCTCTTTATGCCTTGCTAAGTGCTGATGCCTCTAACAAAGAGTAAACCTGATTTTTTTTTCATTTTCAGAGAAATCAGAAGAAAATGTGTGTTTTCCCCAACGTTTCCAAGAAGAACATGTGCTCTTCTTTCTCTGACCGTGTTGTAAATTATCATGCTTTAAAGATGTTTAGTAGCATTCCCATGCCACTTGTCTTGAGTAAAAAAAAGGTTGGGAAGCTGTTTAGCCACACCTGAAAATTAGAGAATCACAGATTAAATTTAAACTGAGTGATTTAATCAAGAAATAACTTGTATTAATTATATTTGTTAGTAACGAGTAAACTCATCTACTGCAGATACTTCATATATAATCTAAAAATCTCAGGAAAAAAATCTTTAAGAAAAGATGTTGAGTAGAATCATACAAGAAAGGAAAAATAACATTTCAGAGATTGTTGAAATGAGGATAGGAAGTATTCAGGAGGGAATACAACATAGAACAGCATAAAATGGTAAAGCAAAAAAAGATAGAAAACCACCCATGAACATCAAGAAGTCTGATTGTTCTACCCTCTGACTGATCAGTTTGTGTGTCTTATTGGGGATGATGAGCATACCAATGCTTAGAGTAGCAAGTCATTAATCTCAGCTATCTTCTGTGTTTATTTGGGGTTGGACTTGATCTCTTGAGATCCCTTCCAAACCCTACAATACTGTGATTCTGAGATTTAAGCAAGGGATAATGGCTTTTTACTTTTAAGCTGTGTTTGTTCTTGGTGTTTGTACACAGGTAAAGGTGGCAGAAAAAGTGACCCAGAGACGGAGTGTTACAACAGAGACATAGTTATTGCTTCTCTAAGAAGTTGCTTAGGCTCTTGCCTTCTCTCCGTTCCTCTCTCCTGCTCTGGCACACACCTCATGGATAACTGTGTTTAAATACTCACATGGGTTCAAACATGTACAGTGCTTGGTGAGTTGGTGCCCAAAGAGTGACAACCAATTGGACTGCTAAAGGCGAAAGAAGAAAATCAATATATACAGTATTCTAACCCTCTGGCTGTCAGCACTATTGCAGTGCATTTAAAGCAAATATTCGAAGAAAGGATTTCAGCTCCTGTCTGTGCTACTACTTACATTTTTCAGAGTCACTCTGCTCTTTCAAGAAGCTCTCTGGCAAGGTTTGGGGTTTTACTAGGGAAGCCAGCATGCAGAATAAATTGTTTTTTAGGGGCAGCACATAGGAAATGCTAATGGGAAGGATATGCTACAATACTGAAAATTTAACATATGTTTTTATATTTCTGTAGGCTGTTTTTTGGATTGTCATCAATTCTCTCTACTGAAGATTGAATCCAAGATATTTCTTTCATAACATGTATTCAAAACACAGTTGAAAAAACTGACACCCCAGTTTTCTCTACCTAGAAGATTAAATATTGTGTCCAAAAAGTAAGAGATCCATTTTTGGTTCCTCCTCTTCCCATTTTTCTATAATTGTCTAATTAAGCAATGCCTAATAGCCTCTTTTGGAACTGATTCCTGAGGTCTTCCAGCAAAGCCATTCTGTGTGTCACAAAAAAATTGAAGAATAACTGAGCCAAAGAGCAAGCTTAGAAAGATGCTAACTCTCTCTATTTGTTCAGACATTTGGCTGGGAGGATGAGAAGAAAGTGTTTAAATTAACCCCTCTAATTTTGCCTGAAGTTCATTAGGTATTTTTGAGATGATTCTATAAAAACACAAGTGAACTTCTGCAAGTGGTTAAGGACAGTGAATTTAAACATTGCGCAGCTGGATCAGGGAAAATAAAGGGAAACCACTTGAGGCTGCCATGTTTTCAGACAGTACAATTGTTGCTTTGTTTTACCAAAAAGCTCATCCAGGAAGCATGCTGGATTTCCTCATTGGCTTAAGTTTCTTGATAGAAATGAATGAACACTGCTTTGTGAACCTGGAGGAACAAGAGCTGGGTACCCAAGAGGATCTGGTATGTTGAGGATCTGGTATGTTGAGACTGAATCCCTTCAAAGTTACAGATCCTAAGTGTTAAGTACCTGAGACACTTGAATAAATGGAGAGAGGATCTGATAATGTCTGATTTAGATTTAGGTGAGCAAATTTTATTTGTATCCAACCCTAAGCATCTCTGCTTTACTCATGGACTGGGTCACAGTCCATGCTTATCTACTGTGAAAATGTAGTAGAATAATAAAACAATCAAAGAAAAAAAAGGTCTGGATAAGCGATTCAGAGGAAAAAATCCAATGCATTAATCCCTGTGTGTGTGTGTTTGGTCATGAGTTATTCACAAATACTTAAATTTTCAGGAAATTTAGTGCTTTGTTATTTGTGCTGTATGATGGATCAGCTAAGTCATGAGTTCCTTACTGAAATAAATTGATATTTGTAGAATGTTTCTGCTTCTGTCCAAGCATTTTGCTTTTTTAGTGTCATGATCAAACACCTCTAGATTCAAAACCAATGTTTTACCATTTTCTCAGCCCTGAGGATAATCTCTGTGGAGTGGATGGACTTGCATCTTCTGATGGACTATGCTATGCAGCTGTTTTCTGAATATTATTAATTTAGGTAACTGTGATCAAGTTTTTATTAAGAAGAAGTACACATAAGTATTTTTGATTCAAGATTTCCTGAATGCAGTTTTTATAGGCGATCTTATGAAGGGATAACTAGAGATCCTTAACCATTGATTGCTCTCCCTAAAAGACAAAAAGTAATGGTAACACACTTTGAGACAATGGGGAAGGAAGGAAGGAAGGAAGGAAGGAAGGAAGGAAGGAAGGAAGGAAGGAAGGAAGGAAGGAAGGAAGGAAGGAAGGAAGGAAGGAAGGAAGGAAGGAAGGAAGGAAGGAAGGAAGGAAGGAAGGAAGGAAGGAAGGAAGGAAGGAAGGAAGGAAGGAAGGAAGGAAGGAAGGAAGGAAGGCAACTAGAAATCACAGGGGTTTTTTTTGCTCATTGGATCAGCTCTCCCAGGAACATGACATTGGTCATCAAGTCCAGCTTCTTCGTATCACAGTCAATCATATAATTCAGACTTGGACAGATTTAAACCTAAAAAGGAGGAGTAATTTTGTTCTCATTTAATGTCTTTTTTGCTCTATTTTCAAATGCGTTTCCTGAATCTCCATGGCCTAATAATTAGACTCTGCCAATAAGTTCAGATTTTGGTCAGCTTCCACATTTGGGGTTTAAATCCGATTCAGTCCTAGAAGAATCAACTCACTGAAGTGCAAGAGTACAAGTACTGCTTTATTATATCAGGTACTCACTGATCCCCTGACGTTCCTTACTACTTTGCCTCTGAACACAAGCTAAGAGATTGTATTAAAAACTCTCATGCCCCTAAAGTTAGATTCAGAATCTCCACTGATTCATACATGCACAAATTGCTAATTACTTTAAGCCTAAAGCCAAGACCAGTTTTCTAAATCTTTCATAATGCACTTAACTATAACATAACCACTCATACCCAGTCATGTGTTGATGTAAATTTATCCACTTCCTTTTCTGTTTCCTTTTCTCCTTGGCTTGAGACAGACTATATCCCAAGCCTGTCCAAAATATTAAAGCTAACTGTATGCACCATTTCTGTGTATTTAAACATTTAATAAAAGGTAAGTTATGCCTATTTTTAAAATATTCATTGGTGTATATCTGCAATAAAAAAGAATGTTTTTGTTAGGATTTATTGTTAGAGGTTTTGGTGTTGTTGTTGTTCTGGGTTTTTGGGGTTTTGGGGGGGTTTTTTGGGGTTTCTTTTTTGTTTTTTTGCCATGCTAGCTTTGAGAAAACAGGTCACCTCTGCGGATAGATTGCAGCAAATCTGATTTATGGTCAAACCCTACAGAAAAGGAATCCCTATGAAATATTCACTTTGATTCAACTGCAGTGGGAAAACGTAAAAAATAGAGAAAGCTCCTGACATGATATATGAAAATAATTCATTCTGCTGTATATGAAAAATGAGGAGATCCGGCAGCATCAATGATTCATCCTCTGCTAATACAAATTCAAAGTAGAGGAAATGCTGGATTTTGTAAAACAACAGTCTGACAAGAGTTAAGCTGCCAACTATTGTTTCAGATCATTATTTCCTGAAAAATGGGAAGCTGATTATTGTGTTCTCACCTGCTGCAGCTTCCTAGCACACTATTAGCCAGCACAAAGGGGTTTCTATCCAGCTTGCTCCATCCACAGACGTATTAAGATTGTGAACAGCTGGTGAACTGTTTTGTTACTGTTCTCAGTTCATGTCACTCTCTTTTTTTTTTATTTCAAAGCATATCCTGTCCTATTATGCTGATGAAATTTTCTTCATCAACACATTGGGTCAGTTGCACAGCTGGTGTAAATCAGCATAGCTTCACTGAAGCCAACAGAATGATGTGGATTTACACCAACTGGGAATCTGGCCCCCAGATCCTAAGACAAGCAAATAATTCACAGTGAATTATTTATAGGGTGAGTTTCACATGATTTTCTGTTTATGTAAATCCCTGATTTATTCTGCATTCTATGCAAAATTGCTTCACAATATTTCCTTTGGCAAAGAATTCTTTGGACATCAAGTATCTCAGTTTGCAGGTGATGCATATATATTTCATAGTAAGTAAATGGAATATTGGGCAGACACATGAGTTTCTTAGACTACTGCAGACCACTTCCTCTTGCTCTTGCTGATACAATCTTTTGAGAAATAATATTATTTAGCATTTTATTTTGTTTTCTTGAATTTAAGATCTAGAACCATGGATGAGGTTCTGTCATAGGTTGGTAAAAACAATTCCTTGATCACAGTGGGGTTGGAGTCGATGATTTCTGGAGGTTCCTTACAACCCTTACAATTCTGTGGATCTGTGAATATCCACTAAAATTTATGATTGCAACTACATAGAATTTTTTATATAACCAGCTAGGTGGAAGTATGATGTAGTGGATTGTATATGGGATCTGGAAGTGTAAATTATGTCTGGAATCCATTCTTGACTGGCACACACCTGCTCAAGCAAGTCAATTTAGCTTCTCTATATTACATTTTCCCATATACCTGCAAAATTTTGGAGCGATTCACATATTTTTAGATTTCCAAAAGCTGGGAATTTCGTGTGAGAAAACCAAGAGAATTTCTATATACTTCATTGATAATTTGTCCCTCCCACTTCAGACATGTCTTGGAATGGGATGGAGTTGCCTGACTCTTTTCATTATGACCTCCTCTTCTAGCTGCTCAGAAACTAGTTTGGGTTAGCAATAAAATACATCTTTATTTTTTTAATGAAATTAAAAGAAAAAGTTTGTTCATTTTGAAGGCTGCAAATAAATCAGCATTTGAGTGCTTTTAATGTCCTTCTCTTTCTCTTTGAAGACCAAAGACATTTTAGTTTTAGCTTAAATTGCTGAACATTGCCACAGAGTTAGCCCTTAGTTTTGAGATGTTGCTTCCGTCCCAGTGACAACCCACTCTGGTTTAATTGTGAAGAAGCAGCTTGAGAGTGAATAGTATACCTGAGAAGACCTTTTCCACAAAGCAATACTAGATGCAAGGTTGGATTCAGTTCCTTAAAATAAGGTGTCTAGTTCCATTTCAAGTGCCTGAGGGTATCTAGCACAGTCCCATGGGGCTGGCAGGTACTACACATAACCCACAGAAGACTCTGGACAGTAACTGAAGGTCAGGAACACTATCTTAGGGTGCCTTAAATTAAAGTACAAACCTATCTTTAGGCAAATGATCCAGTTGCTGCAGAGCAGCTTTCCGTCTTCTAAATGTCTAATGGACTTTAGATTCTGTGAAGCATTTTGGACTTGATGATCTCAAAGATCTTTTCCAACTTAGTGATTCTGTGATTTTACTTGATCTCCAGCTGCTGCTCCAGGAAGGTACTCATTTTGTATATATCCTTGGGCTTCATGCTGACTTCTTGGATACCCTAGACTTCTAAACACCAACATTGAGCAATAACCCTGTTTATGCATTAGTATTCAGCTCCAGATGAAGACAACTATACTTAGCTATTTTCATATATGTATCTAGATGTTCCCTAGTCACGTAAGCTCCTGTTATAGTCAGTAAATAATTGGTGAATTATCTGTACATAAGATACATCTACTGGAATTTTAAATCCCCACTAGCTTCCATCTCTTGCTCCAGAATGTATTACCTTTAAGCAAACTGACAGTTAAACTGTCCTCCCTGGACTGTATTGACCAGGTTTCCATCAATTATAACAGAAGCTTAGATAGCTGTCATAAATACACTTATGTACATGCCTAAATTCAGTTGCTTTCATCTCAAATGGAATTCTACTCCATGGAGAAATATATAGTTAGGAGTCACACTGAAAGGCTCAAGTAGGACAGCCATGCCATGTGCTTGATCCTATAGGAAAGTGCATTGAACTGGGATTAGTGTGATGATATCATCAGCTTGCTCTCTTTGGAGAAGAATGGGAAATTTGAGACAATTCTTTATGTGTGCTTAACCTTATCCAACCTGAGATATGTACAGAACAGTCTACATCTGAGATGAATGACTGAATGCCATTCATAATTGAGGGAGAGAAACATACACCTAACTTGCATTTTAACTTTCAGCATTAGGTGAAACTCCTTTCACCATTATTTCCTCATTTTAAATTACAAAGAGAAGCTGTTTCTTGAGTAGAGATATACTAGTTTATCACCAGTTACTTATATGATTCTGTGCTGAGTCCCATATTACATAGGTGAATTTCTTCTGAGGTTCAGTATAAAAAGAAATAATCAAAACATTTTTTAAAAGGATTATTCTTGCATAATATTTTTAGAGTCGTCCACAGCTCTATTTCCAAGATAAGATTCAGAGGCTGCTTTATCCTGAGACCAAAGAGACAAATACATGACTTAGAGAAAAACACTTAAAAATGTCACTGTACCCCATTTTTAGATGCTTTGTTGGAGTCACACTTCCAGGTTAAATATACATAAGGCAAGAAATTCATTAGCTCTCCCTGCAGAAGAGAAACCAAAATCCATCCTCCACTGTCCATTACTCCACTGGAGCAGCATCGTTACATTTCATCAGTATGAGAAGTGATACAATTTTTATTTCAATACAGCGTGGTGTCAGCAAGCATCTTTATTGTGGGAATTGGGTTCAGGAGGTAATAATTGTCATATGCATGGCATGCCAATCTGATCAATAGACTGCTGAAGCATGTGTGGCCGGCTTTGCCCAACCCCACCATTTGCAACCTAATTAGCAGCTGCTCAGAGATGGGAAACAGGTGCAGATCCGGGCCCAGGCCAGGGAAGTCTGCCTATAATTAACAAGGAAAAAAGGGTCAGATATTGGGAAGAATATCAAATCTTGGTCCACTGGGGCTATCATGCTGGCCTCAAAGGCATAGTCACCTGAGATCTTAGGCATGCTAATGTAAATTATGCAAGCTTTCAAACAACATGGCTGCATAATCAGTTGGCAGGGAAGAAATGACTGGCTGGTTTTGTGTAGTTTAGCCTGAGCACTTTAAAAAAAAAAAAAAAAAAGAAAAAGGATTTCTATGTTCTTGCTGTGTTGCCTTTTTTTTGTTTTGTTTTGCAAATAAAAGTGTTTTGCTGTTAAACAAACAGAGGAGGGAACGCTTGGCTTCTGTACTGGTGGTAGTAAAATGCAGGCATGTTGTTTAGCTCTGAGATGTTATTTAATCATTATACTGAGTAAACGCTTATATATGCAGAAAGATTGATTCTGAATTAACAAGGCTAACCCTGGTTAACACTTGTATGGGCACCTTGTAAGCTGAAAGTTGAAGCCTTCCTAATATCATTGCTATTTTCTAGCTATACTTTTGTGACTTATGAAGAGCCAAATTACATCTTTTGGATATTAACAAGAAAATCTTTGGTGACTGGTTGATTCTGGCTGTGGTGATGGTACCCAGGGCATCAACTGGGGTTCATATATATACTGGCTGTGGTGATGGTACCCAGGGCATCAACTGGGGTTCATATATATACTTGGAGTAAACAGAATATTTACATGAGAGAAAAAGAAAGGCTTTTCACATCAGAGGAGAAAGGTAGGAAACTACCCCAAGGTAGTTAAAATGTATTGATGTCTTGGAAGAACTTTCTGGATGCCAACAGGTACTTCAAAGGAAGGACTGTTTCCCCATGAGGTAAGGCATAATCCCTCAGTTTGCCCTTTGAAGTTTATCTGATTAACTTCAGTTCTGTAGCAGAACAGAGGCCAATCACATGTATTTACAGTAATGAGCCCATTACAATACATATCTAATTGAGATGTTATTAATATGTCATTATATGTAAACCACCTTCAAAACAGTGGGATACAGGAAAATTGATCTAGAAAAAAAGGAGAATGAAGGCAAAGGACTTCTTGGTCTCTTCCATTGTAAAACTTCTGCTTGCCTTTTAAATATATACTTCTAGCAAAAGAGCTGCCAGTGAGTAAAGTTAGTATGTGTTTTTCACCTATTTTTGTAGAACAGATCTTTTCCTGCCTCCTAACATATTACTTCTTCACTTAGAAATATTTTTTGTCATTTCTCAAGACCATCATGGGAAGTAAAGCAAAATGGCTAATCAAAAAGCAGGACCCTTTTTTGATAAAATCCTCTTTTTTTAAATAATACCACACTGAAAGTAGAAGAATTTTGTAGGCAGTCTGCCAAATCATTCTAGCTTTTTAGATTTTTTTTTGTTACACCTATTTTATAATTCAAAGTTCCAATTCCCAAACATTTGCTCTCCTTTAGCATGGAAATATTTTTAAGAATTATAATTTTTCATCATTATTAGGCAGAATGTAACAGTAGCAATAATGAAAGCCATAGGAGGTTTTTAAGAGGTGGGATGCCCTATGCTTAACAAGGCTGACTAAACTTGAATGTTTCTCAAAGCAAACATGTTTCCAGGATCTCCAGCTCACTGTGGGAAGTGACCTCCTGGGAAATGTAGGAGACGACCAGCTAACCTACCCATGCAATTGTGGTTCCAGTGAGAGGAACCACAAAAGTGTCTCAGAAATCTGGAAACATGCCCATGCTGTGTAAGGAAAACTGGAGCAAGAGCTTTTGGAGGGACCTGAGACTTTATTCCTCTGGATTTTTATGTGTGTGATTAGCTGTAAAAGTGGTGACTCTAAGTGGCTCATCCTGGAGGTTCAGACCATGTATGGCCAAACAGACCTGCTTTGCCAAGAGGTACAACTGGATGTCAGGGGCCAAATTTCTGTGTCATAAACTGCAGTGGTATTGACATGTTTCTTCAAAATTTTTTTAGTTCTGGCACATCTGGTAGAAAAACGAGTTTCCTTGGAAATCTTTAACTGATTGTACCCAGTGTAGATAAAAGAAACAGTGAAAGGACAGGGGAAAGGGAGTATTATTAGCTTTGATCAACAGATGGGGAATTGGGCCACAGTGGATTTAAAACACTTATCCGAGATCATGTGGGAAGTTGAGGCTGAGCTGGAAATGTATGCCAGGCAAAATCCACACAGCACCAGCTCAAAAGCAAAAAAAAATTAGGAAACAAAATATTATGACTTTTTGACTCAATCACATCAACAACCATAGAATAGGCAAGCTTTCTACATCCTATAAGAAGATAAAACCTTTATTTTGGAAAAAGTAAAAGCAGTTGCAATGTTTTATTTACATTTTATTTATTTATTGTGCTTATTCTGGAAAAAAAGAAATCAAAAATCTGCCTCATTTTTGTATTATGATTTGTCTTATGATTACAGACACAGGTCCAGAAAACATCTATGAACAACTAATCAGAATTGTAGTGATCATTTGCTCATCCTTGTCTGTGGTACTATGAAGTACTGAAGGTTAGTGATGCAGTTTAAAAAGCTCAAATGCATCCCTATTTTTTGTTGGTTGAAATAAAACTCTTTTTTATTTATTTCTCTTTTATTTTTGCCCTCACAGTAGCAATGGCAGGACTATGTTGTACCTCTCAGTGGTCCAGACGGTACTATAGTATACGATGTCTGACAAAGCCTCACAAAGTAGAATACAAAGAGCTCCATATCATGCTGGAAAAGGAAAGTAATGTGAAATTTCTTCAGTATCAGTAACTTCAGCTTCTTGAGTCTTCTGAGGGAAATGATTTCAAGAAAAGAGAAAGAACTTTATATCTGGCGATAATTTGGAGCTGGGAAGTATGACTGTCATTTGAATTTGACAGCCTGAATTCCCAAGACAGGGGTTTTTGATTATTCTTGTTCAAAAATTTCAGTGCTGATTCTGGAACGACACCCTTTATGCCTAACATACAAAGTAAAGGAAATATTTATATATATTCTGCATATTTGAAGTTACATTTATACACAAGCACACCTTTTGAAATCCCCAGTGACCTGAAGTGATTAATTAATCATTACAGTACCCCTGGGACAGGAATATTATCTCCAATTTAGAAGCAGCAAAATGGATGAAAATAGTTCAAGCGATTTATTCAAAGAGTAAGAAGTCAGCAGAGTAAAGGAACTAATTATGACTCTTTTCTAACTCCTTGCACAATCTACATATTCCTGTAGGTTATTGAACACGGTATTGGAACCCTGCACGCGAACACCCCTCTGTGATATTTCACACTGAATTGACCTCGAAATCTGTAAGGGCTTATGTAAAAAAATCCTGTTTTGTCACATTTCATATCACCAGCTCAACCAGAGAATAAAGAACTTCAGCATTTACCATTGGGTTATAATTCTAACTGTACATTTCAGTGCCCCTGTAGGTATGTAGCATATAGATAATTATTTGTTGGTCTAATGAAAGATATCACCACCCTTTGCTAGCCTTATTTAATTTCTATCCTTAGAGCATCATACTAAACTAACCATATTTTTCTAATGTAAGGCAGAAAATATAACCAGGCATTAGTGTTTTGATGATCAAAGGAGATAAGGGAAATCATGACATTTTTAATGTGATTAAACTGAAGTTACCTTTCTAAAATAAACCTCTATTGCTACAGAATACAGCTTGTGGTTCTTAGGAACAGCTATTTTCAGTGGAGTGTCTGGCTCATGGAGGAGCTACTTGCTTCTCTGGAAGTACATCCTTACAGGCTTTTTAAAATTTCTTTCCCTGCTACTGTCATTAACCCTGTCTGGTCACCATTACAAGCACCAGACAAGACAACCTAACGCTGAGGCACTAAATTATTGCCAACCCATTTGTACCATCTGCTGCACAAGTGTCTGTTGATGGAAGGGGTGATGGGGCACCTGGTGACCATGATGTCAAAACAACATTTGTAGGGGAGACAGGGAACAGCAAAAGGACTGTGTAAACAAAGCATTGGAACAGGCACGGAACTGACATTAGTAGAGAGTCCAAAGCAAGCAAACTTGATGCTCTCCTGCTTGGCTGTTTTGAGAGTCCCAACCCCACATATTGCGATGGCTTTCTCAGAACTGGGAGCAAAGTTGAGTTGTGCTGATTATCAGTTACTGAAGTGAGACACTACCATCACTGCTACAGGAAATTACAGTCAAAGGGAGGGGAAAAGATAAAGAAATAAGGAAGGGAGCCATGGGGAGTCAGGCTTGCTAGGTGTCTGGCTAGAGCAATGGGAAAGGAAGAGAGAATTGACTGCTGCTGGGAGGGGTGTCCTTTCTCTCCTTCAGGGGCAGATTGTGCTTCTAGGGCTTGGTGTAGAAATAACTGGAAGTGCAATCAAGGTTGTTTTCCTATCATCTGTATGTAGCTTGTTTTCTCTTTTGTATATATAAAGTGATGTGAAAACATTTATACTTTTTTATTTCCATGATCCATTATAAAGCACAAAATGCTCACCCTAAAATAGATCTGATTCTACTCTGATTGAATATCCTCTCCTTGTACTTCTGCCTGTGCTAAGCTCCTAAACTTGAACATCCTCTCATCTCTAGAAAAGCCAGGGGTTTTTTATTATCCAGGTACTGTGATGAGGTTTGTATCTGCAACTGTTCTCGGGGTACCTGTTAGGTAGGTACCTGCTCATTTTTTTTTTCTACCAGAAAACTTCTGATTCTCTTATTAAGTTATTCCAGTATTCATGATTACTATCACTGAATGTAACTGATTTTTCAATGATTTTTAAGTATAATTTGAACTAATTTGGTATAAACTCCACATGGGATGCACTTTGTTTTTCTCTAGTGCACTCTTTCTCTCTTAGTCTTTCTCTGAGGTTACATGGATTAGTTGTGCAAATTTTAAGTTGATTTGACTCGGTGAGGTTCATTGCTGGAGGAAATGTTATGCAGTAGCTGAAAATCTTACAAATTTCAGGCCATGAACATCGTTTAGTGGTCTTTAAGACCCTTTTGGTTTTACCTGCATCCATGAATTTCAAGATGGACATTTTATATTCTATAATTGGTTTCCTAAATAGACTTTGTTTCTTTTCCCCCCCCTTTCTTGATCCTTTCCAAGGAACATTCTGAATACAAACAACAAATACAGATGTATTACTTAGCAAAAGTGTGATTCTCTTTGCTACTTCCAGGTCTGCTTCACGTGCACAATTGTAGTAATAATTTGCATCTATATATCTAAAATACTGGACAAGAATTGACTAGCACAACTTCTCACGCTTTTTGTTAGAAAGCAAAAAGCCTAGTATGAAGTGTCTTACAAGATATTCATCCCTCCTTCTCAGGACCACTAGTCCAGATAGTTGGAGAATTCAAGGATCTCAGCGCCCATGAGACAGGGTATCAGGATTCTTTTTCCCCTCGTGGTACCACAGAAGTCTTTGCAAATGTCTGTTATGGTATTTTAATCTTTTCTAAGACTTCTGTGAACCTATATGCTTTTTGGACCAGCTTCAGTAGTCTTTCAGGAACAGCTTCATCTCTTGCCTGCAATTTAATTGAATCTTTCTCATCTTTTCAATCTTTCCCCATTATTACACTTTCTGTATCTCTAAGGATATCTTTTACTTCCCTCTAGACCCACTTGCTATCTTTATTGACATACATTGACCAGCTAAAGCCTCAGAGTACACTGAAATTATTTGACTTGGTTTAGAAATGTGCTTTATACCTCCCAGCCTTACAGTTAGCTGTCGGAAACAGAACGACAGAGACGAGTTACTGTTCCTGTGGTATGTAGGTATTTTTTTTGCAGAGGCATTGACTCCTCAAACATCTCCCATTCTGCACCAGCACATTTAATTTTTACTCTGTAACTGGGGAAATTTATTGAAAGATTTCTTATTTAAAGAAATCTGTGATGATAATTTCGATTTCTAATCCTTTCCTCTGGTGCACTCGCAGCTCTCTCAACTGGAGTTGCTTGCAAAGATTAATAACTCTGCTCTCCATTTTATAATTAAAGTCTCTAATAACAACATTAAACCATACCTGATTCACTTCAGTTCCCTATCCTATCATGTTCAAGATCTTATGGTACTGGTGGAGCTAGTCCTTGTCCACCAGGTATCTGTGCTGCTCTGCATATCACAGCACAGCCTGTCTCAGCATGATTGTCTTGGTGGGAACCTCAAATGAGAACGTAGCACTAAGTCATACTCTTTCATGTAGGTGAAAAAGGATATACACAATCTGAAGGAGCTCTTTGGTCTCTCCTGTGTCTTCTAAGCTTCTCTACTATGTGTATACAACTAGCACTTATCATTACTTGTACCAGGAATCTGAGTATACTCTGGGATATAGCCTAAAAGATTTTACTTAGGGTAGTATTGCAGAATGATTCTCTATTACATTTTGCTCTCAGCTGACCTTAGCACATTTCAATGGTGAAATTATGAAATTGGAGAGAAATGATATCAACTGTTTCCCAGAGGAAAATTAACTTTCTTTGATTGATTTTTTTCCTGCTCAGTTATTATATAAGAATATATATATAAGAATATATATAAGAATTCAGAATCTGCAAAAATAAAATCTCACAAACCATTATTGAATGAATTTATCATTAGAGATGGAACCATGCTACAATAAAAAAAAGGGCAAATGTCCATGTCAGAACTGAAAAGCTGTTATGAATTGGTGATAACTCAATCAACAGATTGGTGAGGATGGGACTGAAAGTTCAGTGTGGTTGACTAATATTTTCCCTTCATCAGGTTGGGTTTAGAGGTTAGGGTTATGGGTGTGGAATAGATTGTTCTTTGTTCCAAGTGCATTTGAAACACCTTGCAAAAACAGGTTTTTTAGGGTTTTTTTGTTTTGTTTTTTGTTGGAAGAGGAAATCAGAAACTGGAAGAGGAATCACAGAATCACAGAATCAGAATCACAGAATCACAGAATTATCAAGGTTGGAAAAGACCTAAAAGATCATCTAGTCCAACCATTCACCTATTACTACTAGCTCCCACTAAACCATGTCCCTCAATACAACATCCAGTCTTTCCTTGAACACCCCCAGGGTCGGTGACTCCACCACCTCCCTGGGCAGTGCATTCCAGTGCCTGACTACCCTTTCAGAGAAGTAGTGCTTCCTAATGTCCAGCCTGAATCTCCCCTGGCACAGCTTGATACCATTCCCTCTAGTTCTGTCACTGTCAGATTTTGAAAGTCTACTTCTCTGTCCTATTTGACTGCATTGTTCTGGCTTCAGACTTTCCTAAGCTTTTAGTTTCAAACATTTTTTATTTTCTCAATTTCTGCTGAAAAGTTAACTCAAAACAAACAGAAGTTTGAGTTGATCGCATAATGAAATGTTTTTCTCATAATCAGAAGACACAATTTCACAATGTCTCCTAATGCATCTAGACTCAGGCCTCTTTTACCCGAGGTAAAAGAGAGCACCTAAATAACAGTGATAGAACATTTTCAGATACTGATTTACTGCCTTGGGAGAGAGTCTGTAATGTTCCATAGCAGAAAAAAAATTGACAGCCTTGTTTTATGGAGCAAAACAAGTATTCAATTTCTGTGATGGTGAAGAGCTGTCATTTCCTGTACCTTTTGAATAAGACATAAAATTCAGGTTCTGACCATATCTGCCAATACACATTCAGTAGCACTTTTACTCTAGCAGTGTACCTCTCTATAAGCCTTCCTGCTGGTGTGGTTTTCAGCCCCTCAGTGTTGGAGTTTGTTTAACTATCCTGGCTTCTGCACTCTTGAAATCACAGAATCACAGAATCGTAGGGGTTGGAAGTGACCTCAAAAAATGATCGGGTCCAACCCCCCTGCCAAAGCAGGTTCCCTAGGACATATCGCACAGGTAGGTGTCCAGACAGGTCTTGAATATCTCCAGAGAAGGAGACTTCACAACCCCCCTGGGCAGCCTGTCCCAGGGCTCCGTCACCCTCACTATGAAAAAGTTCTTCTGCATATTGGTGCAGAACTTCCTGTGTTTCAAGTTGAGGCCATCGCCCCTTGTCCTGTCCCCACAGAGCAACTGAGAAGAGGCTGGCCATTTCCCCCTGTGTCCCACACTTGAGATATTTATAAACATTAATCAGATCCCCTCTTAGCTTTCTTTTCTCTAGGCTGAACATCCCCAGTTCTTTCATACATGTAAGTCTAATCTGCCTACACAATGATCTACTTTAGTTTCATCTGCAAAAGCTACTTTTGTTTCTCAAGCTGACCCATCTCTCTGTGTACAAAATTCAAGCTCTATTTGTCCATCAGAGGTTGTTTTCCATCCCAGAGGGAGCTGCAAATCTAATTCAGGATTTACATACACTGAATAGTAAGATTGGCCTTCTACTTTTATGGTGAAGTCCCAATTAACTGCTGACTATGAAAAGAATATGAACTCCAAATAATTTCCTGCAAAATCAGAAAACTTTATACTAGTGCTTGAAAATGTCTGAGAGTTAATTCAAATAATGGTTTATCCCTAGGTCATTCCTATAATGCCTAAGAGGGACAAAAGCAATTCATCTGAACATGAAATTCATAAAATAATAACTGCCTTTATATCTGTGACAAATCTTTGTTGATTTCAGAGCATCTGGGTAAGTTTGTCATATAGGCAGCCGCTCATGTAATCTGGAATATTGTCTTATTTTCATAATAGCAAAGTTTGCCTTAGGGTTTACTGTTAATTAATCATGTCCAAATATTAACTGACATCCGTTCTTGGGTGTGAGCAAAACTCCCCCCCAGGGCACCTCCTCTGTGGAAAATTTAGCATTTCCATTTAGAAAGTGAAAAGGATGAAATGCTCTAAGAAGTAGGGCACTTGTATACACAGAAAAACCAGCTCACATTAGCTGGGGGAAGACAGGGAAAGACCAGTTGACTCCTGGGAACCAACTGAAGAAGAAGTCATCAGTTTTGGCAGAACTTGACTAAAAGAAGGGAAAAAGGAAGAACAAGTAAGGAACTGCCTTCTTCCCCTGGGATCTCACTGGTATGAATCCAAATGGACATTTATCTGAGTAGATGACCCAATCTTTGATCAGTATTACATTAATTTTACATTCTGAATGATTTGTGTTGCTTTAATGGAGTTACTGCGGATTTAGAGAAGAATGAATGAAGATGGACATAGACCTAGTGAGAATATTTCTTTTGTTAGGAGAATAATTGGGATCAACATGTCTGTATAGGACCTTAACATAAAAAACCTCCAAGACTCAATGAACTTTTAGGGAAAATTTAAAATGGTGTAAAAATGAACAATGAGTGTTTTGAACTATTTTCCTTTTCTTTATGGAAGATCTATTTAAAATGAGTCTTTTGGAATTAAACTATGATAATACATATTTAGAAAAAACACACATTGAGACAGTCACACAGAGGGAATGAATTCTGTGCACAGATTTCACTTCCACTGTTTCTTCACCCCATTGTACAAACATATTGAAACATCACCTTAAAGTGCACATTTCTTTCCATGAAGTATTAGAGAGTGGTACACATATTTAGTAGTCTTCTATGTAGATAGATATTTCTGAGTTCCATTCTCAGGGGACTATCTACTCCCCCTGGCCATGAGTATTTATGGAATCCCAAACTCGTTTGTGTTGGAAGAGACCTCAAGACCCATCTAGTTCTAACCCCCTGCTATGGGCAGGGACACCCTCCACTAGCCCAAGGCACCCAAAGCCCCATCCAACCTGGCCTTGAACACTGCCAGGGAAGGGACATCCACAGCTTCTCTGGGCAACCTGTGCCAGTGTCTCACCACCCTCACAGTAAGGAATTTCCTCCTAAAATGTTGTGTAATTCTGTCTTTCTTCAGCTTAAGGCCATTCCTCCTTGTCCTATCACTACACCCCCTTGTAAACAGTTCTTCATCTTTCCTGTAGCCCCTTTAGATACTGGAAGGCTTCTCTCTGGTCTCCCTGGAGTCTTCTCTTCTCGAGGCTGAACAAGCCCAACTCTCTTAGCTTGTCTTCACAGAAGAGGAGCTCCAGCTCTCTGATGATTCTCGTGGCCCTACTTTGGACTTGCTCCGATGGCTCAACCTGCTTAAATGCTAAAATGTTTCAAGAGTGTGGGCTTATACACATTTTTGAAGGTCTTATAATCACAGTAATTTTCTTTGTTTATAAAAAACTTCAGAAATTAAATGGCTTGGAAGCTATTGTAGTAATGAATTGAATTAGCTTTATATGTACAGCTGGTTTTTCGCTTAAAAATGGGTGCATGATTTTAATAAACTAAGGTGGGCTGATATCTGCATTTTCAAGAATTTTAGTGCAATATTAATATTACAGTAGAAGTACTGTAAGCATTCATCTATTACACCATCTACTTACAGTATTTGCCCTGAGATGCCTGTGTCCAAAATGACTACATTAATAATCTTAAATTGCCTAATAGGAGATCGTCAGAGAGATTATGGTTCCCACTGGAGCAGTATATGTATATAGCTGGAGAGAGTTGGTGCTCCAAGGAAGTCATGGTCTAGCTTTCAGAATAAATCTGAATTTTTGGTAATTTTGTGGTCACTAGATGTGCAAGCAGACAATGAGTTAACAATGATGTGGTTTGTTGAAAGCTGTAGTAAAAAGTAGAATCCATTCATTCACATGTTGAAGATGCTCTGGAAAAAACATATGTTACTCTATGTTTCCTGCCTGAAAACTTTTCTGTTCCAGCCCATTTTACTTTGAGGCACAGATGGGTAGCAACTTGCTTACATTTCCCTGCTTGGCCATTGAATGAGCCAAGAATAGAATGAGCATCGCCATTTCCAGCTCTCTTGAAATTTCCCCTCCTTTTATTTACCAGTGAAAACTGCAGTATGTTTGGGAGAGTCTTTTTCTCAAAGGTATATTGAGAGTGGTTTAAGATTGTTTTTTAGTTTGCTGACTGCAATGTTTTTGTTTAAACCTTCCATTGCAGTTCTGGTCCTGCAATACAGGAAAGACATGGATAAAGTTGACAGGGATCTCTGGGAGAGGGTCCAGCGGAGGGCTGTGAGGATGATTAAAGGCCTGGAGCATCTCTCCTACGAGGAAATGCTGAATGAACTGGGGCTGTTCAGCCTTGAGAAAAGAAGGTTAAGAGAGGATCTTATTAATGTTTATAAATATCTCAAGTGTACAACACAGGGGGAAATGGCCAGCCTCTTCTCAGTGGTCTGTGGACACAGGACAAGGGGTGATGGCTTCAAGTTGAAGCATAGGAAGTACTGCACCAATATGCAGAAGAACTGTTTCACGATGAGGGTGATGGAGCCCTGGGACAGGCTGCCCAGGGGGGTTATGGAATCTCCCTCTCTGGAGATATTCCAGACCCATTTGGATGCCGACCTGTGCACTATGTGCTAGGGAACCTGCTTTGGCAGGGGGGTTGGACCTGATCATTTTTTGAGGTCCCTCCCATCCCCTACAATTCTGTGATTCTGTGCAAGTACCCTGACTTCAATGGAAGGACACCAAGACAATCATCACTGGAGCATTTGCCCCAGAAGGAGATGCTTGGGAGCGGAGAAGAGATACCTTTGGGTAGCTGGGGGAATGGGGAGAACTAACAACAGCACTTTGATAAGTATGGGGGGAGTGTCAGGGAGACAGAACCAGGCACCTCGTAGTGGTACATGACAGGAGGATGAGAGGCAAAGGATATAAGCTGAAACAGTGTCGTTCAGACAAGATGTAAGGAGAAACTTCCACCATAAGGACAGTCAAACAATGGAAGAGGTTGCACAAAGTGATGTGCAGTCTCCCTCCTCAGAGGTTTTTAACAACTGTCCTGTTCAAGCCCTGAGCTGCAGCTGTCGCTGCTTTTAGCATGAGGCTTGACAGGAGACTTCCTGAAGCCCCTTCCAATCTGAATTAATCTATGATCCTATACAGCTGGACATTTATTATATGATTCTGCAAACTCATTACAGATAGCTTTTTGTATCCTGTCTGGTTTCTTTGTACAGAGATTTTTTTTCTTCTTCCTCTAAGAATTCCTTGCCTTGCATTTATGCAAAGCTCCTTTTATCTCACATTAAAAATTGCTGATGTTTCTGATGTTTTCTTGTATTATATTGATAAGTTCTCCCATGACCCATGGCTAAGAAGTCATTCCTAGATGACACTTACTTTAGTCTCTCTTGCAATCTTTGCTGAATTGCTTTCTTGCTCTTGTAAAATGTATTCAACATCACAGATACACGACAGATAAGTGAACGTTCTGGCAGATTCCAACCTCAGGAAAATAAACCATTTTAAGTCTAAATTTGTATCAAGCTATCCCTCCCTGTATGTACATATTTTGACACCTTCGTCAACACAATTTCACTGTGCTTTTATGGAGTATCTATATATTTCTTGAAACCCCTTAAAGTAGATAAGCAAAATTCAGGCACTTCTCCCAGTTTATTGAATTTTCACAGCTCCATTTATAGTTTAGTTACTTCAGAGGATTCTGGAACAAAAGCTGGAGATGGGAACTGAGGGCTTTGAAAAAGTTGAAAGAGAAATAAATGTATTTTTGTTTGCAGATATGAATCTAAGTATATGTGCATGCATGTTTCTGTTCCAGAGTCTCTTCCTTAGAATTTTTTATATTGTCAAGTTTTGTACTGTAAATCTAAGTTTGGCTTGAGTTGCAGCAACTCAGATTGAGAGATTGTCACTTCCATTCCTTGGAGTTTAACTGAACAAACAAGCCAACACTTCTAGAAAATATGCTAGGGACTCATGTTATGATTGGAGTAGACAAAAGGTGATGTCCCAATGCATTCGTGGCTGAGACCAAATGCCTAGGATACCAGAGGAATATATGGGAATAAAGAATTTCAAATAGGAAATCAGGAGTCAACACAGGTACATCTGTATTGGTAAATTGCATAGCCAGTTACAGTTTTCTGGCCCATAAACCAAGTGACTGGGTATGTCCATTCTATAAATTATTTTAGCCTTTAAAATATAATAGCAATCCTCAAAATGCCTCTTGGAAATGGTCCCTGGCCTGTGTTGACTTAGAAACTGTGCTTAAATATTGCACAGTATCGTGCTAGTTTGCCTAGGTAAAAACTATCTCAGGAGTTACACTGACAAGGCAACCAACTAAACTTCCAGTGCCTGTATCTAGGATCTAATGGTGTTCAGACTGCCAAAATGGACAAAATTCAGATGCCTGAGATCTGAGGAAAAATGGTAGGACTAGTGAGGAATATGCTATTGGAGAATTATTCCTCTGAAATTGTATCTGTGGTTGTAAAAGCTGAGAAATTTATTTTGTTAGTCCTTTGTTTGTTTACTGGGGTTTATATCAGAAAATCATGGCTGGAAGCAAATTGATATGAAATTAGACAGGCTTCCACCACCACTGTAACATATTTCTGAAGATAATGAGGACTTAGGAGCCAAGTCCCTCAAGTGATTGCCATTTATGTGTGCTAATTCACTGCACATTTTGTAAATTTGAATAGAAGAAACAAGAGCAGAAAATTTTGAAAAACTGGAAGAATAAAACCTGATGATTCTTCAGATTCTGTAGAAGTGTATGGCCCCCCTCAAACTCTTTAAAAGTGCTATATATGTATAATTTTTCATTTAGTTTGAGTTTTGGGGTTTTTTTTTACTTGTGCCAGCAACTTTGTTTGGAATATGAAATATTAAATTTTGTCACAGGGGTCAAGTCAATCATTTTGCTAGTTAGCTTGTTTGGAAGGAATAATTACCTCTTGTTTAGAAACTCTAGAGTTATTCCTGAGTCTCTTTGGATCCCTGGCTTGCATTTCTGGTGCGTGGGCAGAGTCCTGTCCTAATGTTATATAACAAGGATCACCCCAGGCATTGAAAATTTCAGGAGCCTATAGAAATTCTGGTCTTAGACAAAAGTAAATGAAACATCGCACAGTTTTTGACAAGGGGAGATTTTTATTGGTCTGGTTTGGTTTACATGCCACCCTTCTCTAATAAATTGTTGCAGACTATCAGCAGCTTATGCTGTATGAGTTGCTGCACAGCCTAGTTATAATCATGTTTATTAAATGCCACAATAGGGGAGTAAGCCAGCTTTAACATGTCATGTCACATGTGACTATTGATTGCTATGCAGGTTTAAATAAAAACAGCAGAACCATGATGAGCAATGATCCACAGGTAAGTCAATTATTTGCTAACCTGCAGTGCATTTCCTCCATGTCTCTGCTTATTTTTCCTGTTCTTCCACACATACAGGCTGGGACATGTATGAAAGTTTGTGTGCCTACTGAGGCCAAAAAACAAACCTTTGCAAATAATGATAATTGGAGTCAGAAAACTTTCTTTGAGCATCTTTATACCAAAAAGGGAACATGACTATTGACACTAAAAGATTGAATAGATGGTGGAAACAATAGAAGTGTTTCCATGGCAAAGTAACAAGCCACAATTCTTGTTAACATAGGACAAAAAATGTTGCCATTATCAAAACAAATAGCAAAGCAGTTGGGATGGAGTGCAACAGAATTTACTATGTGGATGGGGGTTAGAAAAACTGGAGAATAATGCAATAATAATAATAATAATAATAATAATAATAATAATAATAATAATAATATATCACAGTGAAGACTACAAGAAATAAACAAAGAAGAACCGTGTGTAGAGGTACTGTATGAATTAATGCAGGCTTCCAAAATACTGCATGGTTTTTAAAAAAGGGTTGAGATAAGAATAATTAGCAGTAAAGGGGAAAAGGGGGGAAAAAAAGTTATAAATCCACTTTTTTTAAACCTGGGGCAGATATTTTCAAAGGTGCTGAAATTAATCTGATCTTAGTAGCTAAATCCCCTAGCCAGTTTTGAAAGTTTTCATATAGATGTTTAATCTTGGGCTGCTAGATCCATAATTAGGCCCTTATATCAAAGAAAACTAGTTTTCAGAGAAATTGACCTCTTCTTAAAGTTATTCAGAGTTCAGTGCCTTTGAAGATCAGGTCACTTTGATTTAGGTCTTGGGTACATAGCCTGGATATTTTGACCTCCAGGGAAATCTTGGAAAAGTGTCACAGGGTTACAGCCTTCATGTCCACTCAGTCTTGCAAAATGAAGAGAAGCTACTGCAAAGGCCTCTCCATTGGCAGCCTGGTACAACAGGAGTACTGAGAGCCAAGTTATGATCTCACTGCCTTAATGTGAGATACCTACAAGAAGGACAACTGATTCCTTGCAGGTTGCACAGTTCTGCTCACGTGTTTTTCTCCATGGTGGTCCAGGTGGGAAGGTACACATGGGTAGAATAAAAGCCAGTCATGAGGATGAACTTCCAGATAGGTGACTGGCCTACAATTCAAACCATTTGGTTGATTTCCTCATGCCAAGATTCCTGGGTCAAGGTTGGCCTAAAACATCTCCTTTCCTTACTTCAAACCAGGGCAAGGGGCCCTGTTGAAAACAGGTGGGCTATTCTGCCACCCCGGGGAGGAATCCATGATGTGACCCTAGTTGAGGGTTCAATTTCTTGCTTGTGCAGAATATAGATGAAAAAATACTTCTCCAGATGGTTGCCACCCTCAGAAGATTCCTTGTCTCAGAAGATTATCTATCTCAGTTTTTGCAAGGCAGGCCCATAGCCACCTGTTTAGTTCTAGCCTAGTCATGTTTATCAAACAAATTCCAAAAAGAACTCTAAGAAGCTCAGGTCAGATACTGAGATGACTAAGCACTGAAAATGTATATTGGTTGGTTCTTTGCTTATTTAAGTGATACAGTTCGAAATTTGAAGACACAACTTTTACAGCTGTTGATGTTTGTGTGATTTTCAGGTTGTAACAATACCCCACTGGAGCCTGCGAGAGGATCAACATAATTTTAAGCTTCCCCAAAGCCATTTTACCACAATTTTTGGTTCCTAGTAGAATTGCAGTTGCTTTATGCAAAGAACCCATGTTTTAAATCTTCCATTCTCTCTCCCTTTCATCCCCCTTCTTTTCATCTGTATACCCCTCACTTTTGCAAAGAGTTGTTCCTTTTTTCTCTCTCCTCTTACTCTTAACATTTTTTAGCTGTATCTTTCAGGGAGCTCACATGACTCCTGATTTTGCACTGCAAGATTTAGTCAATAGGAGGAACAACTGTTTTTCTTCATGCCTTTGACGCTGCATCCTAGGATTAGGAGGGTTGAGCTGGAAAAGAAATCAACTGTATTACATCACTGTTCATTACCTGAACAGACAAATACTGCTAAGAGTGATTCTCCAGCTCGGACAAGTATAAATTGTGTGACATAGCTCATGTCCATAATGCATGAGAAAAATGATGGAGTGAGAGCTGGGAACATGCCTGTCAGAAAACAGAATTCAGGTTCAATAATTTTTGTTTTAGTGGCTACACAGATAGACTGTTAAGGGCTGCAGGGAGCATTCTGACTGTCTCCTCTGACCTCTCATATTACATGGGCTGATAAAGTGAGCAAATCAATCATTGCAGCAGGCCTATAACTTGGGAAGAGCTTGTATGAGATCCTGATAGCATCGGTACTGGATCAGAGCATCAGTACTGCATCTGTGCACTCTGGCTTCTTCTCTGACAATGCTTCATAACAAAACATATAAACATCATAAAGCAAGTTCATTCCACAACTTTGGGAAGACATCTAAGCTAGCATTGATCTTAGTTTAACAAAGAGAATATCTTTAGTGTTTCTTGATAATCAGTGGAAATAAACACATTGGCTTTTCCAGCAACCTTGTAAGGTCACTCACAGTTTGTCCCTTGTCATGAATATCAAGAAAGAAAGGGATATATCTAAGGGGAAATGCTTCCTTCCTGTTATAGACTGCCAAGGTGGGGAATTTGTGGGGATAAGCATTTCTAGAAAGAAGTCAGCCTGTTTGAATGACACCCTCTGTGTCCTAATGATACAGAATTCATTTGCAAATAAAGCCTTTTTTATTCTTTTTTTTAAGGAGCTGTTTTTTAAGGAAGAGCTGAAATGTTTTGAGTGAGGACATCATTTTCACCTTAAAATATCAGTGTTGTCCATAACATTGACACAACAGCAAGAAAAAGTATTAAGATGGCGAACATTATCCCTTGGAATTACACATTAAACCATCACATCCCCATGCCTGTTAGTAGGGGTAAACTAGGGTTCCTGGTGGTTAATCATTACAACAGTCTTCAAGTAGATAATGCAACATTGGTAGATTCACATACTTATAGGTAAGTGTTTGCATAAGAGTTTGAGGTTTAATATGGTTGTTTGAATTCCTTAAAGAATCCACAGATGAGTGATCTGTCTAGGCAGTGGAAAACACAAAGCAAGTTCATGAGAAGTAAGCTATTACAGACACCTTTGGACACCCTTGTGCACCCAGTTGCTAGCTCAGATAATGCATTACTCAAGTCCTAAGCTCCAATTTTTAAATTACATAAAAATAAATTATGAATACATGAACTAGACTAGACTAGACTATTTCAGTTGAAAAGGACCTGCATATTCATCTAGACCAACTGCCTGAACAATTCAGGGCTGACCAGAACTTAAAGCATGTTAAGGACATCGTCCAAATGCTTGTTAAACACTGACAGACTTGGGGCCATTGACCACCTCAGTAATTTTTCAAATATAAAATACTCAAAAGAGTGCTCTTGCAGCTCAGAAGGCCAATGGTATCCTGAGCTCCATCAGAAGAGGGGTGGCCAGCAGGGACAAGGAAGTGATTGTCCCTTTCTATTCTGTCCTCATGAGGCCCCAGCTGGAGTCCTGTGTCCAGAGCTGGGGTCCCTAAACCAAAAAAGATGTGGAACTGTTGGAGAGGGTTCAGAGGAGCCACGAAGATGTTTAGAGGGCTGGAGGAGCTCCCCTACGAAGTGAGGCTGAGGGAGCTGGCCTAGAGAAGAGAAGGCTGTGAGGCGACCTCATTGCAGCCTTCCAGTCCCTGAAGGGAGCAGAGAAACAGAAAGGGAATCAACTTTTTAAAAGAGCAAACAATGGCAGGACAAAGGGGAATGGATTGAAACTAAAGGAGGGAAGGTTTAGATGAGATATTAGGGGGAAGTTCTTTACAGAGAGAGTAGTGAGGGGCTGGAACAGGCTGCCCAGAGGGGGGGTGGATGCCCCTTCCCTGGGACTGTTCATGGCCAGGTTGGATGAGGCCCTGGGCAACCTTGTGTAGCTCCAGGCCTGGAGGTTGGTGGCCCTGCCTGTGGCAGGGGGTTGGAACTGTGTGATCCTTGGGGTCCTTTCCAGCCTAGACCATTCTATGATTCCATGATTGTATTTTTCACCCATTATCTCTTTCATTCACATTCCTACAGTTAAGCAAAGATGCCAAATAGAGGTCCTGACCCATTCTGACTGTACTAAAATTGTCTGTACCCTTTATTATTAATAAAGGTTTTTATTTTTAGGATCACACTCCAACTCCAGTGCAGGTAATTGCAATTTGCATGTCTTAACGTCCCTCAGCTCCTTCAGCTGCCTTCAGTTCCTGTTCAGATGGTTGCAGTGTATTGTCAAATCTACTTAATAGCTGACACGTTCCACGTCTGAAGTGGCTCCATTTTCTGTTCGATGAGGAGACGAGTTCATAGTTTGTACTGCTGACATACCTGACAAAGGGGAGGGGCTCTGCTGAGCGTTTGCACCGAGACCTGGCTATTTAATATTTATAAACTTTCTTGAAATGTGCTCGGAAAAGATGACAAACTATTGCTTTTAAAACAATAGTGTCATCCATCTATTTTCATAAGGTCTTCCTTTGAATAATTAGCATCAAATTTGCTCAGGGAGCAAAACAAAACAAAAAAAAACCCCTCTTGACCAAAAAAAAAAAAAAAAAAAGAAGTATCTGAAGGTATTAGAAGAAAACCCTTCATACCTGATTTTTCATGTGTGTGTGCCTGTTTAGCTCGATTCGTTTTTTGTTTGAATTGTATAAAACTGTTGAAACAAAATAATTTATTAGCTCGGTTTTATTTGCACGGAAGGTTCAGTTGCCCTTTATATTATTGTTATATCTCAAGACAATGTTTCTTTACTTATGAGCAGATGTTTGAAATCCTCCAGGAGATTTTTTATAAGACTATGGAAATGAACTTGGCATGGGTACCGGTCTCCCAGGTGGAGCGGGTGAACACAAGCCTTCTTAGAAGTCTCAGATCAAGGCTAGTCAGAAAGAGCAACAGAGCCCAGCCACCAAAAGCCTAGTGCTTTGGTGACTGACAGGTACAGGCTCTTTCTGAAGCATAAAAAGGAATGCTAAATGATCTCACTGACAGAATAAATCTTCTATTTGTTTGGTCTGGACCAGATGTGCTACAGGCTGATGTGGAAATGTCTGCTGATGCCAATCTCAGTTTAAATCACAATTTGGCAGCAGGGCTTTTTTTCCCCCCCTCTCCATTCTCCCCCCACCCTCTTTTCTTTTTCTTTTTTTTTTTTTTTAAAGTTGCAAGCCCATTCTGTGCTCCTAAAAAAGTTTCAGCAGTGATCATAATTAATTGGAAAGGGCCTCACTTGCTTTCCCTAGGACTGTGAGGAGATGCCTATCAGGCTTTGCTGCCTGCATAACAGAGAAGCCACTGTAATGGCAGGAGAAACTCCTCAAGGTGTCATGCATTGAGGCCTCTGCCCCATCCTAATGCCATCTGTCCACATCTCATTATTCAGACTTGGATGCCTTTCTAAAACATCATCCAACAGAAATGGTTGAGATAGTTTTAGGTTAGGTAGTTTGACAGATTGCCATGGGTTGGCTTAGGTATCTTTGTTTTCCAGAATATATTAAATATATATATATATATAATTGGCTTAATAATTTTAAAACAATGAAGCACTTCAAAACCTTTAATACCTTTGGACCTAATAAGAATTCCCTGCCATGCCTGGTGTTATCTTCTGCAAAAAGAAGACAAAAATATTTTTAATTTAAAAACTAATATTTATTTGTTTTGCCACAGAACATGCTGACAAAAATATTCTGACTTTTACTCATAAATGACATTTTCCTACAGGTATATTGGAGGACAGTAAAACTTCATCCAAGGGAAAAAAAAAGTTAAAAAAAAAAGAAAAAAGAGGAATCATCAGTGTTATTACATAGTTATCTATTGTGTGATAAACAATGGCACAAGAAACCCCCACTTTTGTTAAAAATCTTAACAAGACTAAACAGGTTTGACATACCTGAAGAGAAATTTTCTGGCTCAGAAAAATTATAGTTTCCTGTTAGAATGAAAACATGGAGAAAAGAACACAAAATCATTGAATGAGCAGGACATATGGGGTCCAGCTTTGCTGTCTGTAAAACCCAAGAGAGCATATGATGTCATCACCCAACACTAGAAGTTATTTCAGAAAGCCAGATACAGATTTATGCAGAATTGTTGCCTATGTTACAAATGATGGAACTATTAAAAAAAAAATCAATTTCTCATTTACTTGTGACCTCCTCACAAACATTTTGCTCATGGATCTGTTTCCACAGGACTCAATATAGAGCTCCAGTCCTCTGGTGCCCTAGTTCTCCTTTTAATTGAACCAGCCACAATAAAGTCTTTTCTTTCTTCCTGAAAGGTAAAGTTTACTCCAAAGGCAAGATTCAGTCCTTGGGCAAATGAAAGATTTTCTGCATGAGATGTGTCACACCTTTCCAATGCATTAGAGTCACTGGAGGGCTAGAAATGGGAACTTTGCATCACTCCATGGGATAAATTTTCACAGTGGTACCCAACATCTAATTTTGGAGTTATAAACAATAGGCAGGCTTCTTCTTTGTCATAAAAGGAAGATTTTAATGTTACGATGGTCTTTAAGTTGTTCCTTAGTAAATGGGGTGAGAGAGCATGATTCAGAGTGCTGAATAATAAATTAGCATGTCATGGGGAGTTCCAAAGATGTGTGGGAAGAACGCTTGTCCCCATTTATGTTATCTCTGCAACCGAATTTAAAAGTGGCCTTTGTAGTCCACAACCCAAACAGGAAAATAAGTTTCCTCAAGGCTTTCTGGCATCTTTGCTTCAACCCCAAAATTAAAAAAGCAGTGAGTTTCAAGAAGAGGGGGAATATTTTCCTAGCTTAAGTTTGTTTCCTGAATCAAGCAAGAGCTGAAAAGATGTCAGAGGTATTCTGCAGTTGCTGCCTGCATCTCATTTCAGCTTCTGATCCTTTAGGTCACGAAAAGAATGGATTTTGGAAAGCAAGGTATGACAGAGGTTTAAAAATAGCAAAGGAATCATTACTCGTTTGGCAGACATTAGCATGATCAAATCTGCTAGTACATCTGATTATGATAGATTCCATGTACATGCATCCAAGAAAAAGGATATTTGCATTGCTTTAATTCAAAAGCAAATGATGGAACTGAGTTGGTGGCGTTGAGAATTATCACCAGAGTTCACAAACTGGGTGTGTATGAAAGAATTTCTAAATTTGTGTGTGTGTTTTGTTTTGGTTT
Source organism: Gallinula chloropus (assembly GCF_964237585.1). NCBI lineage: Eukaryota > Metazoa > Chordata > Aves > Gruiformes > Rallidae > Gallinula > Gallinula chloropus. The sequence continues at coordinate 118,321,753 of NC_140087.1, read as the reverse complement.
TGGTTTTGGTTGTTTTTTGGTCAGGAAAAAGCTCCTGCATTTCATGGCAGAGCAGGTATGTGCACTAACTGTTCAAGCATTCAAAGGGTCTGCTGCTCCATCCAGTGTGTTACAGAAGACTGAATAACCGAGTCTTCAAATGATATATCCATTGACAGAAAAAGGTGGGCAACCTTCCCAGGAAAATCAAGTTTTTCATTTGCAATGGTCAAATTGTTTGCACTGAAGTTCTTTGATCAAAAAAGGGTACAAGAGGAATGTCTTGGAGCACCTAACTAAAAAAAGGAAACTCAAGACCAGCACACCAGAGATGGAGGATACAAGGTTAGCACAGATACCATCCACCCTACTTACACTGTGGGTTAGTCATACAAAGAGGATTTGAAAAGTCCATGGGATGTTTTGGGTACCTCTAGCTGGTGAACTTAATGCCAACAGTAAGGATCATGAAGGAGCAGCTGCAGTCAACAGCTAGTTCTGAGAAGCCCATTTACATATATACATATATATTTAGGAGGACCCAGAATCCTAATTAGTTTTCAGTGTGCCAGGATGGGAGGACTCACAGTCCTAACAACCATTTCAGAATAAATTCAGGGTCTCCTGGCAGTGAAGTATAAACTGAATTTTGGAGTCCCAAAGACCAGCCCAAACAACATTCTTGGGAGTATGGATGAGGCAAGAGCTCTCCTGAGCTGGACTTCCTAATCCTGCTACAGTAAGATGGAAGTGGTGACAGTAGTTTCTTGGAGTTTTCTACAGTCTTCTGAATAAGCAGCTACCAGCTCTATATAGAAATGTTCTCCACAGCAGGAGCAGGGAGAAACACATGATGTCTGTGCAGAGGTGAAGCAAAAATTCCTTGCTGTGCAGCTTGTACTTTCTAAACTGCTGGCGCCTGCCTGTTCTGGCAGAGGAAAATGTCAGCAATTTCATACACACTTCCTTCACCTTCATTTTGCTGCCACCAGCAGACTTCTACCCTAGTTTGAAATATGAAACTGGCTCCGAACCATCTTACTCTTAATGCTTTACTTCTATGAAAACTCACCAGTGGTGATCACAGTCCATCAGCTTTTATATGCAGTCAGGTGAGCTGTTTCTGTGGGCATTGCAGCCTCCTAGTACTTAGAGACTGGCCAAACTCAAAAGCTCCTATTTCATATCTGTCGACCAGACTTCATTGGCCAAAGAGTGAACATGCATTAGAAATGTTTGTTATTTCTCAGTATTCTTCCCAAAACAGACCTCGGAGAAATACTTAGGGATGGTTTCCTTGTTCACATGGTCCCTCAGGTGCAGAATCCAAAAAATCATCAATTCTTTATTCTTTCCTTTTCTGCACCTACAGGACCAACACTAGGCCAGGTCATGAGGCACTAGCATGCTACCCGTAGTGATCTGTACATCTTCATGCTTGATATAAGAGAGGGAAATAGAGGTGATCTTGTGAAATTACCTAGACCTTACCAACAGACTTCTTCAAAGGCCTCTACACTCTGACTGCTGAAGCAGTCTATTGTTTTTTTGGTTCTGTTAGATGTGTCCTTGCTCCAGGAAAACCTGACAGCAACAATAGCAAAAAAATACGAGTGAATATAAAGTATATACTGTAATGCATATTTCATCAGAGCTCAGCAGCTCTTTCTCTGGCTCAAAATAAATAGTCTTCTTTGAGTGTGACTCACATAAACACAACACAAAGCTTTTCCAAAAAACAGTCATCAAAACTGAGTCCATCTTCTCGGGCATGCTGTAACTTCAGTGCACTGTTTACTTCACTGGAAATCCCAAATTATATCAACAGTTAATAGAGAAGCTGTTACTTTAAATATCTAGTTTCATTTCTCTGGATAACAAGATTGACTTTTTCTCCAATTAATGAGGTGAATAGAGGCTTTCTGTTCTTATTTAAGATGTCAAGGTGTCAGATTGTTTCTTTATAGCTCAAACAGGAGACACGTGTTTACAAAAAATAAAGTAGTTCAGTCATGGCTGGAGTTAATCATCTCAGAAATGGTACAACAAGATAGAATTCCTATTGTGTTGTGGCATAACATGACACCATTATGACATGCCTTGACATGTGCTGGACACGATTGTCTGTCGTGTTGCAGGGTCTTCATGAAATCAGTCTCAGTGCAAGCAACACAAATAGGATTCAAACTGGATTAATTCAGGCTGAGCAAAAGACGGATGCATTTTAATAGTGAGAGGAGTTAACTTCTGCAGCAAGGATTTTAATCCATATTCCATTCAAGGAAAATGTAGATGAAGATTTTAAATTTTTATTTGATTTTTCTAAATGAAGTTAACTGAAAAATGCAATGTTATCCAAACTAGATGGACAGCAGCAACCTTTTCCAATTGACAGAAAAGCTACTGATAAGGCTTCTACCACAAAACTATCAAATATATTTCTTAAAGGAATATAGTTGTTATCAGTCCTCCTTTAGAATAATTAACCATTGTTTTACAGCTTCTATCTACATGCGATTTTAAGAGGTCTGCTTTTCACTGAGTGATGACACAGTCATGACATCTCACCCAAGTTCAACTAATTATTAGATGTACTGTCTTCTCTATTCATTTCTGTAGCTAGCAAATTAATTTCTGAGGTATAATCAGCATGGAAACTTCGGAGGGACATTTAATAAGCTGTTTTTAAAGCTAGGTGGCTCCCCAAAAAATGGATTTTAATTAGCTGTCTGGCTGTGCATTGATAAGCCCTCAGACATTCCATAATTGTATCTCATGAGCTTTCTCAAATAAAATTAATGAAAAATAACACTTTAACAGATTTTATTCAAGCTTGGCAGGAGCATTTCCAGTGCTGTGGTATTGCAGCATGAACAATCCTACAGGTAGAGTCTTTTTCTCCTTCATAGTTAATCTAGAAACTTTCAGGCTAAGTGCATTTTCCAATTCTATGGTATTGGAGGAAAAGTATAAGGCTTTATAGCCAAAGGGGCTATAAGTCAGAGTTATTTGAAGGATTAATATGCCAGAGGCCATCATCTTTCAATATTGCAAAATGAGTTAATGGCTTTCATTGCATAGAGTATAAAACCACAAGGGATCCTACTAAATTTTGACCTTCTGTCTATCATTGGGCACTCAGTGTTACCCAATATCATACCCTGGATTTGAGTTAGTCAAAGCATTTAAATTTCAGGGTTTGTCAGTTGTGTGTCATTGGCAGAGAAAAAGAGAAGCCAAGGTATGACCAAAACCTAAAGTTGCAAAGCATGGAAATCAATTGGATCTGCTTTTCTCACTTTACATTTGAAGACAAAATTGCACCCTAATTTCACCCTAGAGCTGAAAGACAACCTACTACACCCACAAAATCCAGATCTTTGCCCGTTGGACCTCAGTAAGTGCTAAATTATTTTCTGAATCTGGGGAGTGCTCTGACTGTGAAAGAACATGAACTGTCTGTGCCACCTTTGAGTGCTGAGCGACATCATCACTGATGTCTCTGAGGAAGGCTGAGAAAAAGAAACCAGCCAACCACAAATATATCTGGTTACTGGTGTACTTGGGGGAAAAAAAAAAAGCACTCCACGAGCCCTTCAGGCAACTGAGGCATGACACAGAATTGTTATCTTTCCTAATAAAAGCATTTTAAACTTGTCAGAAGCATTTTATCCATTTACAAGACAATGAGTCTGGCTGTGAAAGAGAAGCCTCAGAGTATACATGAAGAAGGTATGAACTATCCTTCCCACCCTTCTCAAAGAACCTTCCATCTCATTGCTGAGTTTCAGTTTGCAGAACATTGTGAGTACAGACTATGCTAACACACACAGGACTAAGCTGCTTTCCAGACAGATAGGAGCTTTGCTTTCCAGAAGTTAGAAAAGAAGAAAGGAGAAACTGGCAATATATTGACAGCAGTGCTTCTTTTCAGAAAGATCTGTGTCAGGGTCCTGAGGGCACTGATAGGTCTTAATGGCCCAGACCAGCCTCTCCTGGAACCCCGCCCCTTTTACCCATGGACCTAGAAGCCCCATTTCAACTCAGACCTATGTTGCAGACCCTGCTTGAGCTAAGTTGCAGGTATGCTTGTCCCCAGTCCTGTCTCTGACCCTGCCTCCTGGATGGACTTTAGACCTATATTGTAACCTTCTCTTCAGCTCTGCCTCTTCTTCGGTCCTGTTTGGTTCCTGACACCTCCCTGGAAGGGACATGGACTGGATTCAACCTTTCACTGTGTCTGGGGCTATTCATAGATCTCATTTCCAGCACCTGGTGTGTTCAGAATGACACAGTCAATGGGGATACTGTCTGTGTCAGGGTCACCCTTAACTCCTGTTTCCCCCACCTGCCACCCCCCCCATGGAACAGCTGGTCCATGCTAGTTGAATTTGAGTCCAGAGAAGCATCTTCTTTCAGTGACATGCACGGGGAGATGTATCAGCTCCAATGAAGAGATCAGGTTGGGAAAACTGAAAATACTTCAGATGTGGACTCAATGGGAAACAATACCCAGTATTGTGCTCCTCAGTACAAAACAGGCATTGATATACTGGAGCAAGTGCAAGAGAGATCCATGAATATCATTAGGGGATTAAAACACATAATATAAAAAGACAACAAGGTTTGTTCAACAATAGGAAGAGAGGGTTAAGGGGAGATCTTGTTGCTTCCAAAGGGCACAGGGAAGATCATCTGGGGTTTTTGGGTGTGCACAGTTGATAGGATGACAGGCAGCAGGCATGAGTTGCAATAAGAGAAAATGCAGCTAGGAGTTAGTAATTTTTGCTACCATGCAGGTGGTTAAACATTGAAACAAAGGCCCAGATAGACTGTGAAATCTCATCCTTGGAGACAGTCAAGCAAGGACCTGAACCACCCAACCAATTTTGGCCCTGCTCTGACAAGGGGACTGAACCAAGAGACTTGCTCCAAAGATTGTTCTAAACCTGTTTTATCCTATGTCTCCAGTAAAATCCATTAAAAATGTTTAGCAACTGCACAATCAAACAGCACAAATGAACAGCTGATGTCTGAAATCACAACAGAGTGGCAATTCTCCCTGACTTAAATCTTGTCTATGCTGTTATTAGCAGGGGCTGGTCTCTCAAAATGGAACTATTTCTCACGAGCTCATCGGTTCCTTCTGTGCCAAGAACAAAGGAAAAAGAAATATTTAAAATGAGTGTGATGTGAACAGGATCATTGCAAAGTAAGATGTTTTTCAAAGTTTCCCAGGAGGTATCACTAGTTTTTTAGATCCATCTGGAATTCAATCATTGTTACATGCCAGCTGCTGCTGGGACCTTCCAGTTGTTTCTCCTCTTCTGGACACAACACGTAGTGGGAGCAGTTATTGCTGCTGATATAACTCTGAAGGACAGGCACATAAGCTGGGAATACAGGCAGCTTTTTTTCCCTTTTTTCTTTTGCGTTTTGAACTGGACCAAATTTATTTTGTAGTGTCTTGGCTGCTTACAGCTGAGGTTATTGGAGGGTACAACTTATGAAAGCCCATGCAGAATACAGCCTCTCTGCTGGTGTCAACATGAGAACCTCTTCACTGTGCAATCCTGACAGTTTTATTTACTGTTACAGGCGTTACTGAGAGCTCAGTTTTGAAGGACAGATTCTATAGAATTTATATTTTATATTTTATTCCCTGAAAGACAACCCGTAAAGGCCTGCAAATCTCTCTCCAAAATGAGCACATTTAATTTACAGAAGAATTAAGAAGAACCTGTTGACTTTAAGTGTTTGTCCTCACTATACAGCAAATTGCTTGACCCCAGTGTAAAACCAGCAAGAATCGAACAAAACGAGTTCTACTCACCCATTTAAACACCACAAAATACTTTGCTGCCTCTTATGGTGTCTCAATTTGGATTACTGACAGGCTCTCAATCCCTCACTGTCAACAGAGAAGAGCTGCATCTATAACCTACTGCAGGTGCTGAACTTAAGCACCGCGATGACTCCCCACTGACTACAATCAATCATGCTCTCGAACAGTAGATAGCTTGACTAGCACATCACACTCCAACAAAGGTGCCTTACTCTTTCTTAAGTTTCCTGGAAAGTGGTCTGAATAGCATTTCACAGATGTTTTGTGAACACTGTTCAGCTTAGTTGCCTTAGACAACTGTGAGCTTAAGGTAAAAGGAAAAAAATCCAACTTAAAGCAACTGCTTGGGAAGCAACTGTTCTGATGCTTGTCCTTGACAGGGCTGGAAAGTTAGTAACTATAAATTTTTAGAAGAAAAATCAATGAACCCCTAAGGTGTATTTTCCTGGGTGTCTTAGGGCTAGTGCTGCTTTGCACCCCATATTGATGCCTTGGAGGTTTGGCCTTTTAGTATCACTCAAATCTAAAAGAAATGTGATAATACTGAACATGACAAGGTGTTGCTAAAAACAAGCTGCCAAGGAGCTTTAAAAAGCTGTCAAGACTACCTGTCAATAAATGTGCATTTTTTGGTAAAATGGATCCCAGCTGCAAATTCTAGGAGATGAGAGGGCATTGAACACCCCACAAAGTTTCTCTTAGTCCCTGCATGAGCAGGATCTTAGGGCAGCGAGGATGCAAACAGACTGAGAGAATAGCTTCTTGAGAGTAGCCCTGATGAGAAGGACTTGGGGATTCTGATGGAGGAGAAACTTAACACGAGCCAGCAGTGTGCTCTTGCAGCTCAGAAGGCCAATGGTATCCTGGGCTCCATTAGAAGAGGGGTGGCCAGCAGGGACAGGGAGGTGATTGTCCCTCTCTACTCTGCCCTTGTGAGGCCCCATCTGGAGTCCTGTGTCCAGATCTGGGGCCCCCAATACAAGAAAGGTGTGGAACTGTTGGAGAGGGTTCAGAGGAGGGCCACAGAGATGATTAGAGGGCTGGAGCACCTGCCCTATGAAGAGAGGCTGAGGGAGCTGGGCTTGTTCAGCCTGAAGAGAAGGCTGTAGGGGGACCTCATTGCAGCCTTCCAGTACCTGAAGGGAGCTTATAGGCAGGAGGGGATTCCACTTTTTAAAAGGATAGACAATGGCAGGACAAGGGGGAATGGATTAAAACTAAAGGAAGAAAGGTTTAGATTAGATATTAGGGGGAATTTTTTTAGAGAAAGAGTGCTGAGGTGCTGAAACAGGCTGCCCAGAGAAGTAGTAGATTCCCCGTCCCTGGAGGTGTTCAAGGCCAGGTTGGATGGGGCCCTGGGCAACCTTGTGTAGATCCAGGCCTGAGGTTGTTGGCCCTGCCTGTGTAAAAGAGTGTGGCCAGCAGGTCAAACGGAGGGGATTCTCTCCATCTACTCCACCCTAGTGAGGTCTCCCCTAGAGCACAGTGTCCAGCTCTGGGGTCCTCAACACAAACAAGATACTGAGCTGCTGGTGTGAGTCTAGAGGAGGTCACAACCATGATCAGAGGTCTGGAGCTCCTCCTCTGCAAACAGGCTAAGATTGTAGGGTTTGTTCAGGCTGGAGAAGGGAAGGGTCTGGGGACACCTCAGAGCAGCTTTCCAGTACCTAAAGGGGCTAGAGGAAAGATGGAGAGGGACTGGTTACAAGGGTAGGGAGGGACAGGACAAGGAGGAGAGGTTTAGAGATTATGAAAAAAAATCTTCACTGTCAGAGTGGTGAGGCCCTGGCACAGGGTGCCCAGAGGAGCTGTGGTTGCCCCTGGATCCCTGGCAGGGTTCAAGGCCAGGTTGGATGGGGGTTTGGGCACCCTGGTCTAGTGGAGAGTGCCCCTGCCCATGTCAGCGTGTTGGACCTAGTTGTTCTTTGAGGTCCCTTCCAACCCAAACCAGTCTGGGATTCTATGGTTCAGTGATTCTGTGAAATGAGAAGTGATAAATGCTATGGACATAAATCTGAATAAAAGAATGCATGCAGGTCATAAGCATTTAGAGATATAAAAGAAAATGAGTGAACTGAGCAGAAATGTTCTGTATCCTGGAATCACTTCTCGTTTTACTTGTAATCTCTCTTAACCTTGCCTTAATCTCTCTGTTACATTTTATCCCATTGTGATTTTTCCAAAACAATGGGAATTTGTGTCTGTGTTTGTCATGGGACAGAGACTTGAGGTGACAAGCAGCATACTACAGGCACATACTAGTGTACCCACATCTCAGCACACAGGAGGGAGGATTGACATCAGAGAGTGGAGCCAGTCATGGATATTCTAGTCTATGGTCAAGTAGGCAGCAAATATACAGAGCAAACCTCACTGCAGGTTGAACTTCAACTTCTGGTCCTGTTGAGTTGTATCAGATAGGCTCCATAATGTTTGAAAGAAAAGAAAAAGGGAAACCCAAAGCTCAAGTGAAGAGAGGCACTATGAAAACTCAGTAGTAACACAGTGGAGAACTACAAATAGCAAAGCTGAGACAAAAACAAAAGTTTGAAATTGAATTTAAAAAAAAAAAATTACACGTGTAAATAGTACTGAGTGTTGGAATCATAGAATCATAGAATCATAGAATAGTGTTAGGAATTACATTTGGATTTATTTTGGATCAGTGGCCAGGATGTTTTAGGACGATCTGCAAGAGCCAGATAAAAATTGTCTGGGGCCTGTTTTTAACTTACAAAGATAGACGAGCTACAGGGTACTAGCTGGAACCAAAATTACACCAGAAACTGTGATAACAGTGAAGCAGTAGGAGTGATCAAGCAGCAGAGGCACAGACAGATTTTCTTAAGCCTGCCACTGTTTTCTTCTGTGTAAGCATCAGCTGCAGAAATTGAACAAATTGCCTTGCAGTGCTTGGTCAGTGGCAAAATAAAATAAAATAAAATAAAATAAAATAAAATAAAATAAAATAAAATAAAATAAAATAAAATAAAATAAAATAAAAACAGTCATTGCTAGGACCTTTTTCTGGAGTGAAGCTGGCTTATTTAAGGATGGCTGATGGGGTTGCTGCCCCAAGGTCTTCTCCTTATCCATACTGACCAAATGCTGAGCTTTTGTGGTTTGCAGAATAATATTTCAGGAGAAATAATGATATTTTGCAAGAAAACGGAACAGTTAAAAATTAATTGTGATGTGGATAAGTATCAGGCACTATGCAAATAGGTGCAAATAACAGGGCATAGAAATAGATGTCACAAAACAGCGCTTTTCTACCGACACAGTATTCCTCCCCACCTCTTGCTATGACAGTACTGTATGGACTGAGTGTGGTTATTTTCAATAACACACTTTCCACTGGAGTTTGAGAGAGTAGGAGGAAAAGAGTAGGAAAGAGAAATGAGGATGAGAATGCACGATGTTACGAGGCTGTATAACGTCATACTGAAGAGTCACCCGGACGTGGTGGGCTTTTTGTTTTCCAAACACTCCTCTGCAAGCTGACGACTGAACCTCTGTCTAAACACAACACATGGCAAACGGCGAAGCAGAGAAGTGACAGCTCAGTATGAAGTCTCGGTGCTCAGATTTTTCATTTTCTATTCAAATCACTGTTTACAAGCTTTCTCAGCCACACTTCCAGGATGCAAAATTGCATTCAGTGTCCTCCCTCTCATTTGGCTTGGCAGAATAAAGGTCACGAGTGAGTCTGTCAGACTGAACTCCACATCTTTTGCTCGCTGTGACAAATAAAGAGCTAATCTGATGCTGTAGGCTCTGTCACCTCTATCAAATCTCATTTTGTCTTCAGTTTGTTGGCAGTTTCAAATGGTTGCTTTTCAAAAGCTTCTCTCCTGAATATGTGAATTTGGGGCTTTACATCTTTTTCTCATGAGATGTTGACAAGCCGCTTAGAGCACGGACTAATGATTGAATCTCCTTTTTGAGTGTATCATGTTTTGCCCTAGTCTGGTTTGGAGAGGGCTTTTCACATATGCACTTGTTTAAACATACCCAGCTCAACGTGAGCAGTACAATCTAAAATGGGCTGCAGGGTTTTTTGGTTGGCTTTTTTTTCTTTCTTTTTTTAAATTTTTTTTTTCTGCTTCTTTGTAAGGCAAAGGATGTGAAATTAAAAGAGTCAGCTTTAACTTTAGTGTTGCAACACAGTTCCTTTTAACTTGCCTCAGTCCCGTGAGTACCCTGTCACCTTAATTTCTGTTTAGAGTAAGACAGGTTTGTAGCACTCTTCTCAGTAATTCATCTCTGAAATAATGTTGACTTGGGGCCTCGTGTCTATCTTGAAGTATAATAGTGTCATTTACTGTTAAAAGTGGCATCAAGAGAGCCTTTTTTTTTGTCACATTTGCAGTGTCTCCATAGAACTCTGTATTTTTCTAAAGGTTATGAGTCTGGGTCCTGATACTGCTAGTGATTTCTGCAACATTTTGAGCCTGTGGTCTTTTACACCATGACACTTATGGGAAAGGGGATGCTCTCTGCAGCAGTCTGTTGCTTATGACACTTAATAAAACCAGAACTTAATTTGGAAATTAGACTTTTTTTCTCTTTCATGATGTTTGGTTTCCCTGTCTCCAGATTGTTACTATTTTATAATTTCATTTAATTTAAGTTCATTTCAGTTTGGTTTGGCTTTTTTGTGTTATTTTATTTAATTTTAACACTTAATTTAATTTATGTTTATTTTATTTGCTTTGGTTCCGTTTATTTAACATTTTTAACCCTGGTCTTTTAATTTCTGTGTGACTTATACTTCCATGACCAAGTTGACACCAGTATCAATCATCCTACAAATCACAATGCAACCAGTCATAGTTCCTTTGTAGTTGATCACAACAACTGTGTTCTCTAAAACAGGATGTTGTGTAAGTCTCAAATGGAGACTGACATCTTTATAAAGTCTCAATTTGATAAACCATCTCAGCTTTTAGCTGTAACATTTTCCAGGTGTTATCTGGGCTACACCCCCCCTCACTCCCCAACTCAATCCCTGTGCTTTAATGTACAAGTGAATCCAAGAAAACTCCCCTTGTTCAGTGGCTCCTCAACATTTTCACTGAGGAAAGCCACCACTGGAACTAGCACTAAAAATGTTGGATCTTCACTCTTACCCACATCACACGCAGACATTCCCAGTGTTAAAACACATCTTTCTCATTACTGGTACACAGCTGACAGTTCACAGTTGAGTTTGCTGCAGGAACATCATTTTATTTCTGTGCATCTTTGTCATAATTACCAACATGCAGAATCGAGAGTGTCAGACTTTACAAAACCAGGCATTTCCTGTCACTTAACTTCTCTCTCAGAATTTGTATAGAAACTGCATTTTTGCTGTCAAGGTTTCTGTCATACAACGAGAGCCGTTGTTTCAGGATTCGTGGCTGTTTGTTGCCTTGAACTAAAGAGGCAGCTTTTTCTTCTAGGTCCCTTGACCCTTTATTTCAAGGATTTCCTGAGATACACAAGGATATTTTTCTTTTCTTGATTTATATTTGGTCTCCTGCACTGAAATAGTCCCTGAGAAACTCAGTTTGCCGTAAAGGATATTCTCTACCTTACTGTTATGGAAGGGGAAGGAGATAATGTATGCACTTTAGAAGCCTCAGTGCTATTTCTAAACATAATAAAAGAGTCTCCCTTTTAGTTTTGTGTCTGTTTTTCCCTCTGGAGAGTTGGAACCAGCCCTTTCTAACATCACACACAGGTAGGACGAAGTGTCCCTTTTACTTCTCTGTTCTTTTCTGGGTCCTTATCATGTCTTCCATCCTTGTCTAGCTGTTCTCTGGTCATTCTGCTTATTCAGTCCCTTCCATTTCACCTTATTCACCCAAAAATAGAACCAGATAAACAGTCTGGCTAGCCTTAGGTTGCAGACAACTTTGTGCTTGTTCCCCTTCCCTTTTGCATCCCCTTCCCTTCTGCATCCCCTTCCCTTCCCTTCCCTTCCCTTCCCTTCCCTTCCCTTCCCTTCCCTTCCCTTCCCTTCCCTTCCCTTCCCTTCCCTTCCCTTCCCTTCCCTTCCCTTCCCTTCCCTTCCCTTCCCTTCCCTTCCCTTCCCTTCCCTTCCCTTCCCTTCCCTTCCCTTCCCTTCCCTTCCCTTCCCTTCCCTTCCCTTCCCTTCCCTTCCCTTCCCACCTTGTTTTTTGACAGTTCAAGTTGCAATATTTTGAACCACAACCATCTCCTCCTCTACTGTAACAGAAATCTGGTCCTGAATGATCATTGCTGCTACTGTAGAATAATGAGTACATTTATGTGTGCGTACGCACAGGCATACACACCACAGGGAAGTAAGTTGGACTTTGTATAACCAGATACAGCTCTGATCATTAATAAAATTCTTGCACTGATTCAGGTCTCTCTGTATTTCAGACTACTTTAATTCTCATTTACACTAAGGATATTTCATATCACTCTGTCACTGTGAACATAAATTATTTTCAGGTGCAATTTCATTGCAATTGTTGAACAATAATAGGAATTGCTCAACTGTGCTTCCAGCATGGGATGAAGTGAGTATAGTGTAAATGGCAAGCATGACCATTTATTTTTCTTTATAGCCAAGCTGGCTCACTCATCCTTAGTTTAAGTGATAGTTCAAGCTGTGAAAGAGTTGTTATCACACTTATCATTTTTATTACATAGGAAATGGTCCCTTTGGTTAATTGGATTTGGAAAATTTGCTGAGCATTCAGGTGAACGTCCATGAATCCTAGTAATACTGTGATACCCCACAAATCTCTGTCAGCTGTCCACATTCTAACTAAGCCTTCCATTTTCTGGAGTTTTGAGCCCAGAATTGCAAAAACCCTCTACGAAGTCCATTTAGACTTGATTACTGTAATATATTTTATAGAGAGAATGCTGAGATTCTGTGAGCCCCGTCACCCATATATGTTCATAAAATACATAACGAGACTGATTTACTTTTCAGATGCCTGGAGAAGAGAAGGCTTCAGGGAGACCTTACAGCAGCCTTCCAGTACCTAAGGGGGCTACAGGAAAGATGGAGAGGGACTGATTACAAGGGCAGGGAGTGATAGGACAAAGGGGAATGTCTTTAAAATGAAGAAGGGGAGATTTAGATTGGATATAAGGTAGAAGGTTTTTACAATGTGGCTGGTGAAACACTGGCACAGGGTACCCAGAGACATTTGTAGATGCCCCTGGATCCTTGGCAGTGTTCAAGGCCAGGCTGGATGGGACTTTGGGCATGCTGAGCTAATGGAGGGTGTCCCTGCCCATGGTAGGGGGTTGGAACTAGATGAGCATTGAGGTCTTTTCCAACCCAAACCAGTCTGGGATTCTATGATTAACACACTAAAAGTCCTTTCCTTAATACTCTGTAACTAAATGGAAGAAGAGAGGACTTGTAGGTGTCTCAGGTGTTTCAGCAGCTTCATTCAAGACTGCTGCCCTTACTGTGGGACAGTGTTTCTGAATCTGTCCTTTTGAACCCTCTTTGCCATTTGCCACGGGGGAAAAAATGTAGTCTCCTAGTGAGCCAAATAAAATCAAAATAAACATAGGTAATTTAAATTTCTCTCTTCGTTTTAACAAACTGAGATCTATATCCTATAAAAATGACATCCTCCACAATACAAGAGGGTAGTTTAAGCTACCTTAAATCACTGAACCTGCAATACATCTGAAATGTTTATTAAGCAAGTTTTTTATCCTCACCTCTGCTCTGCTGGCTTTAGTGAAAGCTTGTCTGCCAGGGAAAACTCTCTACAGGTACCGCCAATTCTGTTTGAAGTTGGTGATCTGGGTTTGGCTCATAACATTCACAGTAGATTTACCTGAAAGATCAATAAAAGCGTGTTCAAAGCAAGATTGGCTTCATAGAGCCTAGGATTTTATTAATTTATATAAACTTCCTAAAACTTTTGCTATAAAGAAAAAGGGAAAAGCTTGAAAATATTCACATTGTACAGCAGGGTAATGAAAATGGTATAGCAAAGTTCTGAAATTAGTTTCTCTTTTCCAAAAGCAACCCCTCCAAACAGTGCATGTACCAAAATGACAGGATGTTCCAGACACCTATAAGATTTTCAAATATAGATGGAACTTTCAGATGTTTCACATTGTGACATCTCAACAGGTCCTCACTTGCAGGGGATTGTAAGCACCCCACCTTGGAAACATGTCTTTAATGTGTCTCAGCCAAAGCATCCCAAAATACCCTTCATACTATGCCTCTCTCAAAGATTTTTTATCATGGCAAGTCCTTGATTGAAAACTGTCTTCTGTCATTGATGTCAAAAGACAGACCATTGCAAAAGAAGAAATCTAATGGCAATTCTCATTCCCTACTGCTAAATGAGATTGTATCTCTCAGTGTGGCAGAGTTTGGGGTTTTTTTTGGTGGTGTACAGTTTAGTAGAATATAAAATCAGAATTTAAAACCCAATCAAGCAGTCAGCAAGACTTTGATCTTTAAAATGCTGGAATTATCTTTAATCAGAGGAGATTTATAAGTAGTAGTCGAATTAAAGGTGGAATTACTGTCTGGCTTTGTTCGTTTAAGTGGCTCTGCTTTTCCCACTAACAAATTTTTTTTCCCCAAATATCTCCTGTATTCATTGAGAGGGATTCACAATAGGCAGTCTTCAACTTCAGAATTGGGTTAATCTTCTAGATCTTTAGTGGCAGCAGTATAAGTAGATCTGTGAGCTTGGAGACCCTTATCAGTGAAAGAATATTTGAAGCTCTGGGAATGTGTGCTCCCAAGCCCACTGTGAACTGCCTCAAAGAGCAGAAGAAAACACAGTAAGTCTGGATGGAGAAATCCTTGTTTTTCATGTATGCTCCTAGGGAAAAGCAGGATATTTTCTTTTGAAATCCTGTTTCTTTGCGTTTACTTAGTTGTTCTCACACAGTGGTTCTTATAATGGAGGAGGCACTGATGGTTTTTTTCATTGGAATAAATGGGAAAATATCTTTAAATGTTCAAATGGGTTAAAAATTTCATAGAAAATGATACTTCCTTTACATGTCTGATGAGCAATATGAAACTGATGTCAGAGGTCCCTTCTGGGATCGGAAAAAGGATGAGCCAAAGCTCAGGGACTCAAGCATCACCAGACTCTTCAGCTATATCTGAGCACTCTGTCACCTTCTTTCTCTTGCTACCCAGTTCAGGTCTGTCAATTCAGAAAGGAGATATTTGATCAGAAAGCAATTACTTCTATCAACAAAGCAAGAAACCATTTTGGGGGAGGGTTTTTTGTGTGCATGGCCAACTTCCCTACTCAGCCATCTCAGCCTGAGGTTTGATTTTTTCATGCTAAAAGCATGTTTGGAAATGTTTTGATGCCCCTAGTAGGATTTTGAAGTAATACATTTCCTACTCTTCCATCCAAGAGATGTAACATAATTTAACCAAAAAAAATCTCAGAATGATGGAGTGACACAAGCAAATAGAGTCTGTCTGTGCCCACTCCTTCTCAAGCTATTTCACAGAGACATCCCAATAGTCAATGCCACCTTCATTCCCCACAGCCTTACCAGTTTAATATTTTTTTATTGCAGGATGTGCTGACATTGTTCACACACCACAGGAAAACTCTCTAGAGTTCAAACCTAACAGAACAAAGGTTGGAAGTCATGTTTTCCTTATTTTTATTGATGCCACAGTGACATGAAAGGCCAATAAAGTGAAGTTGTCTGCATGGCCGAGCAGCTAGAAGACTGGCTTCCACACACTTCATTGCCTTTATAGATATTGCATTGTGTCACCTTCCTCTCATTTCATCCCAAAAGCAAAAAGTGTGGGGTGAAGCAATGCAAAGGGGAACTGCTTGAAGGGAGTTTTCAAGAAAAAAATTAGTTTTTGGAATGGAAATGGAGATGTGGAGAAAGAAACGTTTAGAAAGGAGGTTACTTTCTCTTTTCTTTCTCTTTTTCTTTTTTTTTCTTTTTATTTTTCTTTTTTTCAGTTTCTAAAAGAAAGTGCCAGGTGTTTGTTAACTTTCCAACCCCTGTGAACCAAGCGTCGAGCCTAATCCACTGAGCCCTTTGCTAACTGAGCCCTGCTGGATTTATCCTGCTTTACTTAGCACATACTATCTGGATACTTTGCCTCAGATGATTATGGCTGTAATTCTTTGTGAGGCTTTTGTGCACCATACCAGGGCATAATAAGACCTTAAATACAAATTAAAAATAAAAGGAAAAAAAGAAGAAAAGAAGAAGAAAAAAAATCAACATAAAATTCTCATCTGTGAATAAAGTCTTTTATAAGCAGCATAGCATTGCATTCTGCCTGAGTGTTCCTTCTGACAGTGTAACACTGGAAAAATAAGTATTCCCATCGCCCCTTTGCAAGGAAAGGTCTAGCTGAGGCACAGTGAACAGCAGTTTAACATTTCTTGGTTTTCCTTTTATTTATGGGTAACTGGGATTGCTGCTCTTGTAGCTGTGAAGTAGGGCAAAGTAACCCACAGATGCAATTTCCACAAAGAGAGACCCAGGAAGAACACTCTTAATAGACATCCAAAGAGAAGGGATAGCTGAACCTCCCTTAAGACAACACAGAGACACGTTATGAATGAATTCTGATGAAGGTGTAAGTCAGTCAAACTCCTACTTCTGTACAAGAAAAGAAGCAAAATCACGAAGAGGTTCCCATGCTCATTCCTTGAGATGAGCAGGAATCTTTATAACTTATCTAAATACATTACTTGACTCCTAATATACCTATTCATATTACAGCATGTTGAAAGATGGGGCAGAGAATACAAGAATATCCATATAGGAAAAGAAAGGTGAGGACAAAAGAATGACAATTTTCCATTCACTTTTTGGGGGTCAGGGAAGAGGAACAGGCTGGAGGGAGCATTTACCAACCACCAACCATGTGATATGGCAGAGATCACTTCAGAGAACAAATTTTCTGCACCGAGTTTTATAGCCTAGAATAAGGTTTGATGCCATGGTTCATCTCTAATTCTCCTGCCATGATGTTGGAATGAGTGTTTGTCCTGGTTCTGGCCAAGCCAGACTCAACCTTCCCAAGCAGTCAGCATAGGTGAGCTGAGTTAGCCTGGGCTGTTTTCCATACCACAATGCTATGCCTTTTCCTCTACATGTTGGCTTAAGAAAGGGGAAAAGAAAAATATACATATCCTATTTCTCAAATTTTGAATACAGCTGGGTATTGAAGAAGATGTCTTGGGCTAGAATGTATTTCAGGGCTCTAACGTCTAGTCCAGGATCTCTGGTGACCATACCTCTCTCCTTTTCTGTATATTGCTTAGCTGAGATTCTATCACATTTCTACAATGATTTCCTCAGTTCCCTGCACTGGTTCTTCCATTTATTTCTTACTTCACAAGCCCTATGTTTATTTACCAGGCCCTCCAACAAGGAAGAACAAGGAAAGAAGGTTGGGTGTCATCCTGTGATCATCCTGACTTTTCTAAATGCTCCCAGCCATAGTTTAGATCCTTGTTAGCCAGCACCCTTGCAGTGTCTGAACATTTTGCAGGGGTTAGCACAGTATAGGACCCATTTCCAAGCAGCAGGTGGGATGCAGCCACTCTGTTTTCAGGAGGAAGAGTGTCTAAGCATATGGATGCAAGCTGTCTCCTCCCAGCTGGTCTCAAGGATAGAGGATGAACCCGGCCTTCTTTGTTTAGGAATATACAGAAGGGGAGAATTCTAGCAGAAAACAATAACTCGGGGAGCAGATGTGGTTTCTTAATGTTGAACTCATTGTTACAGTTTCTAATTATGTGTTTACAATAACAATTACGTATGCTTACAGTTGACTGTATTCCTTTCTTTAAAATGAAAATGAACGACTCATTTTGCATAGAAAATATTCACAGGGGCATTTTCATATGCTTCGTTATCTGTGATTATGTTTCTGTGGCTGCGCATCACTGTCGTCTTAAATGTATCTTTCTCACAAGCACATTAGACCTTAATCTATTTGTATCTTTTCTATCTATATGTATCACAAATTACTGAATAAATAACTGACAGTACATTAGTTTATTTTCCTAATTTTCACAGGTTTTTGTTATCTTCCCACCCTTGGAAACTGTTTACATAAGTAAACGCCCTATGCATAGTTGAAGTGTTCTCTGTTTAATAAACAAGACTTCTTTCACACAGGGGGCATGATTTCCAGTTGTTAAGCAGGCTGGGTGAGTGGTAACAGTATTTTTAGCTTCTGTACAGTAGGTACCAAAGGTAAATCTGTTGTTCTTGATAAGAAATTTTTTCTTTGGAACATAAATTCTGGTTGAAGATATATCTGAATCATTCCTTAAAAACCCCCAACATTTAAAAATCTTCTATACATCAAACTTTCAGAAGTGTCAGACTTGATCCACAGTTCGTTTCACAGTAGCAAAAAATGCCAGTGGAAAAAAAAAAATAAAAAAGAGAAAGTTTTCCTGCTGTTAATGAGACAGAGGTGACTGTAAACAATAGATGCCTTATAGCTATTCTCAAAGAGGAATCAAAGCTGTAATTAAATATAAAACACTGTCAATGATAGGCTCTTTAATGTAACATATCTTGGTTGCTTTTCCTCTTGCTATCAAATATTTTCACTTAGACAAAAGCTGAGAGTGACTGAAAAGAACAAGAGAAGAAAGACTTGTACTGAAGACTGATTTCTTGTTGCTTCTGACACACCAGTCCTGTAGTTTCAGGAGGAAATATTCTTGACTAGAAGTCAGAACAGAGCTAGCAGCATGCTTTTTGGTGGCATCTGTTGTGGTTTAGCCCTGACCAGCACCTAAGCCGTACACATCCACTTGATCACTTCTCTCTGGTAGGATGGGGGAGAGAATCTGAACAGTGAAACTGAGAAAATTCGTGGATTGAGATCAAGGCAGTTTAACAGGTAAAGTAAAAGCCACATGTGCAAGCAAAGCAAGACAAGGAATTCATTCCCTGCTGCCCATGGGCAGGCAGGTGTTCAGCCATCCCCAGGGAAGCAGGACTCCATCATACAGAATGGTGACTTGGGAAGACAAACAACATCACCCCAAATGCTGCCATCCTCCTGTTCTTCCTCTGCCCCAACCCCTTATATGTTGAGTATGATACTATATATTATGGGATATACCTTTGATTATTGAGGTCAGCTGTTCTGGCTGCATCCCCTCCTATCTCCTTGTGCACCCACAACCATCCTGTTGGTGGTGTGGTGTGGCAAGCATGAAAAACCTTGGCTCTCTGGGAGCACTGCTCAGCAATAGCGAAAGCCACCTCTTTATAATAACAAAATCATCTCTATTTTATCCATTCTGTTTCCAACACAAATCCAAAACACAGCCCCATACTAGCTGCTGTGAAGAAATTATCTCCGCTGAAACCAGGACAGCACCTGTTGGACTAAATGGTGCCACGTGAAGACAGATTGTTCAGGCATGAACACAAGCTTCATCTGAACCCCAGGAAAAGGCAGATCCAAGCATCCTTTGTAACTGCTACCTGCTCTGTTCAGACCCTGCTTCTCCTTGAGCTCAGAGGAGGCAAGGGATAAGAGAAGATGCAACTCAGGAAAATCTACTGTAGAGCTGAAGTTTCATAACCTTTGTATTTTCAAGTTGTTTTACAACACAGATTTGTGGGTGCTGGATGGTTGGCAGCTACAGGTCCAAATGATGTTGCTCCATGAATACACACAAATGAGAACAAAGTAAAGGGAGTACTGAAAGTCCGAGACAACTCGCATGCAACACCTGCTGGAGCTAATCAAAAAGATACACAACTTCTATGCAGTCCTTGATCAGCTGCGCGATGCCTCAAGCCAGAATCCAGCCTATATATGTAAACAGAGAGGAAGCCCTGAGCAAGAGCTAGGAAATAGGCCAGAGGATTCAGTGTAAAGAACTACAGTTCTTACATGGTACAGGTTAATTGTCTTCTTGCATAATTTGCTACTTGCAAATTGAAAGAAAGTACGTCATAATCTGAGGAATTCCTGTTATAAGGCTATAAGATAAAGTCAAAATCTACTCCACTGAAGTGTAGATATATAAATAACTAATCCATCAATACTGGGATAGTATAGGAGGTAAAATCACTGTATTTCAATATGTAACAGAAACAACTTTCATCTATATTACAAGAGAAAGGAGAGTCAGAAGGTAAAAAACCCCCTCTATTCCCTCTTAACTCAGAATAACTCAGCTCAGAGTATGACCCTGGAGAAGCTCCACCACAGGACAAGGTACTCACCAACTACTTCTTCTTTCAGGAGCAGTGGAAATAATGAAACTTGGTTTCTTAGGGTTTGAAGTTACAAATTTGGACTGTCTGTTGGCTAATAAACTGTAGCTACTGCTGGGGTGCATAGGGCTCTTTCTCTGCAAACTCACTAATAATCATATGTTGAGTTCGTACAGCAGCTGTCTCTCAATGGAATCACTCAAAAAGAGGTTTTTCTCCTTTACTGAGCTAGCCAGTGACATTTCTGGGAATTTGATGTCATTGAAAGAGTTGTCAATCTCTCAAATGATGTTGACAATGACAAATATGTTAAAAAGTCATTAGGGAGAATACTGATAGACATGTGAAAGCATACACATGTGCACAGCCTCAGCTAAACTGCATAAGCCACAGATCCTTATAAGAGCAAGGCTTGGAGTATTGGTGGCTTAAAGGCCTATAAACTGCTTCAGGGCAGAAAGAACTGCACACAGATCTCCTGTTTTATTGCATCCAGGGGCAGAAAGGCCCCTAAGGGACATCAGTCTATTAAGGACCAACGCTGGAGCAGAGGAAAATGAACAAGAATCACACAATCCCAGACTGGTATGCGTTGGAAGGGACCTCAAAGGCCATCTAGTTCCAACCCCCTGCCATGGGCAGGGTCACCCTCCACTAGTCCAGGGTGCCCAAAGCCCCATTCTACCTGGTCTCGAACCCTGCCAGGGAGGAGACATTTACATGTGTCTCTGGGCAACCTATGCCAGTACATCACAGTGAAGACTTTTCCCCTTAAATTTAATCTAAATCTCCCCTTCTTCATTTTAAGGACATTCTCACTTGTTCTGTCACTCCCTGCTCTTGTAACTAGTCCCTCTCCATCTTTCCTGTAGCCCCTTTAGTTACTGGAAGGTGCCGTAAGGTCTTCTTGGAGCCTTTTCTTCTCCAGGCTGAAGAAGCCCAACTCTCTCAGCCTGTCTCCACAGGAGAGGTTCTCCAGCTCTCTGATCATCTTTGAGGTCTCATCTGGACTTGCTCCAACAGCACAAAGTCCTTCTTATGCTTGGGGGCCCCATAGCTGAACATGGTACTCCAGAGAGTGCTCATGAGAGCAGAGTAGAGGGGGACAATCTCCTCTGTTGACCCGCTGGTCACGCTTCTTTTCATGCAGCCCAGGATACAGTTGGCAAAGAGCAGTACAAGCATGACCCCAACCTCCTGCACCACCCAGCTTATCACCAGAATAAAGAAAGGCCAAGTGTGACACATAGCACAAAAAGGGAGATATGAAACTAAGACAAGGGGGGAAAAAGTGCTGACTGAAGATTAGCCTGAATAAGGGCAGGCATGTCTATTCATTTGCAATGCTCTGTAGTGTCTTAACTAACCTTTAGATGCTCCTCCAGAAGGGAGTGGGTTTTATGCTTCTCCTGTGTCGCATCTGGCAGCTCTAAGCAGAAGTCTTCAGTGTTCTAACACAATGCCAAAAGCACAATTTCCTTTGTTTAGACCACCAGTATGAGGCAGACTCTCCTACAATAACAAGAAGTTTGACCCTCAGTGCACTTTGAGACAGGTAAGCTCAGAGCTGAGTCTCACTTAACTTTCTTGAACCTTAGATTAGTAATCTGCTGGGGCCATTTTGAAGTTTAGCAACTAATTTTAATTGAATAATGGCAAAAATAATATTTGGCACGGTGTTTTGCTCACTAAATTCTCTCCACAGAGTTCTGCCCTAACTTTTTTAGCTCTACATTTCTTTCTTCTTCTTCTCAAAGCTAAAGGACTGACTTGAACGACAGTCAAGGCCTTCAGATTCCTCAAGGACCCTTCAATCTCCAAGCTTCACAAAAGCAAATCAACTGCTTCAGCTAAAAAAAAGCTCTTCCACAGACGGAATCGACCTGGTAATATTTTCCCAGCGCACAGTGGCATCAGTCACATTCTTCCTAATTAATTACCACCCCGGGAGTCTTGTACCAATGTGTTTTTGAAAAGTTCTCAACAACAACAGTCTCTTCTGTGAAGTGGCTTTAAAACATGCACATTGCACTCTTGTTTTGATTGATTGATGAACCTCATTGCACTGTATATAATAATGTGCTAAATGTTACGTATGCCCTTAGTGGGTAATTTCAGGAAATTATTAAAATGTGCTTCTTTTAAAAGGTTTGGTAATGTAAGTCAAAGAGACACTTAACAGACCCAATGCTGATTAGTGTGGGTGACCACAGTATACAGACGTCTTTGATATTTCTTGGCTTTTTCTTGGTTTCCCGGAGGCCCTTTGGACAAAGCAAGAAAGATGGCTGAGACACCCTTGGCCTTCTGGGAAACTCAGTGACATTTAAAGACTGCTGGGGCCTATTCCGCTAATATCTAAACTAATTAAAATCAAATCATAATTGTAGAAGCTTGTTCACTGGAATTCTAATAAGCCTCGGAGCAGTACATGCTGCACGCTGTTGTGCTAAAGGCTGCCTCAGCTATGTGAGAAGTGTTTTACTATAGACTGAATTGTTCTCAGTGGTTTTTCTCGGTCTTAACAACCAGTTCCTTATATAAGAAATGTCACTTCCAATGTAGGATGAAGACTTGCTTCAACTGTATCATGGAAGGGGATATTTGTCAGGGTGTGGCAGGCTTGTATTATGCGAACTGTCATCTTAGCAGGACTGAGTGTGACACCCTGCACTGAACTTCTACCTTACTGCCCCAAAACCTTTTCTGGAATTATATTTGACACCTGAGGAGACAGAACAGGTGAGGAACAAGAGCACTTGCCAAATGCCATGAGTTAGATTCCTTTTTCCTTACTTCACTCCCTGCTCAGTCATGGGCAGTTCCTTTAAAAATGTAGGAATTGCTTGGGAAATCAAAATTAAAAGCAGCATATAATTGCATAAGGCTCTACTTTGATTGAAGGATGCAGGTAATTTTGACTCAATTATAAAATGTCATCCCCAGAAATACTACAAAGAAAAGTGCTGAAAGGTGATGAGATGTGGAGAAAACATTCAGTTTTTCTTGGTTAGGAGTCCTCAGTGTGGAAAAAGAGCCTGAGAAGGGATGTGATAAATAAAATGATAGCATTGAGAAGGTGAACACAGAGTGGTTATTCATTGTTATAACAAATGAAGGGACACAAAGAGACTTTAAGTCAGCAAATTTAAAAGAAATAAGTAACACCTTTTTCACACTGCACAGTTAAACTGAGGAGGTCACTTCTATAGGCAGTTGTAACCATGTTCAAAGAGGAATGAGGTAAATTAATGGTACTTCAGTTAAAAAACCTCTGTTAAAAATTAATCTTCACCAATAATGACTGGAGGGTGCAAGAATGTATCATGGGACAGATCACTCATATTTTGTTTCCTATACTCCTTCTCCAGCTGGGCACTGCTGAAGACTGTTAGGTGGGTATTTTCCAAACCTGACATGCTTGTGCTTACTTTCTTAAGAAATCAGCAGCACGTTAGGGTGTCTGAGTCCAATTAATTTCAACAGAATTATTACATATTTAAAGCAGTTAATTATCTGAGTACAAAACAAAGCAAATTACAAAAAGAAAAAAAACAAGCCACATGACTTGGACCACACCCCAAAGTACACAAATACTGCAGAGCAAAGAGTAATGGGCAATGGGGATCTCACAAAGTAAAGATTTCCTTGCATTGCACACCTCTTCTTGTTGAAGACAATGAGAATTTGTCATAGGCTTTACTGAAAGCAGAGGAAGGTCTACAATGAAGTTTAATTTGATAAGTCTCTAGTTCGGTTACAATTATTGCCTCTCTCATCTGCATTCCTATCAGACTGTGAGAAGGCTGGGAAGTGTCACAATTAAAGGTAATTAACCCAGCAGGAAATCTTCTCACAGGTAACTATTGGGGGGGTTGGGGAGACAGAGCACGGGAGAGGATGGGTTTCATACATTCCAGCAGAGCTTTCAAACCACTGCAGTGAGGGCCTAATTCTGCTCCTTGAGTCAGGACACAGGATGTTTATTCACTCAACCTGGAGAAGATCATGGACAATATGTTAGCCCATCTCAGTGTAATATTGTAAATAGTAGGGTCACACAGCAGAGCTGAATGAGAGCTGTATCTGATGGAGCACACACTGCTGCTGAAGTAGATGTCTTGTCAACTAAGCTTTGAGTCTGGCAGGTCTTCTGTTTAATATCCATGTGTTCAGTGTCACTGTGACTGTGCGGTGAGATACCTGTGTCACATCAGTAAGACTCCTAAGGAAAACAACGTGAGAATATAACATGCATTAAGGAATATAGGAAAGGCTTGGTAATACTTAGCAAAGCTAATCTGTTTCTCACTAGCCAAAACATGCTCATCCAGCCCTTTTGGGAAGATGGCTTTGAAGATTCATGGAGTTGAAATGAGGTTTTCTGCACTGTATGTAACCATTCATAAGTCCCCGTGGGCTAAATCCCATTCCATAATTTTGAAGTTAGCCTTTGAGATTTGGGAGATCATTAGAGGGTTTGTGTATGTTTTCTTCATTCTGTTTTTCCAGATAGACCAAATGTAGTCACTTTATATATGGAAATGTGATTTAAATAATATGACTTTGCTAACATTACATTTTGAATTTATCTTTATTAAGGCTGCATTTTAATTTCATTCCATGTATCCTCATTAAGCAACTGTTTGCTCCCTCAGGCATTTTTTTCAAGCTAACTTTTAATCTACCTATTGGTACTCAAAGCTGTAAAAGTTAAAGCCTATTTGAATTTTTATTTGGAAATCTGCTAGATTTTTTCCCCTTTATAGAACTGCAGGCATTCCATTTTTGCTGGAGATGGTCTATTTTCCCTATATAACCTGATAAATATTAAATTAAATAACACATACTCATATCAGTGTTTTGTATGCAAAGCCCCAATCTCCAGAAAATTATGTATTAACCACAATATTGTTTTATTTTACATTGCTATTGCAGAAGCTCTGTATTATCAGCTGCCTGAAATCCTGTCACTGATATTCAGACATTGGATAGCAAATTAGCAGCAAGTGGGCCTAAAAGACGTATATTTTCCTTGTTTCTATTGATTCTGACTTCTTAGTATAGCACACACTAAGATGGCAGGTGATGGAAGAAAGTTCAGTGAAAGAGAAAATCATTGATAGGGAGCAGCTTTACATAATGCCACATAAAGTGATACAATAGTGACAGCATCTGCATACAAAAAAATATATATCTATATATTTAATTATGGCACACTCAAGGAATAAGTTTCTTTTGTGCTATACAGGGTAACTAGAAACTTTAGACATTGTTGTTTGACTAAAAGGATGGAAAGACAGACACGTCTCAGGGAGGTAGTAAAAGCACCAAGCATTAGTTCTGATTGCAAAGTAAGTTAATGGTGTCTTAAGACACAGATTTGGATTTCATGCTTTCTCTTCCAGTGCTCTCAGTCATTCACCCTTTGGTTGGTCACTGTGGAAGCTGAGTCCTGCAGCTGTGCTGGCATCACGCAGTTCGGGACGTGCATATGGCAGTGACAGGTCACAGAGGGTGAGCTACCGCTGGCCTTGTCCTTTCCTTCCTTCCTTCTCCTTTGCCTGCATTTATCCCTGTACAATTCTGTTCAACTCACTGTATACTTACCAAGAGAAATAAAATTGTTTGTCTTGGGTTTGACAGAATCCTTCATTCCCAGAACTTACATAGTGTACAGTTACTGACTGCTCTCAAACTAAGTTATCGTTTAGAATCATTTCTCTATCTCAGCACTTCTGGTTTTGAAAAGCTGGGTGCTACCTTCAGCAAAAAAATAAATAAAACCTCTAAAGTAGGTCAGAAATCAGAACCAAAAAGGCTGCTCAAGGCAGGCTCAGATCTGTAGGTATTTGCAATTTTAACCCATTGGTTGTTCAAAACAACTAAAGCTTATGAGTAACAACACAAACCCCAAGTAAAAATCTTTTATATTACAAGTATCTCTGTGTGTCTTAATTACTACCTGCTTGGAGACATATAAATTGTGTAAAACTATTGTTAGATATAAACAGATAGATTTTGCACACACATAGCTAGATTTTATTTTTTTTTTCCCTTTGTGGTACTCACTGACTGATTTAAGTTTTAATTTCATATAGCCTTTCAATTATGACTGGATTTCCTTGTAAGTGACACTCAGAGTTCACTGCTGCAAATGATTGCTCTGAATAAAAATAATTCTGCTGAGAGCAGTAAGGTAACATGTGCATTTGTAGATTCCTGCGCTGAGACACGTTGCAGGCACTTAGCAGGAGGAACAGTAAAGGAAAAACTTTCAGGAAAAGAAAATATCCATGTCAGTGCTATTCCAAATGGTAGCTGCCTTTTAAATTTATTGTGCCATCTTTAAAAGTAAATGTTACTTCTCCATTGAGTGTTTCCAAACTCGAAGTCTTAGCCTGGTAATAAACAAGCCAATCTCAACAGTAAAAATAGTTAAAGTGTTACTGGTTGGAAGTCACTAGTGGAAGATGCTGCAAGGTGCCAACTTGCCATCGTGCAGAAGAACTTGCCATCGTGCAGGTGAGGATGTGCTTCTTCAAAGGCCATCCCAGGGTCCATTTCATAGTTTGTTGAGTTTATGTGCAGGTGTGGAGAAGTACAGCAAAGATAGCACTTCAAGTGTGATCCATTCTGACCAAGGATTTTTCTTCCTAGTTGGTCCATCAAGTCTTCATTTTTTGGGCCAAGCTGAGCTCTTTCAAGGGACAAGAGATTGCATCGCCCCTCTGAACATGCTCAAAAAGGTAACAACTTTCTTAGACTGACTTCTCACAGGGTTTAGTAGAGAGTGGAAAACTCCAGAATAAATGTGGCTGAAGATGGCAAGAACACAGACATGGAAAGACACATGCAGATTTACAACCTCTCTTCCAGTATGGTATGATTTGGATCAGCTAGATACTGAGTGCAAGAAACACAAGTGATCCAGAAAGTGTGTGATTGATACACCTAATAAATGTAATCAAGTAGCAGAAGCATTTTCAGACAAATGTCCCCATCTGATCTTGAAGTCACATGGTTTAAACCTAAGCTGGCAAATTACTTCAACTGACCTGTACTCTGCAGGAAGGTAAGCATTTGCTCTAACTCCCTGTTGGGCTGGTAGTTTACGTATCCAGAATAATTACTTCCATTAGAAGTAATTGACTTCTAATGGAAAATGTCTACTGACTTCTGCTAGACAAGGTCCCTGAGATCCCAGGCTGAAGACCAGACCTTATGGGCTACCAGTGGGAACCTAACGGGGGCCCTCCTCATTCATCCAGTTTTGGCATCTTGACAGATCTCAGCAAATGCATGAACCTGCTGCAACTAGAGCCAGAATCTTCCACTACATTCAGGCTTGGATCTTAAGATGGAATTCATGGGGGTTATATAAATTCCTTCTAAAACACATATATTGTTGTTCCATGCAATTTGTGTGTGCAATTATTGTCTTTTCTTTGCATAATTCTTATACCACTTCCAAGACCCCAAGGTGAAAAATGGAAAGAAAAGGTGATCTCTCATTTTAATAATTCAAGCTTATGGATCTGACCTTGCCAATTAAAGACCAGATACAGAAACACTGCTGACCTCACATTTTATCCTAAACTGCTACCAAATGAAAACTGGATCCTTCAGTGTCTGAGCTAAAAGACCCTTTAGCTATAGGTAGCTGCAATTCTATACACCTCTTTGAATCAGCCAGTGGGTATGGACAGGTTTCTTGTGGGTTACAAATCACACCTTGATCCACCTTCGACCTCGTTCAGCTACATATATTTAGCTCAGATGGGACAGTGAAAGACATAGAAGCTGGGTCAAATGCTTTTTAAAGTGTTGCTTGCTTGCTTTCTTGCTTGCTTCCTTCCTTCCAGAAACAGAAAATTAAATAATGCTGTTCTGATTTATACCATATGAGGGCTCTGCCCTGTTTCTTTGTAACATCCATGAGGGTTTCTTTTATACAGATGGGTAAGGAGGTTCAGTCTTTTTTCTGGGATGTTTATGGTTTTAAACTTATTAAATATTTATTTCTATTTAGGTCTTGTTCAGAAGATTATCCAATTAATTACTTTCAAGTATTCTTAGCACTGCACTGACTTGACTTGTGTTTTCAGAGGTCTCGGTCATTTTGTCTTACCAGAAAGGTCAGAAAAGCCACCTCCTCTCAATGTTGCAAGCATAAGAAGGTCTTTGTTGAAAGAGGAAGTTCTGCAGTTGCTTTGATGGCTTACTCTTTACTGGTGTAGCACATTGGTAAATCAACTACCACTGAGGTGGATTGTCACTGCTGACTGTTAACAGTGGCAGGTTCATCAGATCCTGAAATCAGGGTGTCTGCAATTCCACCAGCATGATGTTCCTTGACCAGGTAAGTCTCTAAATGTGCTGCCAATTGCAAAAAGCACAGGAAAGATCATCAACTGTATCACCGTGTGCAGTTCAACGTGGAGAGCTATCATTTGGTTGTTAATGGAATGTTCTATTTAAGAGCTCAATAGTGAAGAACACTGCTGCGAAAATGTAGACAAGAAATAAAATAGGCACAAAACTGCTTCTGGAATGATATTTTTCATTCTACTATATTGGAGGAAGCCTTAACCAGGACAAGGTTGTAGCATTTAACAGAAAAATCATTCAAACTCTAACTCTGCAGTTTCTGTCATGTTGAAAAATGCCATTCTTTTATGTGGCAAATGTGCAAGTATCCAACAAGAATTTAGCAGCACTATCATTTTTTCAAATCATATATAGTTATTTAAATCAGAAATATTGAATCAGAGTATAGAAGTTAGATACAAAGATCAGATTATGGCTTTTTGATATTCTTAATATTTTAAGTTTCCTGCTGGAAATATTTTTTATTATCTCACATCTCTTTGGTCAGAGGAATTGATCTGCTGGAAGTTAGGAAGGCTGCAGAAGGATCTGAACAGGCTGGATCAATGGTCCAAGGCCAAGTGGTAAGGTTTAACAATACCAAATGCCAGGTCCTGCACCTGGGTCACAAAAATCCCATGCAACAGTCTTGGGGAAGAGTGGCTGGAAAGCTGGCTGGCAGAAAAGGACCTGGTGGTGTTGGTCAACAGCCAGCTTAACATGAGCCAGCAGTGTGCCCAGGTGGCCAAAGAGGCCAACAGCATCCTGGCCTGTGTCCACCAGGCCACCAGGATCAGGGCAGTGATTGTCTGCCTGTCCTGGGCACTGGTGAGACAGCAACTTGAGTGCTGTGTTCAGTTTTGGGCCCCTCACTACAAGAAGGACATTGAGGTGCTGGAGCTTGTCCAGAGAAGGACAATGGAGCTGGATGAAGGGGCTGGAGCACACATCTGATGAGGAGCGGCTGAAGGAACTGGTGGTGTTCAGCCTGGAGAAGAGGAGGCTGAGGGGAGACCATATGACTCTCTACAACTACCTGAAAGGAGGTTGTGGCCAGCTGGCTGTTGGTCTCTTCTCCCAACTAACAAGCAATAAGACAAGAGGAAATGGCCTCAAGTTGTGCCATGGGAGGTTTAGATTGCATATTTGAAAAAAATGTCTTCACTGAAAGGGTTGTCAATCATTAGAACAGGCTGCCCAGGGAAGTGGTTTAGTCACCACCCCTGGAGGTGTTTAAAAGACATGTAGATGTGGCACTTAAGGACATGGTTTAGTAGTGGACTTGGCAGTGTTGGGTTAACAGTTGGACTTGATGATCTTAAAGGTCTTTTTTCAACCTAAATGATTCTATAATTCTATGATATTACAATGAGTTGTGAGAACCAATGGTCTTAGGGATTGAATCATTTTCACAGATATATTTTGTGCAGGAAAAAAAAAGAGTTTTTTGAAAAACAATGTTACATTTCAAGTAATCATCTCGAAAGGGAAGCTTCCACATTTTTCACTCTGAATCACTTTATTATAAACAAAACTTCTTACAAAATTTCAAGACTTTCTTGTATATAATTAGGCAAGAAACTTGCAGCACTGAGATGTGCCCATCAGGGTAGTACAATACCTTTGTTTCAGCCTCCCCAAAATCTGATTTCCTACCTTGCCCTTTCCTGTTCATAGGTTGCTTCCCACTGCAAACCCTTTAAAGGCTGATACATGCAAACCTGCCAAGTTCTTGTTTGTTTTAACCTTCTGAATCATAATTCTGAACTAATTCTAGTCATTAAAATGATGGAGATATTTGGGATAACATCTCTTAATGGCTGGCATAAGCAAGGATCCAGCCAGCATAATATAAACTGCAACTAGATGTTGTTGTCACCTCTCACCTACTGCCAAATTTGCTTTACCCCACCAAGAAGAACAATGTTAGCAAAGGAACCAGCAGGCTGGACAAAGAAAGGAGGTTTTGTTGCAACTTCCCACTGATACTGAGTTTCACAGGTAATAGGCAGGACTGGCCTTAGGCCAAAAATAAACTTTTTATTTGGGTCTGTCAGTGAAGGAGACTCTGCTTCTACAACACAGGACTTCAGCAAACTTTCCCTGAAGCTATTGAAATTTCATTCAACTCAGGACTGTTAAAATTGATTCTAGAAGATGATATAACTCAAGTTTCTCATATTGTTGGTTTTTTTTTTCTTTCCAAAGTCCTATCAGCATCTAGAGTCATTTGGCCAGTTACTAGGAAATTTTTAAAAAGGTTTAGATGTATTTGATGTTCATATTATGCACCATGAGGAAAAAAAACTAAATAAAAAATTCCAGTTCTATTTTTCATTTGCAGATTTTCCTCAATAAATGAATAAACCTGACTGTGCACGTGCCTATGTAGTTCCTTTAATCAAAGGGTAAAACATCTTTAAAGACTCCAATAACCAGACTGTGCTGTGCAGCTAAAAAAACCATATAAAAATTAGAAAAGCCTTAAATTAAAAATATGTGCCTCCAGAAATCTGAGGGCATTTCACATCTGAATGAACAACAGTCAGCTTCAGGAGATAATTCTTTTCCCCTACCAGAAAACTTTGTTGCTGCTCAGAGAAAAAAAAACAAACCAAACAACAAAATAACACACAAAATTCTGGGAAATGCAACCTAAAATTGTCATGTTATTTTTCATGCAGAAAATGTTATTTCCTCCTACATTTATCTTTAGTTTCTCATCCTCAGTACTTTAGCTGTTCTTTTGCATTCTGTGACATTAAGTAAAGAAACGCTTGTGGAATCTTCTAACTTCACTTTTCTTTCTTAGATGTGACTCACAATAAAAAATAACTCCACGAACTGAATAACTATTCTAAAACCATTTTCTCACACTCCAGAGCCCACGTGGTGCTTGAAGAACAATTTCTAAGTTGGATATTTTAAAAAATAATGGAATATTTCTAATCCTAGGTGTCCCAATCCCAAATGTTAGTTGCAGAGCTAAGTAAATAACCTTTGGAATTTCATTTTCCTTTCCTTTTAACAATTCATAATATAGATTTTCATGCAGAGAACACTTATTTTTTTATTTTTGGAAAGCAGATGCTGCTCTAGCTGTCATTTCAAAGATGTGTGACTGAATTTCTGAAAGTCTAAAAGAAATGTTACAAGTGACATGAAGTAAAGCAAATGATTTGGTTATTGTTTCAAGTGTTCTTTAAAAAAAATTAAATGGGAAAAAAAAACCCTGAAGTTTTCACTCAGTAATAATAATATGTTTATAATGCTTTAAATGGTTTAAATTCTTATGTAAACAGTAATTAATTCAAATAATACCCATAGCTTTTAAATGCTAATATTAACCTTACAAAAGAAAGTCGATTTGCCCGTGTATGCATGCAGGAGGGCTGTTTCCTCCATGTATTCACATGCACAGACTACACAGTCGTTTGTCAGTCTCTAATAAGAAACAGAAGTGACATCTGTCATGCATTCCAGTAAACACATTAAGCAAACACAATAGGACCCCAAAATGTTTACTCAAGTACTCTAATTAATTGTGACTTTCTGTAACAGAGTTTTCTATGAATTAAACAGAAAGATCCATGCTCTCTCCTCCCCCTCCTGTAGCTTTTTGTGCAGTGGGAAAAGATTTAAACTAAAGACTTCCCTTCTGGCCCTGCCAAGGTGCATTTTTTCCTCATAGACTTGACTTGCAGTAGAAGTTGATGTGAGAGTTTGTCATGGCTGTTTTGACAGTCCGGTCATCCTAATCCAGGGATCTGGTCCCTGTGGTTTGTCAATTATCCTACTAACCCTACAGCGAGAGGAACACTCAAGGCACTGAACTGTCATCCAATAACCAAGAAATAATGTCAGCAGCCAGTGAGTAGGGATTGTGAGAGATGGGGATGCTTTTGACAACAGAGAAGTGTGGATCATTTCAGCATTTATTTTATTTATAGGCATTCATAACAAATTAATTATATCTCACTGCAAGGCTTCACTAAAACTTGCCAGATCCAGACCTGCATGCACACCCAGGATGATGAGCACAAGCGAGTGCAGAGATTGCAGCACAGGAGATCCTAGCGTGGTGGTTCGATTTGCACTTTCTTTCCCCTGCCCCCTCCTCCTGTGACCTTGAGCTTGTTACTTGACTTGGATATGTTTCAATATCCCCCTGGATAAACTGAGGATAAAAGCATCCACTGTTAAGAGCAGACAGAGCCTTAATCAATTAATGCCTGTAAAGGACATTAAGATCATTTAGCAAAAGATAGAATTAAAGTGCAAATTATGCTAAGGTCCTACTGAAATGAAAGGCAAGTGTGTTTAAAAGGGGATTTAGATGCAGAAGGCTAGACAGCAAAGAAAATCTAGGTGGAGGATCACAGAAGTCTTGATTCTGATCCAGTGTGTATCAGGATAATTTGGCTTAACTCCCCATTTAAGACTAACAAAGCAGGCTCTGCCCTGGGTTCTGGATTCTCACTCGGTGTAAAGTTACACTGAACTATTATTGCACCAATTAAATCAACTGAGAGTCCAAATATTTGGCTCTTAAAGTCCTGAAAATTAAAGCTTTTTTTTTTTTTTAATTTTACTAATTCTGGGGGGTTTTTTGTTTTGTTTTTTTTTTTTTATCCCCTCAATCACAAGTTTACTCTAACTGTGTTGAAGTAAGAAAATACCACAGAGTCACTGAACAGTAGGGGTTTGGCAGGAGATCATCTAGTCTAGCCAAGTTGCCGTCCCCCAGCTCCACCTCACCCCCAGCGCAGGATCACCTCAAGCAGGCTGCACAGGACAGCATCCAGACAGGTTTTGAATGTCTCCAGAGATGGAGACTCCACAATCTCTCTTTGAAGTCTGTCCCAGTGCTCTGCCACCCTCACAGTACGAGAAGTTTCTCCTCATATTTAAGTGGAACTTCCTATTGTCAAGTCTGTGCCCATCGCCTCTTGTCCTGTCACTGGACACCACTGAAAAATGACTGAGCCCATCCTCCTGACACCCACTTCTCAAGTATTTATCAGCATTTATAAGATGTTCCCTCAGATTTTCATGAAATCATAGAATTATACAATGGTTTCATTGGAAAATGCCTTCAAGATCTTCAAGTCCAATTATCTATTCAGCCCTGCTAGGTCTAACACTAGACCATGTCACCAAGTACAACATCTACTCTTCTTTTAAATGCCTCCAGGGATGGTGATAAAACACAGCTGATATGAAATTTAACTTTTTTAAGCATTATTTTAAGACTGCTTCTAGTAGACAGAACAATTAAGAGCTCCAGTACCTGTGGTGGTTTGGAAGGTTTATTCCAGACACTAGCAGAGAAATGTAAAGGAGAAATTTTTGGTGATCCTTGGAAGGAAAAGTTCTTTCACTTGTAGGTTTGTTTCAAAACCATGCGTGCTACAATTAGGATAACTGAATGTAGTGGATCATGCTATTCATCAAATAATTTTGTCTCCTACATATCCACTACATGATTGAAATACACACACCCACTTAAGAAAGGTCTGGGGAAACAGAGGTGCCTCAGAGTGTCTGTTTAAAAACACTGCCGTTGTTACTAAGAATGAATGTTAGTGGGGAATTAAAATCCATCATCCAAGGCTTTTCATGACCATGTCTGACATTAGACATTGGCTGTTTCAATTGTAGTACTGTCATCAAATGTGGAAAACAGCTGGAAGGCAGCCCAGGAAAATATTGTACCTCAGCAAGGTGTTTCTATGTGAATATCTCTTCATTGTGCAAAATTTAAACCATCTTATTCCTGAAAACCTTTAAAGTATTTGCCCTAAATGGAAAAAAAAACCTCAAAGCTTTGGAATAACCCAAATGAGAAACAATTGATCCAACTGAAACCAGCTGAAACAGCGGGTTCTTTTCATTCTTCATAGCATTCAGGTAGTTTAGGGTACCTTCTTACATATAGAAACATTATCTTGCCATCCAAGACTAAAAAAGTCTGTGCTGGGAATGAATATCTGCAAAGCTTAAGTCAGTACGCATACTCTGATGAGGAAATACACATAGCATAAGGAAATAACTCTTAGCTCCCAAGAGCCAGAGCCATGAATGAGTCAACATGTGTTCCCAAATGAAGGCCACTAAACTACTTTTTTTCTCCATGTTTCCCTCAGTTTTATGACCTGAGTATGAACCCCACTGCTGTTGAAATGTTGGTCAAGAAAACCTTTTGGTTTTGGCTGGTTTATGTAGTTGCCTTCTTGTAAATGTAGATCCCTGTAGTCACTCAGGAGCCTGATGGGAGTTGTTTTGATAATTCCCTGTGCTGCTTTTGACTGGGATAGAGTTATTTTTCTTCATGGTAGCTAAGCAGTGTTGATAATATAGAGATGTTTTAGTTACTGCAGAGCAGGGCTCACTTAGAGCCAAGGCCTTTTCTGCTCCTCACTCTACCTCACCAGTGAATGGGCTGGGGGGTGCACAAGAAGTTGGGAGAGAACACAGCTGGGACAGCTGACCAAAGGTATATCCCATATGACACCATGCTCAGCAATAAAAGCTGTGAGGAGGAAGGGTGGAGGACCTTGCCAAGTCACCTTCACATGTGATGGAGCCCTGCTTTCCTGAACACCCTCCTGCCACGGGATGTGGGGAATGAATTCCTTGGCTTGCTTTGCTTGCTTATGTGGCTTTTACTTTACCTGTTTAACTGTCTTGATCTAAAACCATGAGTTTTCTTACTTTCACTGTTCAGATTCTCTCCCCCATCCTGCTATGGGGGAGTGAGTGAGAGCCTGGGTGGGACTGAGTTGCTGACTGGGGTTTGCAGTCCCTCTGCAAACAAACTGCAGCAGAATCACCAAAGATCTCATACCCATGTGCTCAGACCACAGAATAAAATTACTTGATAGTGGTGACTCAGAAAGCAGCAATATCCATCCCAGGCTTCAAGCCAGTCTCTTCCTTCCACCCTCAGTGGATAAGCACATACATTTTTCAGGTCATTTGTTTTGTTTCTTAAAAGATAAGCACACTGATAATATGAGCATGTCTGAAGATGTTCAAATGTGTTCGGGCTTGTGTCTGGGAGGAAGATATTACAGTCAGGTTGCTGATGAGGTGGTCAAGGGAAGATGGTAAACACAGCCCATCCCTGACTCTCCCCACACGGATGAGTCTAACCCTCTAAAACCTCAGAAGACTTATTCTGTGGGCATTGGATCCTTTAAAACAATTTGCAGCAAAGTTAGATTATCAATGAGAAACTTTAAACCTCTAAGACTGCTACTTGACAATTTGTCACTCAACTTCAGCAAAACTATAGGGGAAAAGCACAATGAATTAATGAATAGCAACAAATCCCCATGACAACATGTTACTTCATTAAAATTTTATCAGCATTCTTCCTAAGGAAAGCATGCCTTCTGTTCTACGCTGAGTTTCTTCTACAGTGTTTTACAGACAATTCACAGCATTCTGGCGCTTCAAAATTAGTTCCTGTGGAGAGTGAGCTACACACAGACTCTAGATTGTGTCACACAGTGGTCTCTTGGGTGCCATGATGAAGTTTTGCCTACATTTTTTGTGTGTATCTTATGCCTTAAACATTAATCAAGCATTTCCCAATTGCTTTCTTTGAGAATAGGTTAATTAGCTGCAAATGCATCTCTGTGTTAATTTTCAGCAAATGCATTAAACTGCATTTCATAAATATTTTCCTAGCAACCAAATAAAAGCTTTGAAAGGAAAATGTTTTCATTGCTTTCGCTGGGGCTCTCTAATGCTTTTTTTTTTCTTCTTTTATTTTCCTTTTTTTTTTTCTTTTCTCTTTTTTTTTTTGAGATCCATAAAACATACCCATTGGTGTTCAGTGTGTCTCTCAGTTCTGGATGTAAGAACAAAAAAAGAATAATAATAAAAATGGTTGCTAGATACTGTAAGCTTAACAATATAATCTTAGGACTTTAGATATAAAAAAATGAATTCTCTGCTCAGAAACACTGGAAGTATTTGCTTGGAAATTCAAATAATCTTAAAGAAGAAAAATCCCATATAGACAGGGAGAAAAAAAGCCCAAATTAATTCTAAAAATTAATAATAAATCATATAGGTATCAATAACTTATCCTGGTTATATTAATAACATGCTTCAGAATATTACAGTCCACTGACTTACTGCATGTATTTGGCCCTAAAAACACCCAACAAGAAAATATTTACTCCCAAAAACTTTGTAAGCCAAGTAGCTTTGGGATGCAATAGCTGCAGAGAAGGAAATTAATTCTTAGGTTTTTACCTGTGAACTGAGCTGGGGCTTTTTTAGTTTGGAAAGAAGAGAAAGAATTAAGTATCCATTCTTCTGATGTAAGATTTCTAAGCCAGATGGAAGGTATTAAAGAAAAAAAAAGAAGATGTTGCTTTAGCATTAGATAGTTACTTTCTACAAACCATAAGCATTGTGAGAGGAAGAAAACAAAGCTTACTACTTCCAGATAAATGCCTGAACTGTATATCTCTGTTTACTGTCCCTATGGTCTCATGAATCTTGCCAGTTTTGAGCAGTGGTGATGTAGGAAGTGTAGAGATTTACCTATAGAATATGAAAATAATGAGAAAATTCTGCAAATTCTGCTTAAATGTGGAAACTGTTGTCATAACCAGCCCACAACTCAAGGAACACCTACAAGCAAGGTCTTCTGCCTTCCAATCTAACCACTACGCTGTTATGTCAAATATTTTTACCCTGTAATTGGTTGCTTTTGCAAATTGTATTCATTGCAGTCTTAATAAGAGGCTTGACTCTGAGCACAGCCAGCAATGTGTGGTCCATCAAGTGACTGAGTGGAATGGATGACTTTATCCCAAACCTAATCTTTTTTATTAAAAAATTAGTCTAGGTGGTCATGGTCGGTTCAGCAATCATAGAATCATAGAATCATAGAATCATAGAATGGTCTGGGTTGGAAGGGACCCTAAGGATCATAGAGCTCCAACCCCCCTGCCACAGGCAGGGACACCAACCTCCAGGCCTGGATCTACACAAGGCTGCCCAGGGCCCCATCCAACCTGGCCTTGAACACCTCCAGGGACGGGGAATCCACTACCTCTCTGGGCAGCCTGTTCCAGCACCTCACCAGCAATGCCTAGACCCAACCAGGCACATCCCACAGCACCGCTTGATTCCACAATGAATCTCATTATGTGAAATATAAGTACATATATCACCTTTCCTTAGGTTACACCACTCCAGTAA
Organism: Gallinula chloropus; assembly: GCF_964237585.1. Classification (NCBI taxonomy): domain Eukaryota; kingdom Metazoa; phylum Chordata; class Aves; order Gruiformes; family Rallidae; genus Gallinula; species Gallinula chloropus. Next base: position 118,284,114 of record NC_140087.1, on the reverse strand, counting down.
GGACCCAAGTGGATCTAAATGACACAAGATATCACACAACATCTTCCAGATAACATAATCCCAAGCTAATAGATATGACAATTGTCACTAGAATTTGGCATCTCAGTGGAGGACATTAGTGTTCTTTGGGAAATCCTTTGCATCCACTATTTATTTATTTTTTAATTTGAACTTAGCCAACATATTTATACAGTGATCATCTTCCTATGCAGAGTATTTAACAAAGGAAACAATGCAGTCTGGCTTCTTTCAGTAGGAGATTGCCATTGATGTCAGTGAGCTTTGGATCAGGTTCTATAGAAGTCTGTCACATGATCTTGGCAGGATAAACACTGAAAGGAACATGGAATCTGAAAATAAAGGAAACTGAAAAATCCCTTCTCTGAAATCTTATTAAAAAAAGCTTTAATAGTGGCATTTCCTAAGCCACACATCTGTAACTTTTTGGTACCATTCATGAAGTAATCATCCTATGACTCATTTTAAATCAACAAATTTGGACCCAGCCCATTTATAACTGTTCCTCTAACAAAGCAAACACAGGACTACACAACAATGCTGCAAGAAAAGGTCTCCTTGAGACCGTCTCCTCAGCTTGTCTCATTTCCTTTTCCACTCAAGAAAGGATGAGTGCTGGACACTTGATGATAGCTTGTAGTTGTATGGTTTTGTGACACCATCATGATGAAGTTCTGGAGCTCCAGTGTCTATTTGTTCCTTCCTAGACTTGTTTACTGGGACCCCGAGTTTGTCACAGTTGGATAAAGACTCAAGGATCTCTCTCACCATTCTGGTTTTCTGCTGTCAGTAAATGCTCATCTGCAGATCCATCTTTCCACATGGGTTATCCAACAGCTTGACCTTATGAGAGTGTTTATCAAACACTCTTTACTCTGCCAGTAGCTCCTGCTCTGAAAAGATAATCCCAATACAGACGCACCATCCCTTTACTTCATTATATACGTCATGGCTAAGAATGTAAGAATACTGCCTTTTATTACACAGCAGCTCTTTTCAGAAATACAGACAATGCCAGGGTGCAGCCAGTAGGAAAGGGGATATGCTGTCCTTGATGCACTTTCAGCCATACATGGATTTAATGATATTTCAGGGTTCAGCAAGCTGTGGCCTAAGTGTCAAGATACATTGTGAGCAGATTTCAATTGGCATGCAGCAGGGTCTGCAGCTGGGAGTTGCAGTACTCTGAGAAAGGCCTCTGTGGGAGGCAGGCGATGTCATGCAGCAAGTTATCTTGTTACTTGGCTCTCTCGCAGATGACAAAATACAGGACAAGGGTAGCCTCTCTCCTGTTGAAAGGCAGAGTCTTCTGGTGTGTTTCTTTTGGCAGAAACATCTTCAAGTTAGGGGAAAAAAATCTAGTCAAGGGCATGACCTCTGCAAGACCGTCAGAGAGCTAAATACAACATCCTGTTCTTGACACTCTTCAGTTGCAGCTCCTGTTTGTGTGAAATGTCCAACAATGTTTGGCCAGACAATAGAACTAAATCAAGATTCTGAAATTACAGCCATCATTACCCATAACCAAAGCCAAAGAGACAGTGTGCTATTCCTGGAGAAAGCAGAGGAAAAACTATTTCCTTTCTTCTCTTCCTTTCTTTTTACACTTCTGAAGACATCAGTAACTTGTGAATTAAAAAGCAAGGGGAGGTGTCTTTGAGCAGGATTCAGATAAAGCTGTCGTGGGGAGCGTGCGGTGCTATTTAAGTTCCTTCTGAACTCTGCCTGCCTGTCTCTGTCCTGTAGTCTTTTTGAGGCAGCTTTTGTTAAAGGCGAGTCATGCCAATCAATCCTGGCAGGTGGTCTTTTTAGTTCCAGGTGTTGACAACAGGTATTTACTTTGGTCTCCTATATCCTCTATCACAAAGGGAGAAGGTGGATTCAGCATTCATTGGCAGAAAGATGATAGATGACATGTGCTGGCTCAACACTCTACATGTGACCATCTCCAACGGTTGTTATTCCAGTTCATGTGCCTCTTGGTCAGGAGTAACTGCAGATTCAGGACTTGAAAATTCATTGCCCTATGAGGAATGGGTTTTCCACCAACATGCATACTTCAAAGAAACGCTCTGCTCCCCCATTCTTTGTATTTTGTTATTAGGGAGCTTTTAATTCAGGCTCTTTTCATTTAACCCCCCGAGTTTAACTGAGTTGCTCTCTATTTTAATCTTTGTAATTTTTATAGAAATCTGATGGTGAATTAGAAACAGATGCATCCCTTGCAGACATTTCCTAAAAACTACAAGATGCTTAGAAAGAATCTGCTTGCTAGTGTCTAGGAAAGGGCCATTGGGGATTGATATATTTGTGTACCTTTATTAAATTAAATTAATTACGTGAGAGCATGAAATTACCTCAGAGCCTAATCTTTTTATTTTTCTATTTGCCTTTTATTTTGTCTGTTTGCCACATGTTTCCAGGCAAGCTTCTGAATTAAGGTTTCAGCAATCAGAACAGGGTTTCTGTTTCTAGTGGGTTCTTTTGCTATCGGGGAAGCACTACGAGGTAACATGAGTGATGTGAACACTGTACCCTGCCTCATATATTTCAAAGCAGTTTTAGTAAGTAAGTGCTATGGACAACTTGGTAAGCCACTAAAAGTAAACCCAAAAATACCTAAGAACTTGACTATTCATGCGTTGTTACTTGGAAGAAGCCTTTCCAAGGAAAAAGGGCAACAGAAGAAGAAAAGTCTGCTAGGTGGTGAAACTAGAGAATGAGAAAATTGAATAAATAAAGACTGCTCTCAGTGGTCCCATCCAAACAGGACCTATAATTAAAAAAACCCAAACAACCCAAAACAAAAAAAACAGGGAGAAGAAATATTACAAAAAATAAAAAAAAATCCTCTGTATTCTGTGGATTCTGCAGTTATTTTCTGCAGTCAGCCAAAAAATTGCCAATATTGACTTTTGTTCACCTGAAGGAACAAAACACTTCTTTGCCCTTGCCTGGATGATAGGACAATCAATTGCAGTGTTCTGATAAAGCCCAGAACAAGCATTGCAAGTCCAAGAGTTATACCTCTAGACTGCTCAAGAGCAGGTGTAGGCAGGTGATCCACCTCTGTACTAGTAACCAACTGCTCCCTATGAGACACAAATAATTCTCTGCCTCAAACAGAGGGTAGCACCTAACCTGACTGTTGGGTAGGGTTGCTGGAGAAGACCTGTAGACCGTGACAGTGCTAATACTGTGCAGTAGTCCATATTATAGTTCTGACCAAATACACAGCAGGACTTGAGTCTGTGCCTTAAAGTAGTTTATGGGTTTTTTTAGTATAGAGGTAACCAAACTCTCTGTGTTGGCTTACCAAGTTCTCAGTACAGCTGCTGGAGGTCAGGGTTCTAGGATGTTTCCTCATTCCTTCTCTTTCTCTCCTTGATCTTGTTATACTAGAATAGAATAGCATAAGCTAGGATGAGTTATGCTAGGACAATACAATAGAGAAGAAGAGAGGAGTAGGATAGAGTAGAATGGAATAGTTCAGTTGGAAAAGACCTGCAATGATCATCTAGTCCAAGCAGATGCAATGCTGTGGCATGATGTGCCAACTGCTTGAGCATTTCATAAGCTTCACAGCTGAGGCTATGCCTATGCTCAGTACCCATTCTCTTGTTAATGCAGAGCTTGGGGATGAACTGAGCTTCAAAAGAGGCTTGAACCTAAGAATCACAGAATCACAAGGTTGGAAGAGACCTTTGAAGATCATCAAGTCCAACCATTCCCATCCTAAGCTAAACTATATCCCATAGTACCTCATCTACCCTTTTTTTTGAACACATCCAGGGAAGTTGGCTCAACCCCCTCCCTGGGCAGCCTGTTCCAGGCCCTGACAACTCTTCCAGTAAAAAAATTTTTTTCTAATATCCAATCTGTCCCTGCCCTGGCACAGCTTCATGCCATTACCCCTTGTTCTATCTTCTGTCACCTGGCTGAAGAGACCATCGCCCACCTCTCTACAACCTCCCTTCAGGTAGTTGTAGGTGGTGATAAGGTCTCTCCTCACCCTCCTCTTCTCCAGGCTGAACACCCCCAGCTCCCTCAGCCGTTCCTCATATGATTTGCCCTCCAGGCCCTTCCCCAGCCTGGTTGCCCTTCTCTGCACTTGCTCAAGGACCTCAATGTCCTTCTTATGGTGGGGAGCCCAGAACTGCACACAGTACTCAAGGTGTGGCCTCACCAATGCCGAGTACAGGGGCACAATCACCTCCCTAGTTCTTGATACAAGCCAAGATGCCATTGGCCTTCTTGGCCGCCCGGGCACACTGCTGGCTCATATTCAGCCTGCAGTCAACCAACACCCCCAGGTCTTTCTCTTCCTGACAGCACTCCAGCCAGTCTCCTCCAAGCCTGTAGCACTGTATGGGGTTGTTATGTCCCATGTGCAGCACTCTACACTTGGCCATGTTAAACCTCATCCCATTGGTCTCAGCCCATGGATCCAGTCTGTTCAGATCCCTCTGAAGAGCCTCTCTACCCTCAGGCAGGTCAACACTTCCTCCTAGTTTAGTGTCATCTGCAAACTTACTGAGGGAGCATTCAATCCCTTCATCGAGTTCATTGATAAAGATGTTGAATAAGACTGGACCCAGGACTGAGCCCTGGGGGATGCCACTCATGACCGGCCTAGAGTATGTAGGTGTGGATGGTTTCCCCTCACAGTTTCATTAGCAAAATGACCTGTTCAGGCCCTTTCCCTGCAGGTTGTGCTGCACTCTGCACCAGCTCAGCCTTGTGCTTCTATGAACTTGGAAGAAAAAATTGCAAGCCATGCTCAGATCCTCCCACATTCACCATGGTTATCTGGCATTGCTGTTTCCAAGACCACTCCACCTTGCCTTTGTTTCTTCTTTCTCTCTCCAGATAGCTCCACATCATCTCCTGGCAGACATGGTGACTACCTTTATCAAGAAATTTTTAGTCTTTATACACCAGCCCAAATAACACAGTTTTTTAGGGTTTTTTTTTATCTTTTTAAAAATATGGTTGGTGTTCCTATATTGACTTTTCAGAGAGGGGAAGAACTCATTGAAATGGTGGCAAACACACTGAAAAGATTCCTCTAAAATGGAAAACTGTTTTGACTTTTTGCATTTTATTCTCAAAGAGAGGTCTTTTATCGACGCCAGCTCAGCACCTTGGAGAGAAAAATGATATCTTGAAAAAGGTTTTTAAACCCTGAGGTTGGCTGTGGGTTTTGTGGTTTTTTTTTTTCTTTCTTTTCCCTAGACTTTGTAAACACTTCTCTGTAAAAGTAATGCACATAATTGTGGGATCTTCTATCTTTTTATAAGCAATATGGTCTAAGTATTGCTAATATCAAAAAAAGCCTTCTTTTTTTTCTTTCTTTTTTTTTCCCCCTGTTTTTCAATGGAAATTACCCAGTTAGGGAATAAATGCAGAACACAAAGATGTCATTTCCTTTCTTAAACAAGGTCAGTATCCTGACAATAAGGGCACTTTAAAAGCTTTCTATTGTGCATGTGTTCATGGGGGAGAAGGAGTTGATCAATGTCCTTTCAGGTTTTCAAGTTTCTTTTTGGACTTTTCCTTGTGTATGGGGTTTTATTTTTTTTCTCCTTTCATTTTTTCCCTTGTTAAAAGTGAACTAAATATTTCATTCTGTAAGGAGAAAACAAACCATCGGTTGTATTGTCATATTTTAGCAAGGAAAATCAATCTGGTCCAGTTCTGAGCTCAGGTTTTTATTTTTTACTCGCCATAGCTAAGAAACATCTCAGCAATATTGTAAGAAAGAAATATCTGGCTATATGCTTTGTAGGCACAGATCCTGCAAATGATGAGACAGGAATGCAGTTTTATTAACGTACTACTTAGTAAAGCCATATCGTAAGCACTGACAGTCAGTTTTGGGTTTAAAACTTCTCTTGGTAGACAAGCAATAGAAAGATAGTCCTGGTTTTGCCACCAGTGGCGTCAAGAGATGAAATTAATCTCTCCCAGCATGGTCTCTAGTGTGGATGCTTCATGTTAGTCAGCGATCCTCAAATTCCATAGGAAAAAATGAAAAGAAATTGTTCCAACTTCAGGTTTTATTTCCTGCTTTTTATGCCTCACCTTTAGTCCTGATCACACAGTGCTTTCTATTTCTACTACAAAGTCAGTACATTTATTACAGCAGGAATGGGCACAAATAGCCAGACTATTGTATGCCTATTGCTATATCATAGTATTTACCTTGCCTAAGAAGTATTTTATGGCGACGATTGCATGAATACTGCCTATGCTATCAAGGACCACCTTTGCTTAGGAGTGTGGAGGTTATGGAAATCAAGATACATTGAAATGATTCAAAAGAAAACATGACCAATTCACAGAGAATAACAACACTGCAGACAGCACTAACATCATTTATCTTCCCTGAGAAAAATGAAGCCTCTGGTGCTGTTAAGATATGCAGAATTGTGAAATACTTTATATGATTCAGTGAAAAGTTTTTATCAGTGTCACACTTAGAAGAAAAAATGTCAGTTGTTCCTAAATCAACTTTTGCTCTTAATTCTGCTTGAACATACCCTAGTCCAGTGAAGCAATAATGGCAAGGTGTACCTATAAGGTCTTGTTCAGAGAAGCATCTGTACTCACCACCTAGACCTAAACTGGTTCAGCAAAGTGCTCAGGGAGGGCTGAAGTCCTTCGTGGAGCTGGATGGAGCAACTCATGTGCTTAAAGTGAACTGTGTTCCTTAGAGCTTTGCTGAATCAGTGTCAAAATTGGGTAAAAAACGCTCAAGACAGCTTAGTCCCATTGACCCACAGGCAGATACAGGTGTAATGCATGGTCCCAGTGCAGTGGCGCATGGGGCAACTCGAAGATGGAGCTGTACTCTTCCTGCTCCCGTCTCTTTAAGGTAGATATAACATTACTGTAACATAATTTTGATGCTGATTTCATTACAGTGTTTAAAGGAAGATCAATGTAAATGTATGATATCAGCTACCTCATATAAAAGTCTTTTATATAAGCAGGTGGTTTTGGACCTTGCCTCCAGCTATACCTTTTGATCATTTAGAAGGCTACTGATGTACCCCAGGCAACTTACGTAAAACAGTTGTTTGTACTCATTTAATGCTATACCTTTAAACACCCCTTTAATCTATTTGCAGCTGTAAAAGGCTCACAGTATGGAAATGTTTTAAAGGTGTAGGTTTAACTCCCACAATTAGGCTGGATATTTTTCTGGATAGAAAAGCTTTACCTGTGTCTTCAACTTTTACAATCATGTACCAAACACACGTGCTCCCCTGTTCTGTGAAAATCTCCAAGCAGAAGCTTCTCCATCAAAGCTGAGTACTGCTGGATGGCAAACGACCACATAAGGGCTGCAGGAATTTGTTTACCTGGTCCAGCAAGTGCATTTCAGTGCTGCAGACAATTCAGGATACCTGTTAACCCTCACAGAAAATTAAATGTCTTTGCACTTATAATAAAAAAAAAGACAATTTGTGTTTATTTCTTGTTACAGTGGATAATCTCCATCTGCCAAACCATTTAAAGCAGTTAATAACATGGCCAAGGATGAAAGCATAGACCCCAGATTCCTTCATGTGATTTGACTCACTAAACTTAGGTTAGGGGTAAGTTTGGCCCAAGGCCTGCAAACCACTGAAAGAAGAGAATTCTTTATTAATTTATATGATTGAACCAGTTTTTCTATTTCCCCCCTGTTTTTTGTTTCTCAGGTCAAAACAGCAAACCACAAAGTCCAGGTAAAATGTAAGAGCTCTTCATGCAGCTTAATAAAGCAATTTTCATGTATGCTGCTTGCTCATGTGTTCTGTGCTATGATCAGCAATAAATGTGCACAGAAATCCATTTTATTAATACCTTTAATTGCTTCCAGAAGGTTCTGGTATTTTATTCTGTCAAACCAGCCGTAGAAAGACAATTAGGTATCAGTTAACACATTTACTCTTCTTATTGTTTTTTGAGAGCAACAATCATAAAACAATAAAAGCCTTCCTTCTCCATAATGATATGCTGGGGAGCCAGGTGTTCTGCATGTTAGAACAAAATTACTACCTTTTCTAAATGAAAGCTTTGTATAACGCTGCAGCAGCAGAAGGTGGAAAGGATGTAACAAAGTAGTTACACGCTCATCTATATTTTTCCCCCCCTTGGATTCATTTGTGGAAGCTGTGCACATGTATCTATCTACCTGTGCACACAGATATCTTTATGTATAGACACACACACACATGCACACTCTTTTTTAAACTGCACAGTGGTGGCAGCTACCTTCTAATCCAATCCATAAGCAGACTCATTTCTCTAGTTTATGATGTGGTATTTTTGGCTACTAAAACTGAGCTCAGGCACCTATGTCTAAGGTAGTTGTAGGGCTTCCTATATAGTAAATTTATTCTAAAATCAGATTTCTAAGAGACAGGTGACATGTGACCCCAAACTGGCCATTCATCTGGTATGGTTTTATCTGCAGATGTTTGTTCTGTAAGCAGTTATCACGATGCAAGATGAAATCTTGTTTTTTCTGCTCCTTTTTGCAAAATTCAGAACAGAAAAATATTTCTGGATTGCTACTTTTTAATTACTGTAAACACTGATATCAGAAAATACTTTTATAAGCCAACTAAACTCCATCCTGAGAGCTGAGAGTAATTTCTGCTTCTAATTCTCCTAGTTGAAAGCTACTGCTACTGTTGGCACAACTAAACCCCCATTTTTTAAAATTTCTAATGGACCCTTTCTATCTACTGACCTTTCTTTACCTAATAGAGCAGTAGATCTTATGTTTCATGGCATATTTCATTTACCTCTCCTCCTCTCCTAATTGAGTATTCATCAGAATCAGCGACAACATCAGAAATATAAATTGATTTAAAAGATGCTGACCAATGTAAAAAGAAGCCTCACAGAAAATAAAATCAGAATTGCCAAAATTGCAAGTGAGAACTAGAAAAGAAAATGAAGCAATGTAAAAAGATTCATATGAAGGAAAAAAAATGGAGTATGTTGTGAAGATGGGATGAATGGAAAGGTAAGAAGGTGAACAGATTTTTTTTACCTCAACCACCACCAGGTTCAGTGCATCCTCCTTGCTCAGATGTACATATCCTTCCTAATGGATCTGCTTTTTTATAGCATCCTCGTTGTTTGGCAAAACCTAATCCAAACCTTATCTGCCACATGTTTGCTCATTGAATTTGTCAGAGAAATGTGTCAGCTCTAAAAGGAGTAACTGAATCTTATTGGTAAGATTTTTGTTCTTCAGCTTTCATCTGGGAGCGAGAACCTCTTCATAATGATTTAATTCATAATAATGTTTTCATCTTGGAAATGTGTAGATCATATAATTTATAACCATATAGCAATGTAAAAAATACAAAATTATTTACATCTTTAAATGCATGCACACTGCACACATATGTTTATATAAAATACTATATGTATGAAACCATCCCAAAAATCTCTGTATTCACATAGCTCCTCCTGACAATCTATAAGGGGCTTCAAGAATTACTGAGCCAATAACTCTTTCATCTTTCTTCCCCTGTGTGATTTTGACCCAGACAGCTTCCCTTTCACCCAAGATACTCCTTCTTGTTTCTTTACTGTTGCATTAAATAAATCAGTATCCCATCACTTTTAACTATATTCTTTTTGATTTTGAACAGCTCAGTCCTGTCAGTTCCCATCTTCCAGTCTTGATTGCTGTTTCACCATGTTCCTGTCACCTTGCAATACTCACATTCACAACCTGCACCAGTAATTCCATCTCCTTCTGGAGATGAAGGTTAGTCTTTTGCATTACCCATGAAACTCTCTGTCCAGCTTTCCATGCATTTTCTAAATGATCTTTCATGGCTCAAGCTCTGCCTGTGTGATTAAGGAGTGTCTACACATCATCTATTAGCATTTCCAGGGGCTTGTCCTCTTCAGTTGTGCCAGTAAATCTTGCCTGTTGTGTTTAAAAACTATAGCAAACATTTTCTGTCAAGGAAAGGACCACCTGACAGGAAATTGGTTCTGATAATTGATGTCAAAAAGTCACAAGCATCTGAATCCTGACAATTAGCAATCAACATGATACAAATCCTCCAGAACTATTAATAGAGTAAGTCTTGTTAAACTTTAAACTATCAGACTACTCTGAGAACTCTCTTTACACCTCTGAAATGCTTTTTCCTGTAAGGAAAGAGAGCAATTTATGGTGTTGCTCTCACAAAATTACCCTCTCTGATATGACAATCATGTATGAGAAATATTTTTTAACTCGGTACAAAAGCCATTGAAGCAGACAGCTTTGGGGTTAAAAGCATGACCTCTTTGGTTAAAAAGATCCAAACATTTACAGGTTGATGGAAACAACTAATCTCATTTGTGCATCAGCTAAATGCTGAGTACACAGCATGCTTACTCATCTTCAGCAAAATTAATTGAATCCCAAACGCTAATTGCTCACCTAGGTCTGAATACCCGACAAACTAAGGTCAGACACTTGAGGAAGTGATCCAGAGGAGTCTACAAAATGCATTTTATAAATAAGGCAACCTGGTTTGACTGATCTTGTAGCTGAAATTCCATGAGGAAATCTATTGGTTTGTCACAACACAGCTGTCTAGCTCTGAAGGAGGCCTTTGAATCTCTTTCATTTTCATTTTCCAGTCTGAAGAATGGGAATAATCATGTCAAACTCCAGGACTGCGTTGCTGAACCTATCAGTAAATGTACAGTGAGTTCAGATCCTTAGAACAAAAGAGTTCAATATAAGGTTAAATCATAAATGGAACTGGTTAGCAGTAACACATGTATGTGTTTGAATGAAGTATTTATACAGCTGGACATTGTTTTGTTTGTGTTCAAGATGATAGATATGTAAAGAAAAGAAATCACTGAAGTTGGATGATGCAGTGAAGATAGAAGACATGCAAATTTACAAGTCAGTAATCAGATGCCACCTTCTGGTTCATGGAGAGAAAGAGAAAATCAATAGTCCTATATAGATAAATCATTCAGATTTTATAATACCTGTCTGCATCATCCATACACGTGGAGTGTGGTAAGTACTTTGTCCTTTATTGGTTTCTGTTTATGATCACCTAGTCACAGAAACCCACCATACCTGTAACTCAAAAAGAAAGCCTCTAAAGTGGAAAAAGAAGAGGGAACCAAGTAAGGGAGAAAGAAAGAAAGAAGGAGAAGGAATAGTGGAGAACACATGGCTTTGTTCTGGAAAAGGAAAAACTAATTATCTCCATCTGAAAAGTGGAGAGGGACTTTTTACAAAAGCATGTAGTGATAGGATGAGGGATAACAGTTTAAAACTAAAACAGGGTGGATTTAGATTAGATATTAGAGAGAAATCCTTCCCTGGAGAGGGGCAGGGGTGGGGGGTGAGGCCCTGGCACAGGTTGCCCAGAGAAGCTGTGATGTCCCTGGATCCCTGGCAGAGTTCAAGGCCAGGTTGGATGGGGCTTTGGGCACCCTGGGCCACTGAAGGGTGTCCCTGCCCTTGGCAGGGGGTGGAACAAGATGGGCTTTGAGGTCCCTTCCAACCCAAACCAGTCTGGGATTCTGTGAGTCAGTGATTCCATAAATCAGTGTTAACAAGTCAGTCTTCTTACACAGTCAGAAGCAGAAAGGGGAATTGTTAAAACATTTTCAAAATAAAACTATGAAAATTATAAAATATAGTTCAATAAATTTTCTGGTACTTTGTTTATATATTTATACACATGATTATTTATCATACATAAACAGTATATTATTTATATATTATTGTGGTCACATTACGTGATAGCAAAAATAAGAACACACACCTTTGTCTTTTTACTATCAAAATCAACAAAAACAGAACAGGAACATAAATATTTTTCTGGTCAGGTTTTAAATAAATTTCAGATTTTGAAGTGACATGTAAAATTACTTAGTAATTTGCCAGAGTAAAGTGTTCTTCCTTTCTGTTTTTTTTGAAAGCTTTCTGCTTGATGACCTCGTCTTTCAGTTTATAAGAAATAATTTTCACTTTAATTCTGCAGTTTGTTCATCAGCATCATCTGGCATTGTTCCAAGTCCAGTTTTCAGTGTTGATTTAAATATCTGTGCTGCCAGAAAGTACCAAGAACTAAATTGTGTTAAATTCTCTATTCTAGTAGCTAAGCTGAAACCAATACAATCAGAATTCCTTGGGAAACAAGAGTAACTGGAGAAGGCATTCAAATGACAATTCAGCCAAAGAGTCTTGCTTCCAATTCAAAATCATGATTAAAAGAGGACTCTTAAAAGGTCAGCAATATATCTCAAACCACAACATTTCTAATTTACCAAAACACATTTTTCATTTTCACTTGAGTTGTCAATAGAATTGTCCACAGTGTAAGACCAGAAATGTCCTGGGTTTTTTTCTCAAAGAGGAATATTCCTGTGGACATAAAGAGGTGTCTGTGATTAAAATATTATGCAAGATATTACATATATTTCCAAGACCTGAGTAACAGTTTATAGCTTGTTTGCTTTTTTTCTTCATCCATAGTAAGAGTAGATTGTCCTAGGTCAATGACCTTGTTCGCCAGAGTGCCCAGCCTAGCAGCTGGCATAGATGTTTAGGTATAGTTGTACAAATTTTCTCAAACTGAATTTTCTGTAGAAATACTCTTTTATTTTAACTGAAGTGAAGGAGCATCTATTTTAAATCTCAGAGTTCCTGATTCAAACCAATCTAGGGAAAATTCCTTAAAGGAGCTTATTGAATATTAGTAGACAGATCACTAATAGGTTGCAAAGGGAACGGTTAAAGCCTGAAGACCTGTAAGATTACCAAGATGTGCCTTAGTATTTATCCATCTGTATCCCTCCACTAACTGTTACATGTTCAAAGGTGTTTGTGTTATTTTCAGACTCAGACAATATGCAGATATTTGGTGTATGGTCACATGCCTTCCCTGTCTGTTAAATACAACTCAGGGAAAGTCTTTAAGGCTTCTTTGATTTGTCCTTCCTAAGTGAAGATTAAATGCTTCAGCAGTGGCTCAGAAATCAGTTGAAATTTGCTTAGTTGGGTGGCTCTGAAACTCAGAAGAGCAAAAATATTGACTGTTTTGCACATACTTTAGTATCACTGTTTGGTGGGTTTTTTCTAAATCTTGGACTGATATCCACAGTACATCTTAGGAAACTTCACAGCCAAAATATTTAGTCCAGCATTGGGCTTAATAAGCCTATCAAGATGAAGAATCTAAATTCCTTATATAATTCATTACATGCAGGTTTGTGAGGAAAGACTGGTTGAATCTGAAAGCCTACAAGCAGGGGTGGAAGTCTAGCAAAGCAATCACACTAGACCTGGTTCTGGGGTTGGTACCTCACACACCTTCATTGCCCTAGAAATCTCCATAGTAGCTCCCTTTTTTAGACACATGAATCACCAAATGATCTGATACTGCTCATTTATTCTTAATAACTTGCCAGAGAAACCCACAGCATCCTTTGAGTAGAAGACTAGTTTAAATGAATGGCTTATTCACTAAGAAGTTAATAAAAAGGCAATTGTCCAGAAAATCTAGCAAACATAACTGTGTAAGGAGATGAGCAAATGGAGTTCAATTATCCATTTTCTTGGAACAATGTGCTTTTTTGGCCAACATGATGCTATGAAATTTCCAGTCACAGAGCTAGTATGGTTCATGGACCATTCTGGTTTATCTGTGACCAACCTACATGAGGAAGCAAGAGAGTCTCATGATGTAAATGGGGCCAGACTGTACTGGGTGTTGTTAAAATCAGAGAGGCCCTTTCAGCTGTTCAGTTTACTTGACATAGATATAGCTAAAGAGTTATGGTCCCAGAAGCACATTATGAAAAAAAGAACAAACGAACAAAAAAAACCCACAACAGAAAAACAACCAAAAAATCACCTGACAACATAAGCGACTGCGAGAGATCACATACAGGATTCTCCCATCAGTTCTTCCTACTACTCTCATTGGAGTACATAATAATAATTTCTACTCTACATGATGAGCTTTTAAGATGAAATCTGATGAATTTATGCTCTCATATGTAGTATATTGTGGTTGCCCAAACCAGCTTGGTGACGGAGATGGTGAATTCTGAGATGTTCCTAAGTCATGGCATTGCGTTACATTTCTTCCCATCATATTTTCTGTGTCCTTCCTGGCTTCTGCACATTGTGGTCTTCCATCATTTAACCGCCTTCAGTGTGGGGGCCTTTTCCCTTCAATATAGATTTAGTAGCTAATGTGTTATATGAATATTTTGAATTAATTCTTCTAAGATTGAAAGTTTCAGAATTAACATCACTTGCCCATGCCACTGAAAACACAGGGCCAGGACGTCACTATCACAGATTTTTGTATCTGCTTCTGGCTGCAGTAGAGTGAATTTTCTTGAAAGTAGGTAGTATGGAGCTAGGTTTTGGGTTTGTGAGAAAACAGTGTTGATAATATAGAGATGTTTTAGTTATTGCTAAGCAGAGCTCTCACAGAGCCAAGGCTGTTTCTCCTCCTCAACACACCCCACCTCACCAGTGAGTAGGCTGGGAGTACACAAGACGTTAGAAGGGGACACAACCAGGACAGGTGATTCCAACTGACCAAGGGATATTCCATGCCATTGGACACCATTCTTAGTGTCATAAAGCTAGAGGAAAGTTTGATATGGAGGGCAGCTGCTCAAGGGCTGGCTGGGCATTAGCTGTTTGGTGCTGAGCAATTGTTTTTCATTTGTGTCACTTCCTTAGGTTTTACTTATCCCTTTTGAAAATTTTTATTATTATTATTTTTATTGTTGTTGTTGCTATAATTAAATAATTATTAAACTGTTCTTAACCCATGAGTTTTCTGACTTTTACCCTTCCTATGTCCTTACCTCCATTCTGCTGGGGGATAGTGCGTGAATGGCTGTGGGTTGCTGAATTATCAGCTGGGGTTAAACCACAACAATCTTTTTTGGCATCCAATGTGGGGCTCAAAGGGTTTGAGATAATAACAGATTGACCAGAGCATGTTAGAAGGGATTTATATCTGTTAAGAGTTGTGGGTGATGATATTGATTCATCTGTTCTCGAAACCAGTTTATCTGATCTGCATCATGCTCTTTTATTTTGCTGTACGTGTCAAAGATTCGTGATTAGTGATTCTTTGCCTGGGAGGTTTGTTGTTAAGGCACTGACCTTGAGCTTTATCTAGTATTTGGGCTCCATACTGAAGCCATTACTCTACCTTGGGTACCATCTCATTGAGACAATTAACAAGTATACTTCTTCCTCTGAGAGGTTCATTGTTTTTTTCTTTCTTTCTGAGGAAAAACATAATGACACCTTTGTCACCTGCTGCTGTGATGGTACAATAACTTCTTAATATCTTGAACGTGTTAGGGAAGTTAAAATACTTCTATTGGTATTTCTTAGGAATATTGGTTTGGGTTTGTCTAAGGTTAACAAGTGATTTAGGAATATGACCCAGGCTCCATGAGAGGATGGTCTTGTGAGGCCATAGAGAGACATAGACTCATAAAATTTCCTTGGTTGGAAGGGACCTTGGATCATTAAGCCCAGCCATCGCTCTAACCTTTCACCCACTACTGAACTGTGTCCCTGAGCACCACATCTAACTGTAAAGTGTTTCAGCTTCTATCTGAAGCCCATTGCAATGCAGCTGAAAAAGAAATGCTGGAAGCATATGAAGGAATCCATGTCACTTCAGAAGTGCTTGGTACTGAAGCATAGCTCCTCTTGGCAGCTCAGTGGCTTGTGCTTGCTTGGATGTTGGAAGAAAGGGTCCCCATTACACATCACACAGCTGATGTTACAGGGAGAAAGTGAGTTGTGCTGATAACATGATGGGCTTGAATGGGAAACCCTGATGTCCTGGGAATCCTGCAGGTGATCATGGACTGGCTAAGGGGCTGAAACTCTAGTGTTGCCAGAGGAGGTGTCTCATGCTGAAGAGGCCCCTCTCTGTAATAAATTCCCAGAAAATGAGAAGCAATATACCTTGTTTACAGATGCATCCTGTATTGTAGGAAAGCATCAGAAGTGGAAAGCTGCTGTGTGGAGTCCTACATGACAAACTGCAGAATCTACTGAAGGGGAAGGTGAACTGAGTCAGTTTGCAATGGTGAGAGGCATCCAGCTGGCTTTAGATAACACTGAATGAGAAAAATAGCCAGTACCTTACAGTGACTTATGGATGGTGGAAAATTCTCTGTGGGGTTGGCTACAGCAATGGAAGCAGACCAACTGGCAGTGCAGAGGCAAACCTGCCTGGGCTGCTGAATTATGGCAAGATATTTGTGCTTGGGTAGAGAACCTGGTTGTAAAAATGTGCCATGTAGATGCTCACATACCCAAGAGTCATGCTGCAGAAGAATATCAAATCAACGACCTAATGGACCAGGCTACTAGAATTGAAGTGGCTTGGATGGATCTGGGTTGGAAACACAAGGGTGAGCTATTTATAGCTCAATGGGCCCATGACACATCAGGACATTTAGGAAGGGATGCAACATACAAATGGGCTCATGATCAAGGGATGGACTTGACTATTAATACCATTGCACTGGTTATTTGTAAATGTCAAACATCTGCCATAATCAAACAAGTTAAGTGACTGTGACAATGGCTGAAATATCAATACGGGGGAGCCTGACTCATTACATCACTCTGCCACGAACCCACCAATGCAAGCATGTTGCATGCTATAGAAATTACTGTGGCAATAACCATCTGACCAATGGAGCACAAGCCTTACAAGAAGCAGTGCAAGTACAGTGACTGAACCTGAGCTGGCTTTAGTGCCCAGTAAATCCATACAACACAACACCTCTGCTTTTCTGAGTGACAGCCATAGCAGATGCAGCTCAAAGTCATGGGCTAAACGAACTCAATGAATATTCTGTAGACATTTGTGGAGATTTAGGAGAAATTTCTTCTAGAAAGAGTGGCTGGGCATTGGAATGGGTTGCCCGAGGAGGTGGTGGAGTCACTGTCCTTTGGAGTATTCAAGGAAAGATTTGATGAGGTACTAAGGGACATGGTTTAATTATTAAGTCAGGTGGTAGGGGGTTGGTTGGACTAGATGATCTTGGAGGTTAATGAAGACCTATTGGATAGTGTGGAACCTGAGCATGACATAAATCATACGAAGAATGTGCTGGTTTTGGCTGAGGTAGAGTTAATTCTCTTCAAAGTAACTAGCATGGGATTGTGTTTTGATTTGTGCTGAAACAGTGTTGATAACACAAGGATGTTTTAGTTATTGCTGAGCAGTGCTCATACAGAATCAAGACCTTTCCTGCTCCTCAACCCACCACACCAGAGAGTAGACTAGAAGTGCACAAGAAGTTGGGAGGGAACATAGCTGGGACAGCTGTCCGCAATGACCAAAGGGATATTCCATGCCATTGGATGTCATGCTTAGCAGTAAAGCTTGGGGAAAGGTTGGCCTGGAGGGCCACTGCTGGGGACTGGCTAGACATTGGTGGGTTGATGGTAAGCAATTGTTTTTCATTTGCATCACTTGTCTTCCTTGGGGTTTTATTTCTCTCTTTTTGTTATTCTTCAATTTTATAAAAATTGTTAAAATGATTGTGCTTTTTTAATGCTATTATTATTTTTTGTTTAAATTACAAAACTGTTCTTATCTCAACCCACTGTCCTTGTCTCTTCCTTCCCATCTTGCTGGGTGGGAGTGCGTGAGCGGCTGTGTGGTACTTAGTTGCCGTCTGGGGTTAAACCACAACAATCTGACAGTTTTATTTATTGCTTGTTAAGTTTTCTTGTAGTGATAATGAGCTTCTATGCATCCCACCACTTCGAGATATTTTTGTATGTAATAAATCACATTTCTGGAACACATTCCTTGAATAAGAAGGTCTGACCTGAAGGTCCCACTTAATGCTCCATGATAGCTTGTTCCCTGTCATATACAATGGCAACATAGGACCTCAAAAACTTCCCTGCTCAGTGATGTCATGTGTCATTGTCTGCAGGTTGTTGGTCAGGCTGGGCAGCTATGTCTGTGCATGAAGTCACAGGTTAGAAGTGTCACTACTGTAATAACAGCAAGGAATAGGCTGCCTCATATGGGTCCAGAAGATTCTCTCTAGCCAAGGGGTTCCCTGCCTGAGCATGTATGTCTGGTGAAACCTCCAGCATGCAACTTAAGGAGGTGATGTCTCCATATGTTTAAAAAAACAAAAAAAAAGAAAAAATAAACTGGAGCTGGAACACCATCCATTCATTCTACTTACAAATGCCAACTACTCATCCCACATTTTGCCATGCTTCTCTTCCTTTTCATGCCCTGTTTGTGGGCAACATATTCAAATAAATATGTTTATAAAATATGTTTGCACAACATGTTCAAGTAAATTAGACTAATCTGTAAATCTGTCATGTTAGCTATTATTAAATGGCGTTACTTAACAATAATCTTATAATAAAATAATGGCTCTAGCCTTAAGTGAATATGTTCCTGAGACACCTACATCTTTGTAAGGCAGTTCAAATACCAGTTGTTTCTCTCTGCAACATTAAGTAGGGGTAGGACCAAAAAAAAAAATCCACACCTGGAAATATTCTATCTAGGAATTTAGCAGAAGTCACGCTGAAGCCGTATTTGTGCATTATCACAGAGAGTAACTCCTGTGAAAGATTATATTAAGCCCTATGGAGGAAAGACAATTCATTGTTCACTTTCAAACACTTAAAAAAATCCCCCCCATTTTTCTTTTCCAATTAAATTCTCTGGGAATTTTCACTAAGGGGCTGTTATATCAGGGACAAGTGCTGAAACAAGTGCAAACTTTGCAGCCAGTTCGTGACATTTCCTATGTGCCCTGACCTTACACACCTAGAACTAGGACTCTATGCAACATGTGCTGTAAGCCATTTCTGAATGGGATTTAACGCCAGAAAGAACAGGGTTTACCTGATTTGAAATCCCAACAGCAGACATATCCACTGTGCTGCCCTTGCTAGGAAAGAAACTTCCAGGAGAAGTCTGATGGCTCCCATTATGCAGAGTGGGTTGAGATATTAAACAGGAGCCTTAAAAAGATGAAAGAAAAAAAAGGGTGAAAAAAAAAAAAGAAAAAGCATCAATCCCATCTTTTCCAGTGCTCTGATAAAGGTCCCTGAAAAATGTTCTTTAAAGAAGCCAGCTTGCTTTCATCTGAACAGGTCAAGAGGGGAGAGAAACCTTTACAGCACGCACAAAGAGGGTATAACGTTCAGTTTGGATAGTGCCTTACCTGATGAATTCTTATTGCATCCTCATTTGACTCGTTTTAAACTGTTACTAAATGTTCTTTAACACCCAGTGAACTAAACACATTGAGGAGAAGTTAGTTTGAAAGCTATTATCGTATTCATTTCTTTTACACTTCTGAGAACATTGCTTATGGCACCTTACGAATTCCTGTGAATTCCCTTTTTAGTACCTTAGATAGAGGGTGTGAAAGAGAATATGATCAAAATTAATGCTGAAACATCTCCATAGGCAAAAAACTGCCTGGAAAATCAGGCCTTAAGGAGAATTCACTGTTCGGCTTTGGCTTTACATTCACAGCTGAGTGTATTCTAAGTGTTTTATATGGAAAGTAACATAGATATGTGCACTTGGCTTACCAGTGAATTCGGAAATCCTGCTGTTCTACCACTTTGTGCAAAGTATTGGAACAGCAGAGAGATGATATGCAATGGGTAAACAAGAAAGGTTCTCTTTTTCAAAGGTATTGATCTCCCATTGACAACAGGCCTCAAGACCTGAAGACCCCAGGTTATAACTCAAATTATAACAATTTAAGTAAATTTTTTACTGGGACAAGGTGAACTCAAGTGATGGTAAAAGTACTACTTTTGAGAGGAATAATGCTAAGTGGTTGATACCTTGAACCTGAGGCATTTTGATTTTGCCTATTTGTGGGGTTGTTCATGTATCATTCCCGTGTTATAACTTCTTAGCAAACACTGCTATAAAAACATTGGTGACATAAGAGAGACTATTGTTGACCCCATCCTTTGCAGAACCAAAAGGAGAAGGTAAAAAAAAATGTAACCTCTGAGAAGAAAAAGTTCTTCCCTGTGAGGGTGTTGAGACATTGTCACACGTTACCCAGAGAAGTTGTGGATCCCTGGAAATGTTCAAGACCAGGTTGGATGAGG
Source organism: Gallinula chloropus (assembly GCF_964237585.1). Taxonomy (NCBI): domain Eukaryota; kingdom Metazoa; phylum Chordata; class Aves; order Gruiformes; family Rallidae; genus Gallinula; species Gallinula chloropus. The sequence continues at coordinate 118,263,923 of NC_140087.1, read as the reverse complement.
TTTTAGGCAACCTGGTCTAGTGGAGGGTGGTCCCTGCTCATGGCAGGGACTTGGAACTAGATGGGTTTTGAGGTCCCTTCTGACCCAAACCATTCTATCATTGTTTTTAATGGATCATTTTAGGCAGCTAGTAAGAGGTGGAAATGTGCAAAGCATTTCAATGAATCTACACCCAGATGTGATTTTGGGCTTATCAGTTGTGATTTTCTAGCTTGGAGGTCTCTTTGTATTATGAGATGATGAGTGAAAAGTCCAACCAAAAGAGAGTTTCATAGTATTATCTGACACAAGATGGCTCTGAGGATAATTAGTTCTGTGAAAATGTTTGACATTTTGAGAGTAGCCTGTGTTGAAATGCAACCAATTCATTTAATCTCACTTTCATCATGGAAAAAAATGAAGCACTTTCAGGAATCAGTGCAGCTCATTCCAAATAAGTGTCTCAAGAAGGTCAGATTAATTACTTGCTAAAAGTGCCCACTCCTCTTTGTTGGCTTTGCTGGTTAGTGTGGGAGACCAGCTCTGCAGAGACATTTTAAGTTGGGTGAGATATACCCCAGGTATAGTGTCTGTGTCAGATGGGACCTGATGGATATAACCATCTACCATGTCTCCTGGGGTTCTATTCTGACATTAGACATAGAAATGGATATTTTTGCTCTCTTCATGAGCAACCCTGACAAACTGGCAGTTAATGGTAAAAAGGAGGAGAAACATCATGTACTTTTACTGTCTACACAATACCCAGATGGCATCAATTGATATCTCCAAGATATGCCATGGTAAATTACAACATCCAAGCAAATTGAAACAGGGGGGTTGCATAGAATCTTATGTGCATTTAGAGGGAGAGGAATATCTTGGTTTTGTGAAAATCTGCATTATTTTCAAGCAGTTTGTCACGTATTATTCATCATATGCACTTGGGTTACATGTGCATGTGTGTTTTTCTCTGCTTATCCTGTTGATTGCAGTGTATTTTAAAGTCAGATGAAAGGAAGAGAAAGCAAACAGAGTTTTTTCCACCACTTTGATGTCACTAATATTCTGTCAACTGGCTTATTAAACCATACACTCTTAGTACTCTAAGCAAAAGCTTGAGTGCTTTTACAAGGTGTCTAAAAATATACTGTGATCCTTAAAAGTATGATCATACTTATCGGACAAGACGCTAAATAAAAGATGATGCTCAAGACCTCTTTTATATTTTATTCACCTCTACATATAAGTTTAATCAGGGCAGCAGAATTTTCCATTCAGTCATAGTCAGTTAGGGAAATCTTGCTGAGTCTGGAGGTGAGGTTTTTACACTCTGTATTTTAAAAACAGTTTAAACAACACCATCCAGCTAATTTCCAGTGTGGAGCAAACTGGAATGAAAATGACACTGAGAGAAGAAACTGCTTGTAGCATTATTTTTGTTGCAATGGAACACAGCAATCCCACAAACGAACAAGGGGCTTGGTGGTAAGTGTTGAACTCAGATGTCTTACCAGAGAATCAGAGTCATTTAGGTTGGAAAATACCTTTAAGATCCTCAAGTCCAACTTAGCACTGCCAGCTCCACCACTAAGCCATGTCTCTAAGCACCAGATCTACATGTCTTTTAAATACCCCCAGGGATGGCAAGAAGCTAAAAATCTGCATTGAATTACAAATCTGCACTGACCTGTTGCTGTGCTGACAGTGACTCCACCCTCGCCCTGCAAAGAAAGTTCTTTGCTGTTCCCTTTGACTGAGGGGTTTTACACTTGTTTGATCCCTGCAGAATTCCTGAACTTATTCTATGACATCCCAACTGAATGGAGAGAGATTGGGTGAACAATGTGATCAAACAGCAAGATTTTTAACTGGTGCAATCTGTCATCCCTTAAATAATGAGACACACAAAGATTTGTCTCCAGACTCCCTGAAGGTACCCAGTCTTTCGTGACACCCACCCCAAACTTTGCCTTAAGAACGAGCTCAAATTTTAAAAAGGTTTTGTATTGTGGTGAACCTCTGGCTCTGATGACATTAGCAGTGACTCTCTTTTTGGTTTCAGTGGGACCAGAATGTTATATTTGGTTTCTTTTTCAACTAACCAGAACATTTTTCCTTAATATTTTCTCTATTACCTTATCTGAGATTTTTTTTTCTTTTTGCTGCTGAGCAGCATTCCAAATAAAACTGGGTCACAGGAGTAACAAGGGGTAGCTTCAGAAGATGACTACCTCTTGCTCTTTCCCTGCTTTCTGTTTGGTACTTTAAGCCTCTGCAGAGCTTTTAATCCCAGATCTCTGGATGGGATTCAACAGGCTTAGCAACAAAACATAAAAGCTTACCAAAAGCACCCCAGAAAGGACTGCATTCTGTTTGCCTTTTTCCTAGCTGATCGCTTATTCATCCTACTTTCTTATCTATCATTTTTAATTACTTTTCCTCAGTTTTGGAAGCCACATACTGTTGCTTTGCATTTGAAAAATCATCTGGCTTGATAAACCCATGCAGTCATGCTGAATGGGGAATCTGCATTTCTACTTCTAAAGGCAGCCTCCAGGTCAGCACATGAAAAATCTGAGGTCAAAATGTTGTCAGTAATGAGATCTCAGGCATTTCAAAAGTTCACATAGCTCTTTGTACAATGCAGGAGAATCCCTCTGTTTCCTCTGGTGCTGTTTCATGCTAATTTGGAAGCTGCAAACCGGCATGAAACATTTCAAATGAAACATCAATTCATCTAGGATCCTAATTTATGGCTTTTGCAGAGTGCTGGGGTTGAAGCTGTTGAATTCTTAAGAATGAGAAAAAGACAGTGTATGCATCTACACAGCACACCAGAGGAACAAAGAGTAAATTAATTGCAAATATTCCAAATACATCTTTTACATGAAGTCAAGGGTCTGTTATTTCCAGCTTTATATTTTTTATGGACACTTCCATTATAAAAGATACAATAATAGTCACTTGTTTATCATGGACTTTCCACCCTTTCCCTCTCCCTTTTCCAAAGGATACCCTACATTGCTAGCCACAAATTAAAGACCACGAGACTTGGTCACCTTGTTCTGTCTTAGGAACAACTCAGCTGCTCACAACAAGCTCATTCCAATTATGCAAGACATGCTGCTGCAGGATGATGGGAACTGAATGTGCTTACTACTGTAAACAGAGCAAGATTTGTACCCTGCCAACCAGAGTTCCCAGGAGTTCTCAACTAAGTCCTCAAGCAACTTGACACTAGCAGTCCCACAGACCTGTAGATCCAAGATTCCATGTCTTGCAAACCTTCATAATCTGGAACCCTTGATATTTTTGTGATAAAACAGTTTATTTGAGATTCTAAACCATGCATTTTCAACTTACTTACCCCATTTATAATCCAAAGCTCTGGTCAGAGCAAGAAGTAGAGAAAAGGGATCATGAGAAATTGTCTTGTTTTTTAAGCTAAAGAAAATGTGGCCACTAATGAAGAAATACAAATTCAAGAAGTAATATTTTACTACAGACATAGAGGTCTACAGTTTGCAAGAGGCCAAGTGATAAGTAAAGATTAACAAAAGTTAGTGAAAATTTGGAACTGATTACCAACTTTTCAACAACAGAGTTTTCTTGTAAACAAAGATGAGAGGCTGGCCTATGTTTTAAAGTATGAGCAGCATTTTTGTTTCAAGACTTTTCATAACTTTTTAAGACGATATATTGTGACACAAGATATTTACCTTTTTCATATGATCACAAAATCTGTTTATGCAGCATCTGTAGTCCAAGGCCCAAGAGATTAGGAGAAGCATGGATCCTTTTCTGAGCCGAACCCACTCTCTGAACCTTTTGAGTTTTGTCTGTTATTGATGTTTGCATCCTGCTGGAAATGCAGACAAACCGGACTTTCAATCTTTTAGAAACAACACTGAGATGCATGAAATATTGTTTTCCCCTGCTTTGCACTCCTTTAAACAAACCCAGTGGGGTATATCAGATGTAGATTGAGGATTAAGTTATAATTACGATCAATATCTTTGCTATGCCCGCTTTGCCAAATAATATATATTTCAGTCAGTGCACTTTGGGGATTTATCTCTGCAAGGCCTGTTTCTGCCCAAATCAGTGTGTCTTTCCCTTTGATATTCCCACAGTGTTCACATATACCCTCAAACATACACAGCCCTGGGTAATATGTCTCCAATGCGATGAAATCAATGGGAACACAGCCTTTTTTGCCTGACAGTATTGTCAGGGTGTATTATCTGGTTTAGGCTGTGGCTTCAGTTCATAGCAGTCGTCAGTTAAATTTCCCTTTCTGAAGCTGAGCAAAGTGTGGTAATGTCACAGCCACAGGCGACTGCCGCTCACAGGACGGTTTACCGGTGGAGCTTAGCCTCCTGGCTTGTCACAGTGTATATATCTCAGGGTCTTCTTTTCCTTCCTACTCAGAGGTTTCCAAGAATGTTGCCTGGAGCAGTCATGGGATGCAAAAAAAGAGAGATTTTTGTTCTGCACTTAGCAACATTACCACACTTCACACTCAGTTTCTGATAAGGGGAAATTTAACTGACTGCTCTGAACTAGATATACCAGATAATACACTCTGACAGTGCTGTGGATAAAGGCTGGCAAACCTACTAATTTATATTTCATTATCTCTGCACTTGGCTTAATCTGTTCCCTCTTACTAAACATTAGAAAGCTCACAGAGAGCTGCACTGAACGACAGAAAGCGGAACCACAAACACCTCTTGAACACAGGGTGGCTTCTGTGCCAGAGGGTAGATGGGGCATTTTGGCTACCCAACCTTCCCAAAAGTTAATGTGCAGCACTGATGCAGTGCCTGCTGTTTCAAACCAAGGTTTATATCCCCCTTGCAACCACTTCTCTGTCAATGCAGACCGCTTTTTTTTCTTCTCTGGGTCTCTGAAGGGGTGTTCATTCCATCTGTAGGTGTTCAAGATAGAGGTTCATCATGATAGCTGTGATTGTCAACACAGCCCACAACTCCAGCTATTTCAGAAGTGGGTGATATACACAGATCAAAACGTGCCCTTATTTTCCAGTCTCCAAGGAATGGCAATATGAGTTGATATAAGGTGCTAATTGGGTTTTAATCTCCTCAAGGCTGGAATGAAATGTTCAACAACTTGCCCAGTCTAAGGAGTTCTTTGTCCCAGTGATCTCTCTGTTCTACCATTATCCTAAAAAAAAGATGTTTCCCCAAACTGGTTTAGGAAAAAAGTCACTGTGCATTTAGAGGTAGTGGGATTGTAGCCTTCAGGTCCTTCTCAACAAGCCATAAGAAAAACATAAGAATGACTGAGGGTCATTTTGGGATCCTACAGCCATTCTTAGCTAAAACATTATAAGATACTGGGGAGATTTGCAAAGACATTTTCCTTTAAAGTTTTTAAATATCTGTAGGTCATCAAATTACTACTGCTTTATAATAAAGGGTCAATTTTGATTAATTTCCTGTTTCTTAGTTTAGAAAGACATTTCTGGAATGTCAGAACCATCCATTCTAGCATGTATAAAAGGAAGACTTCAATTTTTTGTTTGTTTGTTTGGTTTTTTTGTTTGAAGCATGGCTTGGCTTTGAAATGCAGAAAAAAATTTAAAAACTCAAAATTATTAACATGAAGCAATTTGCTTAAAGTTTTGGTCAGATCTCTCCATTTGTAATGTAAAAAATTAGGGTGTTTTTTTGATCTGGGGTGCAAAGAACTTAATGACACAAAAGTTCTTCTGAGACTGGACAAATGTTCCCTTTATCTGTAATAACAGAAGCTATGAAATAAGACAGTCAGATGCATAAATAAATGGACTGAAATTCATATAGACTGATCTTACATGCCTTTCCACTTTATAGTTACACAGGCCATGGGATATTTCAACCTGATACCTGTCTGTGTGAGAACAGACTTCTTCAGTTCACTTTCCTTATATTCATTCATATTCATAACACTTCGCAGACGAGCATGTATGCCTTTGTTTGTACAGCACATTTGCTTTGCAAAAGGCTCAATATTTATTTTATTTTATTTCTTTACTTGCAGTACCAACCTTTAAGATGCCACTTTATGATGCTTTCACATCAAAAGAAACTGTTACAATTTTTTCTGCATTTTCCGTCAAGGACTGTTTTCTGTACCTATTTCATCAGATGTGGCATCACTTCGAGCTCCTTTGTGGATTGCCAAATATTTTACCTGTATTTAAAGTAGCTTTGCATTTTTAACCTCAAGAAAGTCCAAACTGAACTTTCAGATCTTAATTATTCATTTTCTTTGCGTGCTTTGATTTCTGATGTTGATGGCCTTTACCACCCAGCTTTTAAAATCCATCTAAATACTTAAACTGATTTGGCTTTACAACATCTTAAACTAGAGAAGTGGCTTTGTTTTGATTTTTCCTGACTTATTCACTGGCAAATTTGAAAGAATGTTTTTAGGTTAAGATTTTGCTTTCTTTCAATTTTCATATACACACAAACACAGATTTTCTGCTACTAAGCTGTCCTTTTTGACTGGCTCAGCATTCAATAAACGCTTTGTGAGCTACTGCCAGGAAAAGGCTAGATGACATTTGGCTTTTGCTTGTATATAAAAAACCTCTCTGAGGTACAGCAGTGTGTGTTTAAAAACAATGATAAAACACCATTCGCTGCCGGTTTCGATCCAGTTTAAAGGGGAAATGAGTGGTGTATATCTTACACATTGGCTAGCTGTGACTAGTGAGGTGGTAAGTGTCTTTTCCCCTTCCTGACTAATAATTTTATCATTTTTGTTGATCACTCCATCTGAAATCTGGGACAACTCTAGAAAGAAGATAACTTAGTCTGAATATGAAATCAGTAATTTCTGTTTAAGAAATAGAACCTCCTAATGTTAAGCAAGAAAGAGAGAAAGGAGGCTAGATTTTGCATGTCTATGTTTAGGATGCAAGCTGAATTCTTTTTATGTACGGAGATGATCATCAAAGCACTTATTTAAATAGGCTCAATGTGAAAAGTGAAGACTCCAGGATTGCTTTTTTGATTTTTTTTTTTAATCATTCTGTTAATCTGTTGCTAACCCATGTAATATTAATTACCCATGTAATTTGCTTAATATTTCTAAAACATGACTAATATATGGAGAATATGGTCTTGGGTGTAAATATGCCAGCCTAAAACACTAGTGAAATGGATTCAGTTGCTGGCTTGGATATAGATGTCCCGTGTGTCATAAGTCAAATGGTTTGCTATTTCTACACCTGTTTGTAAAATGGGGTAGCCAGTCCCTTCCTCACAGGGGTATATCAAGAGGGATAAGTTTTATAATAATGCAGAACACCACTGGACAGGGAGTAAAGGTGGCTTTGAGCTCAATGCTGTCAATTAGGCTAGCCCCAGGGCTTGTCTAAATAACGTATGGCTTCTCATAGTCACTGTGACGTTAATGAGCTCTGACGGTGCCCCATTTCTGGTCTTGGCCAGACTGTCTCCCTCCCTTCAACACTCCTGGCCCAGCTCTTCTGTCAGCTGAGGATGGACATAGTGATGGAGCCAGGATCCTTGCTATTTATCATGGTGTTTGCTTTGTATTTGAGATGATCCCTTGCTGAGGGGTTTAGCAGGGAGATTTTTTAAACTCAGCAGTTGTAAACTCTGTCCCTTATACAACTGTAAGAACATAGGCTCAGAAAAGACCTGCAAATCTCTTTCTTAAAACTCCACAGAACCTCCTCTCTTTAGGAAAAAAAAACATCACAAACCACAAAAGATCCTCTGAAGCCTTACAGCAAACTTAAGAGGTGCAGTAAGATACCCAGAGCAATAGAATTTCCTGGAAAATAGAAGTCCATACCATAGCTCTCTGGCAATGAGGAAATTTTCTTAGATGGTATTCCTCAAAATGAAGACAGTTCCCCAGAGCACAGTTCAAGGTTAAGAAAAGAAAATTCATCTTTCACCCTAAATCTAGAAGATTCAAATCTACAGGCAAGTTTAATTCTGAGTGTATAAAAAAGGGAAAAAAGAAATCACAGCAGCAGTAGATTTTTCAGTCTTACAGTACATGGACAACGTATGTATTAATAGGAGAAAGGTGCTATCTGGGATATTTAGAAGCTTATAATTTTGTCTTAATACTTAAATTCTGATAAATAAATAATTATATGCTCAAGTACTTCTAAAAAGTGGAAGAAATTTGCTTATTCCAAAATTGCCCGGAACTCTTGTGTCTATGTCATGATTTAACCCATCAGACAGCTAAAACAGCCACACACTTTTCCTCCCTTGAAGTGGGATGAAAAGGATTGAAAAGAAAGGTAAAACTCATGGACTGAGATAAAGATGGCTTAACAGGACAGAAAAATATGATAATAATAATGATAAAATAATACACAAACAAATGATGCCGAGCACAAATGCTCATCACCTGAAGCTGGTGCTCAGCTAGTTCCTGAGCTTCCCTTCCCCTCAGCCAACCCCCTAGGTATGAACAGTACCTCATATGGTATGGAATATGCCTTTGGCCAGTCTGTCCCAGCTGTGCCCCCTCTCAGCTTCTTGGGTGCCCCCTGCCTTCTCATCAGAATAACAGTATGAAAAGCTGAAAGTCCTTGGCTGGTTGGCAACAACTAAAACATCAGTGTGTTATCGACATGATTCTCATCATAAATGTAAAACACAGCACTACACCAGCTGCTAGGAAGAAAATTAACTCCATACTAGCCAAAAACAGGCCAGGCTAAGAAGAGCAACAAACTCAAAGCAGCAGGGCTTTCTGGAGTATGTCCAGAGAAGGGTGACCAGGCTGGTGAAGACACTGGAGAGCCAACCTTATGAGGAGTTGCTGAGGGAGCTGGGGATGTTTAGCCTGGAGAAGAGAAGGCTGAGGGGAGACCTTATTGCTGCCTACAGTTACCTGAAAGGACGTTGTAGAGTGGTGGGTGATGGTTTCTTTGCCCAAGTGACAGGTGATAAGATGAGGGGGAATGGCCTTAAACTGCGTGAGGGCAGGTCCAGATTAGACATTAGGAAAAAGTTATTCACCGAAAAGGCTACTGGGCATTGGAACAGGCTGCCCGTGAAGGCAGTTGAGTCATTGCCCCTGGATGTATTGAAGAGATGGGTAGATGAGGTGCTCAGGGATATGGTTCAGTAGGGATGGATATGGTTGGACTCAGTGATCTAAAAGGTCTTTTCCCACATAGTAATTCTGTGACTCTGTAATGTCTTTTATATAATACAGTAACAGTTAGGACCCAGTTCATTTGCTGACAATACTTGCGTGGTTATGAACCTACACTAGTCATTGTGTTCTATAATATTCTGGGGTTACCACTCATACTCTCTTATCAGAGCGATTATACTTTGTTTAAAATATTTAAATATTCAGGACTCTCTGTCCTGGTGTTTGGACGATCACTTGGGAGGTAGGACATCTGCGTTTCAGTCTATGCTCCAGTGCATGTTTCATTATTTATGCAAAGAGAAATAGCACCAACAGGAATGACTGAAAGCATTCCACCCCAGGGTATGTTCCACACTGATGATGAAGGCACTCTTCTACCAAGTAAAAGATGAGGGTTCAAACCCCTCTGTGTGAAAGGCAAACTGAAATGATTTTTCACATGTAAAACCTTTCTGCTTGATCAGTAAAAAATGATGACTTACCTCTATGGCAATGCTGTGAATCAAACTTGGTGATTAGGTTTGGCTTTTTTTTTTTATGAGTACCTAAAATTGCATGGATGGAATAGTTCATCTAGTTGTGTACATTTTTACTTCAAATAAAATAAGATTTAATGAAATTGAACCTATTTTTCTTCTTCTTCTTCTCTGGGGTTCTGTTTTTAAACCCCAAATCAATTATAATTGTAGTCAATCTTGGATCAGTAATTAAACTCCCGTTTCCAAATGAACAAATGCAAATAGACAAAAAAACTCTAAACCCACAATGTGTAAAAGGAAAGAGAGATTCAGTGAAAGAAGATGAAGTCTGACATGACATAATCCAATGGAAAGGTGAGGGAAAAAAACCCTTTGCAGGCTGTTTCTGGATAGATTTTAGCAGTGCAAGATGGTATTTCTGAGAAGAGAAACATCCTGCAACAATTGAGAAATGCAGTGATGGTTTTCCAGTGGAGACTTTCAGTGTGTAGGTGGATGTGGCAGATCATGTCTTTCTCATATTCCATAGAAAGACGTTTACCCTATAGATGTGCCCTTGTCAAGTATGACACCAAAGTCCTGAGCCCAGTTACAACAGGACAATTAAACTCTACATGGTATAGAAAGAGGTGGCAAGGAGGTCCTACAGGCAAAGGTGAAGAGTTCTCCTTTAGTCAGCTCCATCCTCATTGTTGCCCAGCCAATTCAGGCACTATATAATTCATAGACTCAGTCTCTGCATGTAAGTCCAAGACAAGATCCACACAATACTGAGTTCCTAAGACTTATGCCATCCAAAGGCTTTTTTCATACCCTATGCCTGAAGACAAGTTTCTCCCACTCCATAACCATGCTGAATAGGGTTCATTCACCTGACTTTGAAGTCAGTAACAAAAGAGGCACTTGGTGGTGGTGCATGATCATATAACCTGTTTTAAGTGTCTGCGTGAGATCTATTGCACTATGGACAGATGACACCATGGACACTGCAGACAGGGGTTGTTCAGCCTACAGAAGGCTCAGGGGGGACGTTATGGCAGCCTTCCAGTACCTGAAGGATGCCTATAGGAAAGCTGGGGAGGGTCTTTTTCCACGGGCATGTAGCGATAGGATGAGGGATAAGAGCTATAAACTGGAAGAGGACAGATTTAGGCTAGATATAAAGAAGAAATTTTTCCTTGTGAGGGTGGTGAGGCCCTGGCACAGTTTGTCCAGAGAAGCTGTGGCTGTCCCCTCCATGGAAGCATTCAAGGCCAGGCTGGATGGGGCTTTGAGCAGCCTGGTCTAGCAAGAGGCGTCCTTGCCCACAGCAGGGGGGCTGGAACAAGTTGATCTCTAAGGGCCCTTCCAACCCAAACCATTCTTATTCTATGATGATTCCATGACTAGATGACCTCTAAAGTTCCTTCCAACATAGCACATTCTATGATTCTATGACATGCTTATTTCTTTCCATTGACTGCAAAGACAGCCGAGGACTACTAGCTTACATAGAGGCATTTACAGCTGAAGGAAAGAATTAAATTCTTAAATGTTTTTCTGGATAACACCATCCCATGACAGTAAATCCCATACTACTAAAGCTACTCAGAGTTTGCTGTTGGCGTCAATGGACAGCAAAACACCATGTTAATCTTCAAGCCATGGATAAGGTCTCCCCTGCAAAACAAAAAATTTTAAGCTCAGCTTTTGGATTTCTTTTACTGTGTGTTTGTTCTCCCCTCTAACTTCTGATAGATGGTCACTCAGCTTCAGCTTGCAGTATTGAGGGTTCCTCGGGGCATTATTCAGGGCCCATTACCTTTTTAGCTCTAATGATATCCTGCCAACAGCAATCCTCTATGCATGCCATTTATTCCATTACACTAAACAGGGGTAATTTGGTAAATTGAGTGTTTAAGTAGCCTTAAGGTAAATATTTTTTTTTCCCTTTGCAAAATGATGATGTTCCCTTTGGCCTCAGTAGATTCTTCCATTTTTGAAAGGGCTTATTTTCATTTGCCTTTAATTGTTCCTAAAAGTGAAAGGTTAAATAATGCCAGGCAGGGAAAGGTTAAATCAAGCCCTCAAACCAGTGTTAAATAAAACCAAAATCAGGCAATCTTTTTTTTTTTTTGTTTTAAGATTTGAATTTGAGTAACTTCATATACCCTTTTCTTTTTACCCAGCAATTAATCTGTCAGTGCTGAAACATCAGGGGTAGTTATATTATTTTAATTACTAATTAAGGCAAATAGATTATGACTTTTACAGAATAAAAGCTAGAAGAGATTCTTTTGATTAATGTCTCTAAATAAAAATAAGTTAACTCGATTGTTCCAGTCAATTACCTTTTTAATTTAGGGTATTGCAAATTAGTTAAATGAACAAACACAAAGTTTTGTGGTACTCACCACACTAATGAATTGCAAAAGTTTGGATCTTGTTGGAGGCAATGCTCATATTGCAAAAGGAGTAGGAGGAAATCTTTAATGTCATAAACAACATCACAGAATGGCCAAAAGTGGCTACCTAGACTGTCCCATCTTCAGTTGACTTGACCAATAAAATTTATCCTGGAATCTGAATAATTTTTTAAACTTTTATTTTCAGGAAAACAAACAAACAAACTTGTTTCATTAAAAAACAATAAATCATTTCCATCCCCTGAATTTGTCCTGCTATTCAACTCTTCCCACCCTTAGAAAAGTGCAGCTACCTTATAAGCTGAATTTGTACCAAAATCCAAACATTCCCAATTTTCAAGTGTGTTTCTCTCAATTGCGGAACTAAGAGGAAGCTTGGGGGGCAGGGGGGCGGTTAACCCTTTGAAAATGTCACTATACAAACAGAAACTAGTTACCAAGCTTAGGTCAGACACCTAACTTTCAGAAGGCTAAAATTTAATATGATGAACATCACACCAAGCCACCAATGCAGACACAAACAAGACGTGAGAGCTGAGGCAGTATCAGAACGATGCTCTTTGTATTTCTATCCAGGCAAAGATAAAAAAGACCTTAAAATACCTAAAGGAAACATTTCCCTTTCCTCACATCCCTTCCCTGGAGTATTAGTTTTATCCAATGACTAAAAGCCACAGAGAGCCTATCTCATTTATCTTCATGCAGCCTCTCTTTTCCCACCAATAAGTTATTTGTTTAGGAAAGCCTTAGAGCCACAGAGCATAATTAGTTGTTGGATCAGGCTCATAGGAAAGCTGTGACCCACAAACAAACCACATCAAGAAACATTTTAAATTTCTTCAAGTCTCTGAGGAGGCAGAGGTTTTATTTTTTGTATACTTTACTGTGACATGTTTGTTGATCCCAAAAAGGACAGTGCTTTTTGATTTTATATCATGAGAATAGATAACCAAGAACTCAGAGTTGACTAGAGCTCCAGGCTAACAAGAATTTACTACAGCATAAACACTGGTCTGCTAGCTGCAGGGGCTTATTGCCCTCAGTAAGGGTCACTGAGCCTTGGGGTAAAGGAAAACACTAAGGTCAGATTCATCCTGTTTAATTGCAACTGTAAAGAAATTAACATTCAGCCAATTGTCTGGTTGAGGTCTAGTTAATTGAGAGAGAAAAGCACATGTGGAAGATCAGTCAATCCATCTTAGGACAAAGTCTATCATCCTTTGGAAAGTCTTATCCAACCCCAATTTCTACCCAGGGAGCCTACAGCAGTTCTATAAACTATGTGGCATCTTTATATTGGCCAAAGTCAAGGAAAATCTTTATCTAAGTGGCTCAAAACAGTCCAATGCCATTCAACCATGTAAGAATATGGTAGTGTTCCTAAGTGCAGGAAAAATTGCCCCAAAAAGATATGAGTAGGAACACCCAAGGCATGTGTGCACAGTAGGGTATATAGGTGCTGTCCTCTATCAACCAGGCTGCGGATAACACACACCAACAGCTACTGCCTCGTTTTCTTGGATGCTAAATTCACTTATTTTTAAATGCAGACACTCAGATTTAAAGAGCTTGCTCTGATTAATATTTTAATTCATGATAGAGAGGGAAGCAAGGGTTGAGATACTGGAAAAGCATCTGCTAAGCATGTCTTCTCCTAGCCATTTTGAAGTTTTTGTCCTTTCAGCAGTGGAAATGTGTGACGTGAGTACATTTATGTACAAAGAGGGTGAGGCAGGGGAAAGATGTAATCAGTCGTACAACATGTAGTCTACTGTCTGCATTAAAAGTGTGTTTTCCTCTTTGCACAAAAAAAAAGAACAAATCATTCACATGGAAACGGAATAGATCCCTGTGGTGATTAAAAACTCCAGTAGAAAGATACATATTTAATGAATAGATAACACAGATAAAGAGGAAGAATGCGTTTACAGTAGAAAGCAGCTAGAACAGCTTGAATGTAAAGCCTTTATTGCAGCGCAGAACACATCACCTTATTAAGTTGTTTAAGTACAAGGGCAAGGCATTTAGGAAGGAGAATTGAAAAGCTGGGGGCATGTGAGTATAAGAAGTATGTGATGTTATGGATGTAACTACAGTTTGGATAGAAAATTACATGAGGTGACTTCACATTCACCTATAGCTTTAGTAGAGAAACCCAGGATATAAAAGGAGGTGGATTATACCTTCTGATGATTGATATATAGTTTTCTTTGTCTTATCAAGTAATTGCATATCTGTTCCACACTAACCAAAAAACAAGTAGTGCATAGTTTTCTGGTTCTTTTTGAATAAATAAATTGTGTAACCCAAGGGTCAGACAAAATGATCCCAGTTTTCAAAGCGAAGTCATATGGATACATGCATAAATATGGAAGTATAATCTTAAATTTGTTGTGAAGGGTATATGATCATCTAGTGTTGGGTACAAATTACAAAGCCTCCTGGCCCAAAACTTATCTTAACTCCTCAAAGAGTTAGTAAGAATATTTATCTCTGGGAAAGGTTATTCTGTAATTTGTGCCCTGGAATGGCATCGTACAGGCTTCTGGAGCAGTTAGTCCTCCAGCAGTATGGGATGCAGTAGTTCAGAAAACATGATGTGCCAGCCTGACAACCTTGAAAGGGAAAATGTACCAGTGATGTGCAATTTCTGTTTCCAATTCCCAGTATTCTAGATGCAGCAGTTGAATGTGAAATCCTACACCCTGTCATGTCATCCTTTACATAGAGGGAAGTTGGGAAAAGCCAGCACTTATGTTTAGCCATCTAAATGGACCTATTAGGTCAGTTAGCTATTATTACCTCTCTTCATCATCAGTAGAGAAGCCAGCTTTAATTGAACAATATATCTGATATGTTTTGGACTTTAGGACTGATAAATTACTCTTTAGAAATAACTATTTCTCTCTGTTATCTGTAAAGGGATAGCAATTACTGAGTGACTTGTGTTGAAATGAGTCCCACACCATGCCTCTCGCTAGCCTAGATTCTGTTGGATGCCTTCAGTGTCAGGCAGATAGCAATACACTCTGGGAGCTATGGCTGAGAAATAGAAACTGGTAGAGAGCCAGGAGTTGTAGAGTAGAAAATGAGTTGATTAGGAAAGGAGAAGTACAATGTAGCATAAGGGCCTTTTGCTTGTTTTCTACAGGAAAGAAAAAGGTTCTCTGTGAAGAACAGCTCCCTTTTCCTCCTAAACTGTTTCTCTGTAAAAAAACCAAACTCAACATGCTGAATTAACAAGTTCACGAGTTAAGGATATTTTGTTTAAGAAAAAATAAAATCCATGAAACCAAGAAAAATAAGAAACAGTTTTGTCCAAAAAAATTAAAATAAGAACTGGTAGGATTTTTTTGCAGTCTGCCCTAGAGCCAGTGGGACTTTTCTTTTGGGATGTTTCTCCCGTCTACTTATACCCCCACCCCTTACTTTTGCAGACAGTTTCATAGTGAGTAGGAGAACTAAAATTATAATCTGAGGAAGAGTTCCTAAATAATAAATGTGCACACATTTGGGGATTGTTTCAGGTGTGCTATAAACCTTTGTGAAACAGTGTGGGTAAATAGAAAGTTGGTATTAGTTGGTTATAATTAATCCCGATAGCTTTAAGGCAGAATCTTCCTGCTCCAGGGGTTCAGAGGAGATAGCTAGAAAATCAGGGAGGGATTCTCTGGGTAAGAAACTGAAAGGATGTAGCAAACAAGTTTATTCAAACCGTAGCAACAGCTGATGATTTGCTCTTGCTTCTTTCTGACTGAGACCTCTGAGCTGCACTCTGCTGTGGAAATTAGCATTTGTCAGGCTTTGCTTTCGCCCTGGCAATGCACAAAATACAAGTCCTAAGCACCTAAGGAAAGACTGCTCAATAAAAATAGAATAAAAAAATAAAGATGTTTTAGTTTCCCTGCATTTATTTAAACTGCTTTCCAAAGCAGAATAGGTGGAATCCATGCTTCCTAGACCAAAAGAGGCTACTGAAATCCACTAATCTGGAAGTGAAGCATCTGATTCTTGTCTAAAGGTCTATAAAAAATTGTTTAGAGTCCATGAAGGTGATCTGAGGGCCTGGTCAATCAGTCTGTACATTTGCCTATCTATTGGTCTATCTAGCTTCCAGTAGGTTGCAAGTGACAAGGGAATGTTTGAAAGACAAATTTAACAGATGTACCATGATATCAAAGTTAACTCAAGCTACATTCACATTTCAAGAAAACCTTATTGATGGTTTGGACAATACTTCTGGCAATACTTAACTTGCTGCAGAAAGGCATTTTGAACTTTCTGAAAAGCGGCCTTTGTTATGTTTTGTAAGCAGTAAGTTTACTCCTGGTATTGATATGGCTGCCAAGAATGGTCTTGATGTAATGGAGGATTAATTTGGTCACAGTGAAATAATTCTTATTATTCTAGGTTTTTTCTACAGTGCATGGAAAAAGGAACTTCCAGAGGCAATTTGTCATATCTTAAAGTAAATGCATAAGGTGATATTTCTTCTCTGAATTTGCCTCTGTAAGGGGCTAGCTTTCCTCACAGGTGAAATTGAAGTTAGATGTAGGTTAAATGCATGGTTGGTTCTAGAAAAGGACAAGAAGAAAGGGGAAAAAATATAAATCTCATCATGACATAATCTTAAACATCATTGGATTTTCCCAGAAGTATTTCAACAGCCCAGGAACAAACAAACAAAAACCTAGACAAAATTGATGTTGCACGTGACAGTCTAAGAACTGGTTTTTGCAAGGAAAGAGGAAGAGATGGAGGCATTCAGAATAACATAAAAATTGAACTGACAACTGGGTGAATTTGAAATGTAACGGTAAATACTTAGTAAGGTAGTAGATCAATGACAAAAATAGGAGAGGGATAGAGAGAGTGTTGCAGAATCATGATCAGCTGCAGTCATAAACCTCTGAAAGAATGGATTTTTTCTCTGTGAACAGGAGGGAGAAACATGTTAAAATAATAAAAAACAAGTTTATGTAATAAAAAGATTTAAATTGTTTAATTTATGAAAAAGCAGATTAATATTAAACTGTTTCTTTAAAAAAACTCAAACAAACCAATACTACTGGAAAACAATCAAAAGACCATGGGAAGAAAAGATAGACATAAAATTCATTATTGGACTTGATGATCTTAAAGGTCTTTTCCAACCTTGTGATTCTGTGATTAATAATTCTGGATGCCTATCTATAAGAAGGAGCTTTAAAGTATATGTTGTGTAGCCTTCTAAAACTATTTGACTTCTCTGTTCGATGATGGAGATAATCTTAATGATGAACTTGGAATGGACATTAAAATTTCAGTGCTTCACAGTTAGAATAGCAGATTTTATTGGGTTTACATGGCTAGGGTTTGGTAGTGGGGGCAGGGGCTACGGGGGTGGCTTCTGTGAGAAGCTGCTAGAACCTTCTCCTTTGATAGATCCAATGACACTAGCTCCAAGATGGATCCACTGCTGGCCAAGGCTGAGCCAACAGCAAAGGTGGTAGCAATCATGGGACTTAACATACTTCAGAAGGAGAAAATGTTATTTCACAAGAGCAATTGCAGCCAGAGAAAAGAGTGAGGAACAATTCTACAAACACCCAGGTGAGTGAAAAAGACAGTGCTTCAGGCACTGGAGCAGAGATTTCATCTGCAGTCCATGGAAGGGCCCACACCAGAGCAAGGGGATGCCCAAAGGAGGCTGTGACCCTTCTGGTAAGCCCATGCTGGAGCAAGATACTGGCAGGACATGTGGGCCCATGGAGAAAGGAACCCACAATGGGGCAGGTTTGCTGTGTGGACTTGTGACCCTATGGGAGACACGTGCTGGAGCAGTCTGTTCCTGAAGGTCTGCACCTCTAGGAAAGGACCCAGGCTGGGACAGTTCATGAAGAACTGCAGCCTGTGGGAAGGGCTCACAGAGAAGTTCATGGAGAACTGTCTGCTGTGGGAGGGACCCGATGCTGGAGGAGGAACAGAGTGTGAGGAATCGTCCCCTGAGGGGGAAGGAGTGGCCATGACAGTGTGTGATGAACTGACCATAACCCCCATTCCCCATCTCCCTGTGGCACTCTGGGGCAGGAGGGAGAAAAATAGGGAGTGGAGCTGAGCCTAAGAAGAAGGGAGGGGTGAAGGAAGTATTTTAAGATTTGGTTTCATTTCTTATTAATTTATTCTGATTTGATTGGTAATAAATTAAGTAATTTTGCTAAATTGAGTCTGTTTTGTCCATGACAGTAATTGATAAGTGATGTCTCTTGTCCTTATGTTAACCCACGAGCCTGTTGTATTTCCTCTCCCTTGCCCAGCTGAGGAGAGCAGTGATAAAGTGGTTTGGCCTCCAGCCTGGGCCAAACCCACCATAGAGCTTCAGACTCCTATGATTTGTCTCTGCTGCAGTACAGAGGACTCAGTAGAGAGATGTTCATGAATTAAAGCATCAGGTAGGAGTACCAGCAGAGGTCTGGACACACCTGTGTGCTGTAAGCTATAGCTGAGGCCTACGGCACCTCATCTACAGAATTACAGTGAGAGGCGGTTTTGCTTTTCTCCTCGTACATTCCCATTCAGAGTCCAGTGGAGGCATATTCTTGATCTTCTCATGCCTTGTCTCACAGTTGGAAAAATTAGGTATTTAGGTGGAAAATCCTACTGGAAAGCAAGCATTTTTTCCAACATTTTCTCAAGGCATTGCCACAATAGGCTGTACCATGGGACAGATGAAGGAAGGCATTTTGAATTAGGTCACGGCAAAGACTTTAATATCTTTTAAGGAAATACTATGGGTTATTTAACAATAACTTGTCTGCATAGCTTACATGTTACAGGTGAGATGGAAAGCTGGGAAATATTCAGGACAATTTAAAAGTTGGTCCTTTCAGTGCAACTACAAGCTAAATGAGATATGTCATCTCTGGATATGCACAGGTCTACATGTGTCAATGCACATCTGCTGTACGTGAAAAAAACTGCTGCACTACACACCAAGTCTTGTTAAACATGAGACTTCTTCAGAAGAACTACGGCATTAAAGCGAGAATATCATGAAACCTACTGTCAAATAAGCCTCCCTTCCTTTCCTAGGTCATTTTGCCAGCGGCTTATTGGTAGCTCTCAACCTAGGACCTATCTTTCCAATTTATTAGAGAGGATATTGAATCTGTCAGTGCATATGCAGCTATTTTAGGGTAACTAATTGCAGACAGTTCATCCAGCTGGACAGCCAAAGCAATAATATTAAAGATTAATGCCCCAGTTCAGCAAATAACCTGGGCATGTGCATAATCCCTGTGGCTTCACGGAGACACACAGGCAGGCTTGTTGAACTAAATATATTGCTGAATGCCTTAAAAATGATGAATTCATATCACAGATGCCATGCAAACCATTCTAAGAAATTTGAAAAGATTACTGGCATTGACAACTCAATGTTTAAAGCTCTAAATATTGGTATAGAATAACATAGTGTTAAAATATAAACAGAATAATCTATAGGTCCTCTTGCTGGAGCTCTTTGTCTCTAAAACAATTGATGCCAGTGATAAACTGATTTGGCTGATGATAAACTAGGTTAATTTGGACCTGATCGGTATGGGAGCCCTTCTGTTTCTCCACTTGGAATCTTCTCACACGATTTCAGCTATATGAAATTGGGATAACTGATCTCAGCTAGAGATCAAAGATGTCTCCATAGCCAAAGGACATCAGTAGATACCTCACGGGGCTCACCCATTCCATTTACTTTAGGATGTATTGAATTCCCCTCTGGAGCTACCTGGTTCTTTACATCATCTGCATGCAGCAGTACTAATTGCCCACTTTTGGACTTCAAATGTTAGGTGCACTGAATATTATCTTACATGTTCACTCCCTTCTATTGGACATTTTTTCCTAGCACTTCAATATTTCTGAGATATATATATATGTGCAGCAGAAAAACATAGAAACAAAAAAGAATATATGCCATATAAATCATTCCATCATCACCATTCCACTCCCCTCACACCAAGATGGGTGGAAATATAAATGACAGCAATGTTTGGCCTGCCACTGACACTTATCCACACATAAACAGTCACAGTTAGATGAGAAGCTTCACAGTTTCTCTGAATATTTAATTAGTACAAACTTGGTTTCTTTGAACTCCATAAAAAAAAAAAAAAAAAGAATTAAAAATCCCAGCTTCATTTACCTCGTGTTGACTATAAAGAACATTAGAAGTTCCCCCATACCCACAGGTTTAGCTCTGTGGCTAATGCTGAGATGTTGGCAATCAGAAAAGACTTGGGGCAAATCACACTTCTTTATCACCACAGGGATAAACTTAAGTGACAGACATGCATGGGCTAATTACTTTTAATAGTTTCCCATTGCTCTGGCTGATGACACAGTGCTACAAAACCATGCTCCCCCCCTCCACAATAAGCCAGAATTTCACTTACATGACACTACGTCTTTATTACCGCTTCGTTACTTCAGGGGAGCAGCGTTCTCTAAAATGCCTTTCCCTGTGGCTTAAAGTAAAGATTTTTTAAATAAATAAATACAGTTTATGTTGGGCATCTACCACTTGAAGGGCTAATGATTATTGACTACCCTCCAGCAGACATCAGGGAGTCTAGCCTCAGGCCCTTCCCGCTCGCCCCCAAACATGCCGAATGTTAACACATGTTTCTAGATCCTGGCTGGGATTGGACACAAACAAGGCAGTCAGAATGGACCATTTAGTGTACAAGTCAAGATGACAGATCTCTGCTTAATACAAGGAAGACAAAAATTCGTATCTTATTGAAAACGGCAGAAGAGCCCCGGGTGCTTTCGCTTTGTGATTCCGCAGCAAAAAGTGGGTTGTGTCAATATAAGTCTATGTCACCCGCTCGCAGCTGCCACACTGAATTGACCCTGCTAGCTGCAGACAGAAAGGCCTTCCATTTCCAAATTCTCTCTAATGCTCGTCTGTGAGATCGAGCACGAGGTGGAAAAAAAAGCCAAGAAGTTACTCCTAAGTAGGGGAGCAAAAAAAAAATACCAACCCCAAACCAAAACAAAACAGTCTTAATGCCGTGAGAGTCTCTCCGCTGCCTGTTTCTAATGAAACGCTAGAAAAACTTTCTCATCTGAAAGCATTTCAGAGGATGCTTTGACAACGTGAGCTTTATGTTTTGTAAATCATGTTCTTGTAATTCCTTGTAAGTCTCCAGATCCTCTTCAGATAGAGCAGCAGAGCATTAAATATTCTTGCAACGCTCACCAGAGCTTAATTACTAAAAGTTGAAACAGCTTTTAAACTCTGAGACTTTTTTTCCCTGGGTATTCCCCAAAGAAAAGACACAAAAAAGTTGAAGACTGTGCACAATAACTATTAGTTAAGATCACGTTTCCAAAAGGGGGAAAAGAAGATAAACAATTTTGAAACTAAGAAAAGAATATTGCTTGATACCATTATAATTTAACATGATAGCATTCACTGATGAGTCTGTTTCTCAAGTGTATATTTTGCTAGGCTCAGATGTTCACACTGGTGAAAAGACTTAACTGAAAACAAAAAAAAATATTAAAATGAAAAAGAAAAAAGCTCCCAAACTCCCTATAATGAAAAAAAATTAAAGAGATAGATCTTCAATTAGTTGAAATACAGAATTCTATTGATTTCTGGAGAAGTATAATTTAGGGAAGCTGAAGATATGGACAAAATTATGGACCTATTTAAAATACATTTTTGAGCATTCTTTGTATGGACCCACTCAAAGTCCATGAAAATAAATTAAAAAAAAAAATAAAATCTTTATCTCAGATCAACCTGTAATTAAGTAAGTGGTTAATATAGTAAAAGAGGAGCAGCAAGAAGTAAGCATATCTTATTAACAGATGATAGAGACTTTTTGTGTGTTGCTGTAGTGGGCTAGGGAAGTTTTCATCAGTTTTTTACCTAAATTTGTTATATATCACTGGCTATTCCAAACCAGCAACCTGACTTGTAAATATATTCAACTGACTGTGAAATCCTCAGGGGAGACTGGGTGCTGAGTAGAGGAGAGCAATAATTAACCTCACAGAAAAGTAACCACCTGAAGACAGCAGTCATACCTAACCAGTTGTCTGTGGGGTTTGTATATGCAAGGAGAGAGAAGACTTGCAAGGTGGCCATTCATCACACTGGTCTTGCAATGGTTTTCCAAAAGGCTGTGGAAACACTTCTTTCTCCCCTGAAAATTAACACATGCATGGCATCTCAAACTAAATGCCTATCTTCCATACAGCTGATATTGGGTAAGACGAGTGCTGACATACTGAAGAATAAGCAAGTTTCAACTGCAGCTAGGAGTTGCAGGGATTTAAGAGTTGTCTGAGAATCATAATCAAAGAAAAGCCTAAGGTAAGGGGTAGGAAAGACAGGCACATCAGGTTTTCTTCACTGAATAAGTCAGTGTAGATGATTAGCTCAAATAGAAATGTCAATGATGTAGCTAGACATATTTGACCACTTCAATCCACCTGTGGACATATTCTTCATTTACACCACTACCACATCTATTCTCTTGCTCTGCAGCCTGATGGCAAAGTCTGGTCACATCCATACTGTGAAACATAGCTACACCCCTCCCTAACCCCAACATAAATCAGAGTTTCTAAATAAAAAATCTTTTCTGGATTGTTACTCCCTTACACTCTATTTGCAAACTGTTTGGAAGAGTAAAACTGACTGGATGCAAAATTGAAGTTTTAAGTTGTGTGGTAGTTTAGACAATATCAAATGAACAAAAGCACCCATTACTTCAGCTCCAAAGAGATTCTTTAGGAAAACAAAGGTTTGATTCAATTTCAAAAAGCATGTTAATTATAATTAATATAATTTATTGTGCAATACCGAAAATTTCAAATCTGTTTTCATTTGATGGCTTTCATAAAACATTAACTTTGCT
This sequence comes from Gallinula chloropus, assembly GCF_964237585.1. Classification (NCBI taxonomy): domain Eukaryota; kingdom Metazoa; phylum Chordata; class Aves; order Gruiformes; family Rallidae; genus Gallinula; species Gallinula chloropus. The sequence goes on along the minus strand of NC_140087.1, from coordinate 118,240,979 downwards.
TATTATGGAAGATTTTGAAGAATTACATGATTGCATGAGAAATGTTTAATAGCTACAGACTTAAAAAAGAGTATAACTGCGTCTAAAGAAAGATAATAGTATTGTATCTGGATGTAGAGTGGGATATCACGCCATCCACCTACTCCACTGCTGTTGTAAAAGGAGACTGATTTGGAAGAACATATAGTCTGGGCTTGCCATAGTTTGGTTTCGTTTCTTGTAATACAGAGTGGAGAGGATAGTGGAAAATACGTGTATTACTTTCTTTTGATTTCAGAATTTTGAGATGTTCTTTAAAAGTGGATGATTTAATTTGAAGTTACCAAAAGCTATACTATGTAACTGTGAATACCACGTCATTGCAGTGATTGTCAGAGAACTACTGCAGATGCCTCCTAATGTCAATGAAATCAGCTGACTCTTTGATCATAAATATATATAGGAGCCTTAAAAACACAGCAAGACAAGATTGTAATATGGTTTATGAAACCTTACCTCATAGCTGCACTCTTTGACAAGCAAAATTGGGTATTAAATCAGACTTTGTAAATTGAAAGTCAAAGATATCCTGAAGTCACAGACAATGCACAGAAAAGTGTATTGAGTGTTTTCTGAAATCCCTAATAAGCTATGTATTATCTTTTCCTCTTCACTTCATCCCTTCTGCAGAGGCAGTTATGTTCAACTGAAGATTGCAAGCTTTTGCTTGAGCACCAGTTGAAGGTGTTTAACATAGCTCATTTTCTTTGAGGAATACTGACAGCAGCTCTCCACTGAGATCAGATCAAGTCAACAATAGGGAAATGACTGTGTATAAAAGTTAATGTTGCTCAGTCGTGTCTCAATAGAATGGGCTGACAATGCAGAGAATTAACAGCCTGAAGCCAGCAAATGTTGCTTTACAACATTGTGCAGTCTTGAAAGTGTGGTCAGCTGAAAGACTATCGCTCATGAGATCTTGGTTCTTACCTTACACGTGTTACTAATTTGCTAAGCAATGTAAGGGCAAACAGTTTATTTCTTTGTGCCTTTTTCCCCTCCATCTCTAAAAGCAGGATAATCATCATCCTGGAGTCATTTAAGATACGTGGATGGGCAGTGGCTAGGGCAAGCAATTAATTCCATTCTATCTAAGGGTTTTCTTCAGCTCTTGGGATTTTAGCTGTGGTTCATAGAATTGCAATGTTGGAAGAGACCTTTAAGATCATTGAGTCCAACTGTCCTTGTCCTATGCTAAACCATATCCCTAAGTACCTCATCTACCCGTCTGTTAAAGACACCCAGGGATGGTGACTCAACCCCCTCCCTGGGCAGCCTGTTCCAGGCCCTGACAACTCTTTCAGTGAAATATTTTTTTTCCTAACATCTAATCTGAATGTGCCCTGGCAAAGCTTAAGGTCATTTTCATTTGTCCTATCACCTGTCATCTGGCTGAAGAGACCAGGTTCCTTTGAGATATTGTCATCCTGAAGATCCTCTTCATTTCTCTGCTGAAGGATTTTGCTCCCATGGCAGGCAAGGCAAAATGTGCCCACACTTCAGCCTCTGCAGATCACAGACTAGTATTGTCTTCAGCCACTGATAAGCAGTAAGGTTGTGAGATATCACAGTCAGAAAGCCAGGCTTTCATTCCTGCAGTTCCTCATGAAGTGCAGTGGTGGGCCAGCAGTTCGCTGTACTCAACAGAGATGGTGAATACAAGTTCTGAAACGCATGACTGTCTGCACCAGGTGACACACAAGGGGATGGGGTGTTAGAGGATGGAATGTCCCTAAATTACTATATTCTGATTTTAGTATTCCTTAGAGAATTTGGACATAAATCCCTCAGATTATGAATTCATTTTTCAAACATTTCCTCAGTTATAGTGTCTGTCATTAAAGCAATTGAATCCATTGTAACTTCTTTAAGACTACAATGAATTAATTTTGAGATCTTCAGAACACAGACCTAGTCTTCTGTTAGATCTAAAAGGAAACACTTTTATGCCATACTATGCTTCCTTAAGTCTCTCTTAAGATTTCTGAACTGCACATCAATGAGATTAAAAAAAAAAAATGAATCACAGCCAAGCATACAGGAGCAAAGCAGGACAAGTATGTAATTTTTTTTTCAGTCTTTCAGCTTCTTGATAAGTTCACTCTCCCTTCATGGGCTCACTCAGCATGCTTTGAGAGCACCAACCTTTCTTCCACTGGCTTACTCCAGCCTCAGAACAAGCCTTCGAGGCATGTCCAGACCATGCAGTGCTGAGAGCTCGCTGTAGATGTGCTGACTACAGAATAGAAAGTTGGGCAATTCTCCAGCTAAGCTTCTTGCTTCAGAGCCAGATGCTTTTGTGCTAGGCTGTAACCTACATATGAACAGTTCATTTGAAGCTCAGTCAGGTAAACCCAGAAAGGTGCCAGATTGTATGATTTCAACTCAGTAAGAAGAATTTTCTTTCCTGAGTACAATGATCTGGTGTCACTGGAGATGCTCTAGGGTATCAAAGGATTGTAGGGGCCCTGAACCCTTCTGGATTGGCAGGATAGCCCATAGTACCTGAAATGGCACTAAGCATCAGTGTTTTGAGGAACTCAATCCTGCTCATTGTGTCTTCATGAGCACTGAAATTTAAGGTGTGATTGAGTTCTCCAAATATAGTGTCTAGTGTCCAAATAGATGTCCTTGTAATTGCAAGCACTGAATAGGTGGCTTGGATACCCTAGGGTGTGGGCTACCCTCAGGTGACCCTGTACTTCTGTGTTTAGGAACGGAACCCCACTCTAGCAATGCAGATGCTGATGAAGTAGCGACAATCTTATATAACAACTTTCCCCATTTCTCTGGCAACACTAGAAGTCTGTCTGGTTTAGTTGCAAGTCATACATGTCCTTGTACTAAGACACTCTCCTAGGTCTCAGCACGATGTGACATGTACTTTTGGGAGAAAGAAAGACTGTGAGTGCTTGCAACAGTTAAATGCCAACGAGCTCTGGTCCAACAAAGCTTCACACTGACTCAGCTGCTAAGTAAGTTTGTGTTAAGCATGTAGCTAAAGCATTTATATTACAAGACTCGAAAGGGTAGTCTTTTAAGTTGGCAAGTGACTCTGAATTAGACAAATATGATACAAACAGAAGGAAAAAAACTCTAGATATTTTCTTCTGCACCGCAGAATATATTGATAAACGTATGTTAGCATTTAACTATTCATTCTTTTGGAGAAAACTGGTTAACCCCTTAAGTGTTTTGCCCTGAAGGCAAACATTAAAAGTTAATTATAACCACATGGGACAAGCCCCTGGAGGACCGTGACAGCATTAAGCTGCTACCAACCAAGCATGCAGGATGCGCAGCACTCTCAGAGAACACCATGTACAAAAATGGTGCTGTCTCCTTGAATGAGTTTTCAGAAGTTAAAAACATGCTACTTTTTGCATGCACAGTAAAAAGGCAGATTGCAAATGTTCTACTCAGAGGGGGGAAAAAAAAGGAAAAGATTCCAACTGGAGAAGAATTAGAGCAAATGAAAGCACTGAGTAATTTGACTAAGCAATGCGGTGCAGCAAGATCTACCACAAGTACTGTTTTACTTAGTGCTGCAAGGAGAATATGGTAAAACCTCTTCTAAAGACCTTGGATTACAACCTCATGATAAATGTTTCCAGTACCATATATGGCCTATGAGGCATTTTATTTTACCACTATAAAAAGGGAGCAGAGATGACACTTGCTCTTGGGGAGGATCGTTTAGACCATATGGAAAAGAAAAAAAAAAGGGAAAGGTTAGTTCTAAGGAAGAGACACTGACTGTGCCTGTGCAAGTAAATTAAGTGTGGCTGGAAGGCATCGATGTAAGTAACATGGCATGGCCTCCACCTAAGCAATTAAACTTTCTTCCCCTTAAATTAAAATACCTTTTATCTAATTTAACTATTGGGAATGGTGCCCGTGTTATTTCGCAAACCAAGCTGGGGACTATTGAGAAGTCCTATTTGTTGTGGACTCAGAAGCATGTGGGGAGTTTTCTAATTACATAGTGATAAAGAAAGATGAGTTCCAGCAATCTTTGACTGTTGCTTTTTAATACAGAAGTAGTCACCATGTCCTGAAAGTAAGTCATGAGACATTCTGGAGACCCAATTCTGGTTTTCTCTCCCTTTGAGCAACTGGATTTATATGACAAGCACCAGAATGAGTGAGGCCCAGAAGGAGTGTGCCCAGCTCCTACTAACATTTAGGAGCAGGATACATATCACCTAATGTAGCCTGCAAAAAGTAGGGCTATATCTGTATACCAAGTTTGAAAGTTAAGCTGCTTGAAGCAAGGGTTTGGACCAGACGACTCCAAACATTTACTTCCACCCTAAATTACTTTGTGACTCTATTGCTAAATAAACCAGGAATGGAGACAATTCTATGGCCTCTAAGCCAAATGTTATACACAGGCTATGTTCTCTTTGCAGAGTACTTGGATTTTAATTCCTGGTCTGCTGTGGTGCCCTGTGGTTGTAACACATGTTCAGTAGTGTGTGAGTGCGCGTGTCTTTAACATAAAATGTTCCTAAATTATAAGTGAATTCTGTTGCAGGCCCCCAAGGGGTGCATTCACAATGTGAAATCGAAGATGTGCTATGTGCTCTGTGTTTTAGCATAAGGGCATGTCAAGGTGTGTGAAACCGTAAAACTTTGCTGGGATAGCGTTGGAGGGCTGTGCAAATTGAAAGGAACTAACCTGCTCCATTTTTTCCCCATATTAGAAACAGCCCATGAGGTTTTTCAACATCCAATCAAAGGTCTTGAAAATTCCAGTGTGGACAGGCCAAAAAATTAAATATTAGGTAATGTGCTTACTGAGTAGTAGGTTGAACTAAGACTTAAGCTTGCTTGCTCGGTCTAAGCCAAGTCCTGAAGCACATAGTTTAGCCTAAACTAATAATCTAAACTCTAATCTAACCCCTAAAGAATCTTCAAAGGGTGTCTATCTACAGGCCTGAGGAAGAATGGCTGAGAAGCTGCCTAGCAAGAAAGGACCTGGGGGTCTTGGTTAACAGCCAGCTCAACATGAGCCAGGAGTGTACCCAAGTGGCCAAGAAGGCCAACAGCATTCTGGCCTGTGTCAGGAGTAGTGTGGCCACCAGGATCAGGGCAGTGATTGTTCCCACTGTACTGGGCACTAGTGAGGCTGTGTCTTGAGTACTGTGTTCAATTTTGGACTCCTCACTACAAGAAGGACATAGAGGCCCTGGAGTGTGTCCAGAGAAGGGCAACCAGGCTGGGGAAGGGGCTGGAGCAAAAGTATGATGAGGAGCATCTGAGGGAACTTGGGTTATTTAGCCTGGAGAAGAGGAGGCTGAGGGGAGACCTTACTGGTCTCTGCAACTACCTGAAAGGAGGTTGCAAACAGGTAGTGTTGGTCTCTTCTCCCAGGTAACAAGCAATAGAACAAGAGGAAATGGACTCAAGTTGTGCCAGGGGAGGTTTAGATTTCAGATTAGGAGAATTTCTTCACTGAAGGGGTTGTCAATCATTGGAACAGGCTGCCCAGGGAAGTGTTTGAGTCACCATCCCTGGATATATTTAAAAGATGTGTAGATGTGGCACTTTGGGACATGGTTTAGTGGTGGACTTGACAGTGCCAAGTTTATGCTTGGACTTGAGGTCTTTTCCAAGCTTAATGGTTCTATGATTCCATGATTCTATCCTAGAAAACTATGTTGAGTGAATCTCTTGAAGTCTGGAGGAATCCCTCCCTCTCTACCTGCTTCCTCTATAGGAAGTCAAAGTGGTTAAATGAAACATTTAACTCTTACATGGCTATATCTGGCCTAAATGGCATGGACTTCTGAGGATCAGCGCTTAGATTATCTGAGAGACCATGTCTCTTCTATAATCCCACTAGTCCTATTTTGGTTTTCCAGCAAGCTTACAACTGTACATGCAACAACAACAAAAAAAAGCAATATTACTAAAATGAGGTTTAAATCTCATCCTTAATTGTTATGCTTTTATTCATAGAAATGTTTCCTAATTTTTTTCACACAAAGATTTCCACACAGGGAATGACATGAAGTGCAGTACAAGGCAGGGAATCTCAAAGTGGGACTGAAGTAACTGGTGGGGTGTCTACATTCTGCTAGGCCAAGATAACAGCTTTTTAAAGCTATACAGCAGCCTAGGCAAACCATAGCACCTAATTAAAGTGGGTTTGGCTATTATATGCTTCTAGTTTGATGCTAGCACAAAAATCTCTTCACCATACCACATTTCACCTGTGAAACCAGTCAGGTCCAAGATAAGGTTTGTAGCCCCTGCCTCACTAAGAAGTGAGGTTCTGAGAATGAAAGACTTCCAGAGAAGAGACTTTGCAGATTCTAAGACCTGTTGCCTTTAGCCACTACTGAAGTGCTGGCCTTGTCAGGTTTGCAGCCCATACATACTAGAGTGCAGGGAGTGAGGACAGGCAGAAGTAACCCACAGTGGGGAGGTGACAAGTTCAGAGCAGTGAGCAGAAAAAAGAGTACAAGGAAATTTGGTAAAGTTTTTTTAAAAAACTTCCTGAAGGTAACTTGTAAAGATGTTATCTAACCCTGGTGTTCCTGCTTATGCAGGCATAACCTTGTGAAAGTAATGTATTTATCCCCTTCCTGACCCCTCAAAGTAAGGCAAGCTCCAACTTCTGTGTTAATGCTGTCAAAGTGCTGTGGGAAGTGGTTCATCCTCTGATCTGTGCAGGGAGTGACTAAGGAACCCTAAAGAGGAAGAGGCAGGAATGGGATTCTCCCCACCTAGATTTACTCATCCAACACTTTGGCTTCTGATTACACTGTTTTGGTTCAAGCTCTACCCTCCACTGAGAGAATGCTTGATTAAGCCCATTAAACTTAGGTATGAATTTCAGTACTCCACCACTGGCTGTTTGAATCCTGAAAAGAGTTAAGCAGTGTGACTTCTTAAATATTTTACAGCCAAAATCTAGAGTCTTAAATCCTAAAGAGAAGAATGATATTTTTTTTCAAAAGCCACTTTTCTCCACTCTTGGAAGTATCTTGGCTCCATTCTTTAAAGACCCAAGAAAGTACAGGTTTTTTGCTTTTCCTTCTGCAGGCATCTCTTTCTCTCTATTCTCTTTTATTTTCATTTTTCCCCTGTTTAATTTGGTTTATTTTTCTTTAACACACACACACACACACACACACACACACACACACACACACACACACACACACACACACACACACACTGATTCTTTGCCTTTCTTTTAACAACTTTTTGCCTTACAAGCAATAGAGTGTGAATTCAACTACCATGCAGGGAATAAAATGTTCTGATGCTCCTGAAGGGGCTACTTGCACTTTGAATCCAGTCAGGTAACAGAAGTGAAGTGATTTGTTTGCTTATGCTGTGCCTCTAGCAAAGGAACAAGAGGCAAGGGAACAAGAGGAATGGGAGAATGGGAGGTTGATCTAAACTTGACTCCTGCTTCCCCTAATTTCTGGACAGAGGAGTAGAATATTAAATAGGGAAAAACAAAGGAAGCACTATGTAGATGTGCAAGGACTATGAACTAATAGATCACAGAACCACCGAATCACATAGAATCACAGAACATTAGGAGTTGGAAGGGACCTCGAAAGATCATCTCATCCACACCCCACCTGCCAGAGCAGGATCACTTAAGACTAAATGACACAGGAAGGCATCCAGGCAGGTTTGAATGTCTCCAAAGGACACTCCATAACCTCTCTGGGCAGTCTGTTCCAGTGCTCTGTCACCCTCACAGTGAATAAGTTTCTTCTTACGTTCACATGGAACTTCCTCTGCTCCAGTTTGCACCTGCTGCCCCTTGTCCTATCGCTGCCATCCCTGAGAAGAGCCTGGCTCTGTCCTCCTGACTCTCACCCTTTCCATCTTTACAACCACTAATAAGGTCACCCCTCAGTCTCCTCTTCTCCAAGCTAAAGAGATCCAGCTCCCTCAGCCTTTCCTCATAAGGAGGGTGTTCCACTCCCTTCATCATCTTGGTGTCCCTGCACTGGGCTCTTTCAAGGAGTTCTATATCCTTCTTGAGCTGAGGGGCCCAGAACTGGACACAATATTCCAGGTGTGGTCTCACTAGGGCAGAACAGAGGGGGAGAAGGACCTTTCTTGACCTACTAACCTGTTGTAGCTACTTGTAGCTACTGTTGTAGCTCCAGAAAAACAAGGAAAAAACCTGTGACAGTGTTTCCAGACTGAAATCTATTACAATGCTCTTTTGAGGGTGCTCCTGTGACAAAGTGGCATGTGGATGTTGAAGGCCTGAGTCAGCATAAACTCTATCTTCTCTGCTTTTTGTGTGATTGCACAGGGAAGATGGTCTCAGAGGAGCAAAGGCTAAATACCTCCTTCAGCTATTACTATGAGACATAGCTTCATACCTACTGTGGACTAACTGTTTTTCCCATTTTACCCAGTAAAACTATTTCTGCACCATTCCTGTGTCTAGGCCAGCTTGTACCAGACCAGTTCTGCTGTTCACAGACCTTGTTTTGATTCTCACCTGCTACAGGTGCTGTAGTGTCAACTGAACCCAACATTAAAGACTGTGCTGTTACCCACACTGACACATCGAGGGTCATGGGGACTTTGCAGTCACATAAACATCATCTATTATACATCTGAGGAACTACTGAAGCCCAGTGTCAGAAGTCCCAGCAACACTTGAACCTGTGAAGTGGCAAACCCATCAGCTATATGACAGCTTCATGCCCAAGGCTAGCAAGGCTGGACGTAGCAGGAAGGGAAGACCCCTGCAATGTCTTGGGAATCGGCTAAATGGACCTAATAGGTCTTTTCCATCTCTGGTGTCTGTGGGCTACATTGTGCCCTTAGGCTGAGCCCTGAGTAAGGGGTGGCACGTAATTATGCGTCATTGGGAGCAGCGCAAGAAAGGGACTGTGAGGAAGAGAGTTATGACCCTTTCCTTGAATCGCTTTAGCTACAGGGAGGAAGGCAGTAAGTCATAGTGACCTGGAAGCAGGAGATTTGATTGTTCTTCCAGCTCTCCCCTCCAGCATCCCCCACTGCTCTACTCTCTCTTCCTAACCCCTTCCCCGCTCCCTGTTTCTTCCTGTCACTCCTGTGAAAGGACACGGTCAGCGCACGGTGTTTGTAGTCAGCACTGCACCTAAACCTCAGCCTCCTGAAGCGGCTTCTCTTGAGGCCAGCAGGATGCCAGCCTACAAGTCCAGCACATGATGCTGTGCAGCAGAGCACAGCAGCTCTGCTGCTACTGGCCCAGTGGGCTGGAAAGTCAGGGAAGGCCCCTTCTCATCACAGCATGGGGAACTGTGACAGGGACTCGGTACATGCAGGAGATCCTCCTTGACCCATGGAGGAGCCTGCATGAGCTTCAAAGCAATTGAACTCTGTCTCGGAAACTAAACATATCTGTGAACCTGTGGCCTTCATAGGTCCAGAAGTGAGTTGGAAAAGCCTTTATTTCCTGTCAAAGAGGGAATTACAATCCCACACAGTGATTTGGGGACAAATTCTTCCATCCTTCCCTCACAAACAGCCGTAGCTTTCAAGAGGTAAAGTGCCATTTGGAGTGGTATGGCTGAATTCAGCCTGTGCGAGCAGTAAAGCACACGCGCTCCGTAGAGACACATCTCTTTGCTGGAAGAACATCAATTGCAGAGGGTCAGTGATTTTAAGAGCTGGAGGAAATAAGCAATAATACTACTGAATCACAGTCTATTGCCTCTTTTTATCCATCACTGTGTATCATTCCTTGAGACAAAAGAGATTAAGAAAGTTACTATCCATTTATATTTCTTCATAAGAACTAAGCTACCTAGGGACCCTGTGAAAAAAAAATTAAATATATTTATACACACCTAATACATGCATTTTATTTTTTTTAAAGTTATAGTATCATCTATGTGAGCAGAATATTAAAAGCAATTGTCACCTATTGTTTTGCAAACACACAGACGTAGCTGAGACACAGGAACTGTGAGCTGGAATTCTTTGAGAACACTGCCAAAACTGATAAAAAAGGAAGGAAAACATACATAGGAGTAAAGATGCACAAGAATAAACGCTCATGTAGGTGGATGTGGTCTGATGGGACTAGTGGACAGGTGATGCTGCTCGGTGCTTGGATTTCCATTCACCAGTGATTATTTCCCTCCCTTGTCTTTATTATCGAAGCAGCAAACAAGTTATTAAGATAGCACAAAACCTTTTAGAATCAAATGCTCCTTCCAAGAGCCTCATTGGGTGACAATAATATTCTGTGATTTTACAAATTGAGACACTAAGTCAAAAAGTGCTAACTAGTTACTGAGAAAAATCACCCGGAGTGTGCATTGTTGCATGCTGCGTTGAAAATAAGTCTTCTTAAACCCAACTGATTGAAATTTGCAGTGCTTTCTCATGTGACACAAGGAGGCAATAGCTACTCTTGTTCTTTCTGGAACTGACAAAAGGTAAAAGTTACTGCCTATAGGTAACTGCAGTACACAGCTGTAGAAGAGGGACAGGATCACCTTGATGTTAATGTCTGATCTTTGGTCTTTTTTTTTTCCCAAAAAAGGTGAATAATTTTCCCCAACAGTGCATTGGGTTGGAAAATTTCTCACCCTGAATTTAACCCTGGTAATGTAAACAAGAATCACCACAATTAAGTGTTTAATCTTGCTGGTGCCCTCTTACGTGCTGGGTTTATCCATTTTATCCCCGTATAGATTAAACCAAGTATAGTAACCAATTATTTTGCCTTCTGCCTTGCACAGATATTCTCTATTGTCCTAATCTTTCCTTTTTGTTTTCTGTATTACTGTTTGAAAAGAAAATAAAGTAAACCTATAATAGAATTCAATTACCTAATAAAGATCTATTATTCAATGTACATGAATGCACTCCATAAAAATCGTTAAATTGGAATGAGAAAACAATCCTAGAGTGCCAATATAGAAAAAAGCCTGATGAATAAGAGCTCATTAGAAAAAAGAAAACAAAACCAAACAAAAACATTATTCTAAGACAGATTTTTGTTTTCTGTATGCATGCCATGTTAGAATTGGGATTCATATCAATTCAACTCAGCCGCCTAAAGATGGTGCCTAAATGAAGTGTTCATCTTCCTTCATAGTATTGGGGGGAAAAAAGAGACAACTTCAGATTTCTCCATCCCACTGACTGACCTTAGGAAGGAATAAATTATCTCAGGAACTTCTTGCTTCTTTCCACTAAGCAGAGAGGGATCTTAGACAACTGGTTCACCTCACACGTCTGAAATCCACAACTGAGTGAGGTTATGGATGTGGTCAGCTTGACCCATGCTGCTGTAGTCAATGAATCTCACACTTAAATTATTACTTTAGGAAGCCAAAGGATGGCTGTGATGTCAAAGATGATGCTAACGTAACAAATTCACCAGGTAGATGGTTTTAGGATCATGGTGGTTTCATAGTGGTTTTGAAATTAAGTGTGGGTGAGATCACCTGAGCTAATTCCTGGAAATATTTTGTTTAGTGAAAAATGCATCTTTTGAATCCTAGCATATTTTTGAGCTTAAACTGAAATTAGTGCATAATTTCAATGTAGGAAAGGTATCTAAAAAAGTCCAAAAATGTGTTAATAAAATTTAAAAACTAAATATTTTGTTTTTTCTTATTTAAAGCTAATTTATTACAGAATAATGACTAAAGGTTACATACAAATGAAAAAATTCCACTGGAAAAACCTGAAATTTTGTCAACTGAGGTTTTTCCCGGAGCAATCTTTTTTTTTTTTAAAATTTTAACACTAACTTCAAAAAATCAATTATTTATTAAGTTTACTTATGAATATATCTGGGTGATGAATGTTTTTCTACATCAGAAATCAACCTTTCTTAACAATAAAACTTTTCTTGAAAAATTGGCAGCCTTAAAGGCATTTTCTGCAATGCTGTGACGCCTTTGCATATTCTTGAACATTTTGTTTTATCATGGATTGTGTTTATACTAAACCATGGGACTGGCAGCAGGGATTTTATAGGTTGTGTTGGTTTTTAAATGATACAACAAAAGGAAACATGACAGAAGTTTTCAAGAAAATCAGAAGTCGAGTCTATTTGCTCTTTAAAAACCAATAAAAACCCTCAGTACTTCTAAAGTCATTCATTAATTCATTAATTTCTTATTAATTCATTATTTTCTGATGTGCCTGAGTCCTTGGATAGAATATTTCTTTTTTTGTGGGTTTTTTTTTGTTGTTATCAGGGCACCACAAATTCCAGTCAACATGAGGAAGACAATGTGATGAAGGTTATTTTACTCAACGCTGTATAGCTAAAATGTTGGAGAGGGTTCAGAGGAGGCCATGAAGATGATTAAAGGGCTGAAGTATCTGCCCTATGAAGAGAGGCTGAGGGAGCTGGGCTTGTTCAGCCTGGAGAAGAGAAGGCTGCGGGGGGACCTCACTGCAGCCTTCCAGTCCCTGAAGGGGATATATATCTGACTTATAAGCAGGAGAGGATTCAACTTTTTAAAAGGATAGACAATGGCAGGACAAGGGGGAATGGATTAAAACTAAAGGAAGGAAGGTTTAGATTAGATATCAGGGAGAAGTTTTTTACAGAAAGAGTGGTGAGGTGCTGGAACAGGCTGCCCAGAGAAGTAGTGGATGCCCCGTCCCTGGAAGTGTTCATGGCCAGGTTGGATGGGGCCCTGGGCAGCCTGTGTAGATCCAGGCCTGAGGTTGGTGGCCCTGCCTGTGGCAGGGGGGTTGGAGCTCTATGATCCTTGGGGTCCCTTCCAACCCATGCCATTCTATGATTCTATGACAAAAGTTAATCTGTACCAGCTCTCTAAGCAATCAGTGTAGTCAGTGAAAAGAGACAAACATTTCCAGAGTAATTCATCCCTCCGGTTGTGAACACGTAATCACCATTTCCATGAGGTGACCTCCTTCTGGTATCTGCAGAATAGATAGCCAGCTTAGTGTTTAATCCAACTTTTAGTTTTAAAGGGCTTAGCAGAAGTGAAATGTATACCACTTCAGAAAAGAAATGACATCATTGTCAATGACCATAATTTAGGCCTCAGCTGCAGCGCTCGGCTCTTCCGTCGCAGGCTCAAAGAGCTGAGCCCTGCTGCAGCTTCATCTGTTCCAAGAGGCAAGGTGAATTAACACTGGAACACGAGTAAATAGCTAATCAAAAGAGACCCGTGGGCTAATCCAGAGCTTTTTTTCACCTGTTTTTGCTTTTATTTCCTTCCTGCACCCAGAAACTCAGCAGAAGTAAGTCTGTCTGGGTTTATCTGAGGGTTGCAAGAAGAAATCACTGGGCTTTAGAATGTTCATCCTTTTTTTCCCAGCTTACTATATGTTTTTAAATCTCTCATAGAATCATAGAATGGTCTGGGTTGGAAGGGACCCCAAGGATCATAGAGCTCCAACCCCCCTGCCACAGGCAGGGCCACCAACCTCCAGGCCTGGAGCTACACAAGGTTGCCCAGGGCCCCATCCAACATGGCCTTGAACACCTCCAGGGATGGGGAATCCACTACTTCTCTGGGCAGCCTGTTCCAGAAATATGCACGCTCAAGTTAATGAGAGCTTTGCCTTTCAGCACAGTGATCCCAGATGATGCAGGATGCCATGGCAGGTAAACTGCTCTGGGACTCAATTTGTCTGCACTGCTGGCTGTGGGCTGTAGACACACAGGAGGGGGAAGCTCACCCTGCAACTTCTGCGGGTCATTGGCAGAAAAAGTGGTGCAAGGTTTTCTGGGGATAGAGAGTGCAGCAGTGGGTAGCACTGTATTGCCTCTTGTCCTGAACTCTGGCAGTGAATATATGTCAAATTTTAAGACAAGCAAAACAACACTTGAAGAGACCTATTTAGGATGGGATAAGTCATCCTCCAAAATGCTCCTCTCTGTTTCCCATAAACCATATGCTGGGATTGATTCAGCAGCCTATATTATTAGCTCATCTAAATCAGCATGCTACCGATATTAATTTATTGCAGCTGAAACCAGGCCCTCTGACACTTTCTGATGGCTGCTTTTAAAACCTGCTGAATTGCAGCCCTGAGCCCTTCGTGCATCTGCCAAGGCTCTGAATGAGCATGTTCAATAAAAAATTATGACTTGATTCATAGAGACTAAATCAAGTTTTCAAATTCAGTTTCAGTCAAATATGCATTTTTGGACAAAATCAAATAGATATATAAATAAGGACCCCATCCAGATCCCCCAAATTGAGATGTTCCATATAAGAAGAGTATTCACTGGAATTTTAATGATATTTTTCATTTTGGAAAAAGCAGAAAAGATGTTTCAGTATTTTTAAAACAGAATTAGGGTAATATTTCATTGAAAGCTTGTACCTACAAAAGAAAACCAAGTCTAAACAATTTAAATAAAATAAAAACCTGAACTCAACCAAAATAGACTTAGGTTAAATAATTTTAAATCCAACAAGAAATTTCTTTCTTGAATTTTAGCACAGCCTAATACTTTTCCTCAGGCTTGTTATTTCAGCAGCAAACTGCAAAACATTCCTTTATGCGACTCTTGTTGCTACTAGAAAGATTGAGTTATGGCCAAAGAAGCATCAAAAGGGAATGTTTTCAGTGCTGAGCATTGGAGCTGGAGCTTGGCAGAGACGACAGGCAACTCTTGTTGCTCTAATCAAGAAGAAATGTGCTCCATCCATGTGCCAAGAATACACAAGCAGCTGAATATTCCACTGGTTTTATTTACTCATTTTCCAGGTAATTCAGGTATCTCTAGCTTTAAAAACAAGGAGGAAAAAGACCTTACGTTATTTGTATTGCCACTAGCTAGAAAATGATGGATTCCCACAGCATGGCTGAAGGGGTTTTATGGGATTTGCTTTTATTTTTTTTTAATCTTTCTCTCCTTCATTAATATTTAACTCTAAACTTAGGGAAGTGAAAATGAATACATAACAAACAACAACCCAAGTTACTCTCCTCAGGTCTAGATTGAAATTCAGAGCAGTAGTAGCTGGTGAAAATATCAAATGGTAAATATCTATTCTGGGGGATATGTTTTTCCTGCACCTTACCAAGAACTGTGTAACATTTCTCAGTGCAATGCTATGCTGTCTCGTTCACTAATTACTACAAATTGGCACAGCTTCATATTGCTAACAGAGTACTGCCAGATTATGCAAATGGATAACCTGGATCGCTGTTCAGTAATTTATTTTGCAGAGTTTTGTAACTAAACACTCTTTCCCTCTTGAAGTGAAAAACAAATCTATGTTGATGTAAACTGAAGTTGGCTTTGCTTGTTTTGTGCCTGATTTCTGGAGAGTTTCCTGTAAAATTATTCCACCATCTTGTTCTATGCTACTATCAGGAAAGAAAAAGAAGAGAGAAACTTTTTCATGTAATTAAAAACCCACCCAAAACCTCCAACCCCAAAATGCTTAATTAAACAGTTCTAGAGAGAGGTGGCTAGAGGCTGAATTTGGCATGGAAAATATATTGAAGAAACCTTTCTCAAGGACCGAATGAAAATGTGTTTTGATTTGATTAAGTTATGAGTTTTCGGGGAAAAAAAAATAAAATACATCCTTCAAGGCAATCAACTTAGTAAGTTCTTGCAAGACTATTAATGCAGGGAAAAAAAAATAATAGAAAAATAAGATCTTTCTAATGGGAGCATAATTTGGCCTGGAAAAAGAATAAGGTCCAGTTTTGAATTTTATAAGCACCAGTTTCCTTGGAAAGAGTCTACCCAGTGCTCTTGTATGTTCTAATCAACTCATCTTTTCAGTGTTTTGCTTTTAGAATAGTCTACAGGGCTATTCCAAGGGCCAGATATTGCTCCAAGGATGTGAAAAACAAGCGGAGTCAGAGTTTTGTGTTTTCCTGTATGTGCCTGTCTTTCACTTTTCACTTGGATTGATGTGATGAGCCAAGGTGATCAATTTCCTTAGTAGTACCAATTAATGTATAAAACTGGTATTTTCCTTGAAGGCTCAGCTCTTGAAATCAAGTGATTGCTTAATAATCTCAGTTTCCTACAAACAAATAAACAAACAAACAAACAAAAAACCCTTTCCAGAACGAAAGAATTAGAAGCTGCTGTTTGGAAAATACTCTATTTTTAAAGCATTAAATGCAGCAGGGACTGATTCAACTTGTTAATGATATTCAGCTGGAAGAATTGAATAACCAAAAAAAGATAATTTAAAACCTTATGATACTCTTGCATATTATTAGGGGTCTGTAGGCCCCTATTTCAGCTTGATGAAAAGGTATTGAAATGAGCAGGCTGAAACAAGTGGGACTTTTAATGCAAATAACTAGAGGAAAGTGAAGCGAGTTCCCAGCCTGACCCACTCTGCTTATTTTAAAGCTGATAACCCAGTCAAATCTAAACCCACCTTTTATTCTAAGACCAAAAGTCTTTCCAGTGGGGACAGTTTCCAGATGGGTTTCACCCTTTTAGCCCCCAGCCATCTCCACTGAGCTACTCAATTAAACGTGGCAGCTTTGACTGTTAATACCCACCCTACTATTTATTTTTTCACAGTCACTTTGTTCAAAACCATTTTCAATGCTTTGAAACAAACTTTTACATGTTACTGCTCTAGAAATACACATAGTAACTTAAGGTAGGAAATATCAATCTTTGCTAGTAAGAGTCTTTCAGTGGGATTCTCTTTAGAAAAAGCCAAAGCCTTCACAATGAAAGGAAATATTAATCAAATTAAGCAAAACAAGTTATTTCTTTTCTACCCATTTCATTGTAGAGAAAAAGCACCTACTGCATCCCTGGGAATGAAGATGCCCACCCACAACTCCAGGAGTGTCCCCACATCTTTTCTTACACAATCAAGCTGTGATCTAAAAGACGTGAATGTCTGCAGCAGACTTCTTGTCTTCACTAGGATCTGCGGTAGGTCTCTAACACACTCATCTGAGTCAGGGGAACAGAGAGAGGCAAAGGGGCTACCTCTGGTCCCTGCTTAGACTAGATGAAGGGGATAAAGACAAAGTTTGTTGGTTGGTTTTTTTTTTTTTTTAAGGTTAAAGTGTTTTATCCAAAACATGTTTCCAAATGAAAACACTCCTAATAGCAATCCTGAGGGAAGCTTCCCACACTGTGCTCCAGCTTTGAAAATATCAGACTAATCCACTGTATAAGCACTGCAGGACCTCTGGTTTGAAGGCAGATGTGGCGTGAGGAGCAGGTGCCATTTGTGCCAACAGCATTTTGGGATTCCCTTTCTGTTCTGGGCATTAGTCAAGAAAAACTGTAATCCAAAACCAAGCTACAACCTCACATCAGGGTTGATTCTTTCTAGTATATTCAGCTGTCTTCATCATCTCCAGCTGCTCTTCCTGCCATGACGTGTGATGAGAAAAAAGCTTGGAACAGTGCAGAGCCACGGAGAGCAGGCAATGTAGGATGCCAAAGCAGAGACAAGGGTAATTTCTCATCTGCCCTGAGGGTCCAGTTTCCCAGTGGAGTTATCTGTGTTAGCAATTCTCTTTTTTGCTGTGTGTGTGATGCCACTTGAAGAATTAATACAGCAGCCTGTGGAGGCTATTATTATTGTGCCAGTGATACCCAGATCTGTATCATCACCTCTCACAATGGAAATTCATCCCCGAGCAGTGATGCTGTCTGGCTGGAGCGGCAAGCTGGGACTTGGCTCATCACAGACAACTGCAAACACAGTAAGGATGTAAGGATGTACAGGCTGCCTGTACCATTGCACCTCCCCAGAAACTTTTTAGTAGTTTGAACAATCTTCACTCTTTCCAGGCATAGAATGAAGTAGCAGCAATTTCCTCCTGCCCCATATTGGTGCTAAAAATCCTGAGGAAAGTGTGAAACCTAAACCTGATGATAGTTTGCAAAATTGATGCTCAGCTTGAACATTATATTCACTGATGTCACAGAGGGAGGAAACAGATGAACAACCCTAGGAACAATCTATGTGAAGCAACTTTCTGCAAAACAAGAAGAAACCCAGGAATGGAGTTTCATAGAGGCTAAGCTCATGTGGCTCAATAATTCAAGCAGGGGGGCACCACAAAGTTTCAGCAATATAAAGCATCCCCCCACTCTTCCTTGTTCAGTATCTACGACTCAGAAGGTGCCTCTAGGTCACACAAGAAATCTGAGGTAAAGCAAAGTCTTGGACATACTATGCCTCGAAGCTACTTAGAGATAGCCCTATTTCCTCTCCTGGAATATAAAAAAATAATGTTCAATGTGCTAAAACATACTAACACCATATTTCAGGGAGTTTTACCTTTCTGCAATTGCTGCTAATTCTGTTTTAACAAAGGTAGAAAAGTATATTGAGTTTCATTAAAAAGTGGAAAGAAAATGGTCCTTAGTGCAGTAGTTACTCATGATCCAGCTCTGAACCCAGTACAGACTTGTGGGACTGGGAAGAAAGGGCTGCTTTGAACATGCAGGTTTTCATTATTATCCTACTACGTCACAATTACCTTTAAATTAAAGTTAATTGTGCAGCTGAAGTAGAAAAGACAATTGGGAAAGGGTTGAGTGGCCATCCCTGGAGGTATTTAAAAGATGGGTAGATATGATTCATAGAGACATGGTTTAGTGGTGGATTTGAACATGTTAGGGTTATGGATGGACTCCACTATCTCACAGGTCTTTACCAACCTAAATAATTGTATGACTCTATGGCATCCCACAGCCCATGTTTCATTGCCCACCTTCACCTTTTAGACCCTTCTGCAGCCCTGGCCACTGATTCCAGCCCTGCCTACTCATTGGTACCAGCTCCTAATTTGAATTGAAACACCATGATCAAATGCCAATGCCCCCTGATTAAATGCTTGTCAAGAGTCTGTCTACCTTCTGATGTCTTACAGTCAGCTGTTTGTGAGTTGGTAGCATTATATATCAATAATTAGGTGAGTCTTTCTGATGTTTTCATTTTCTTCTTTTTCTCCTCCTCTTTTCCTCCTGTATTGCTCCCTGGAGCTGCACCAGTAAAACTGGTGGCAAATCAGCCTTTCCCTGCCACACAGGCGATGAGGTTCTCATTGATTTTGGATGGAGTAAGGCAGAGAACCAGGTATGCCCTGGGACACAGGGAGGATGCGTGAGGAAAGGAGAGCGAGCTGTCAAAAAACCGAGTGTGGGACTCACAGGACAAGATACGTGTCGTCAGGACTGTGTAGTGTGCGAGAGCACTGAACCCACAGATACTCTTGTGGTTACAAATAGAGATGGTTTTCTCCCAAAACGTGCTCTACTTTGTTCTGCCTGGCTACCCGACAGCTGGATGAGCTGTCTTAAAACTTGAGAGCTTTGCAATTTCTCCCCACTCCTTTCCCCCTTCCCCCAGTCCCACCATTCCTGCTCCTGCTCTCTTTATCTCTCTACCCTGAAAACATTAACAATGATAACTAAACTTCCTAATTTTTTTTTCCTATACCTGAATAACCTCTTGTGTGCAGGATATTTTCTGCTTTAGGGCACAATCTGTTGCAGTGCAGTTATAACTGTTGCTAAGGCACCTATTGTCATTATATATGCCTCAGCAACAAGGCATTCTGTCGTGTTTCTCATCTGTGAGCCCGGTGATTTATTGATAATGCTAATCTTGTTTGAAAGTTATAGAGCTTGCAAGTCAAAAGTGTTTAAAGGGAGAGATGGAGATTCCTGCTCCCCAACTTTTTATTGCTTGCATGTCAGAGTAATCACGTTTCTCAGCCACCGTTAGAGGAGCTCAAGGTGTTTCGCAAGCATGAATGAAACCTCACAAAGGTACTGAAAGGAGGCTTTTTTACATACTCATTAAATGAAACAGAGAAACTGAGTAGGAGAAATGACAATACATAACCTATCTCACATCAAGCAACCATAGAACTGAGCCTCAAGGGAATGCTGGGCAAGTTTTACATTATCTTTCCCACAATATATAGTAATTGATTTGTACGCCCATATCCTCTGTTGAAAACACAATTTTCTATTAAAAACAATTTGGATGGATACTTTTTTTATTACCTTTCCTATGTGATAGTCTTCTATGGTAAAAAATGGCCCCTGCCCTGAAGTGGTTTCTGTCTGATCAGCTCAGCCAGACAAAATAAGTTTTATAACCTCTGTTTTACAAGTGGGGAAATAGGATATGGAGGCATTAAGGAGGTAGCTTTTGCAAGATCCCAGCACGGGGGATTCTCAGATATCATAAAGGAAACTGCAAGTTCTGACCACTTATAGAAATACAGCTATTAGACAGATTAAAATATAGACATAAAAGCTTTCAATTTTTTCTTCTTCCACTCCTTATTACAGATGAAATTCATTATTGTGTTCAGTTCTCCTTCTACATGGGAAGGCATTGTCCATACTTCACACGGTGAACTCTTGCACAGAAAGTCTTAAAGGTTCATTACTAAAAGAGATTTGAGTACCCAGATGCTTCTGTAATCTCTTGAATTCAATATTTAGATGTTATTGGCATTTACATGAGCCCTGTTCAATTTTGTCCTTGCTCTAGAGATGCCTGAAGTCCCTTGAATATATATGTGTTGGCACAACATTCCCTAGGGTCTGATGCCATCAAGAGATTAGAAAGCCTAATTATATCTAAACCCAGTGCCTTTGCAGAATGTTCCTTTGCCTAGCTTACCTGAAAGGCTCCTTAGAGGCAATTAAGCTTTTATTTTTTATTTTTTTTTTATTTCCCAGCAGTTTATTGTATAATCACTTAGGATCCAGATACAAGTCTCACTCCAGAAAAAGGTTATACTGTCTTCTCATAATACAATTGTTTTCATAAAAAAAGATCCCAGAGGCAGACAATAATGTATTTTCCTTAGCAGCTTCTACTTTTCTTGTGACTTTCCACTGTTGGTAAGGGCCCAGATCCCACCTAACTTCCAACTTTCAACTGAAGTGCTGAGTTAAGGGATAAACTCACTTATTTTAGTTTCCCCAAGTTAACCATCCTTGCTAAACTGTTAATCTGCCTTGGAATCAGAGATAATAAGAAGATCTTGCCCATCTGAGATCTGAAGCACCTCTTTGGAAGGTGCTGGTGTCTCACCACAAAAAAAAGAAAGGGAATTTTGCTGACTAAGCTCCTGAATCAGACAATTCAGTTTTCATGTTGTACGTAAGACCGTTATAACAACAGCACCAATTATATCTTCTACTTCCTTTATCCCCTGCCTCTGGCTAAATGCTTCCCTTAAATAATGTGTGTCACTCTCCTGATCTCCTCCCTTCCCTCCACGAATCACCTCTAGAAGCTAAAGCTTAGAAAATGAGCCCTAACAAAAAGCAAAGAACCCCTCTCAAACCTCCAAAACTCAACAGTAATCATTGTATTCACACTAAACGAGGGGTCAGATAAATGTCAGAAGTGACACAAAGGAATAGCACAGCTATGAGGCTGATTGCAGATCTTCCACTTTAGCAGAATTAGTCATGAGATAGATTCATCTGCAGCCCAATGATTAGTCAGGTGCATAAGGACAGTGAAGATGTATGAGACAGACACAAAAATGTAGACCAAAGCATGTCTGCTCCTAACTGAATTGACCAGTGTCAGAAACTATTCACCAGAGAGGGACTAAAACCCAGATCCAGCTGATGTGATGCCCTTACCCCAAAAGAACTCTGTTATGACAGTAAATATAGAGCTGTGCCACCTGCTTGGCATTTCTAGATCATTAAAATGGTGGTTATAAGAAAAATATCCAAAATAAGACAAGGAGTCACTGGCAAATCCAGGAACCAATGTGAGTTTGTCTTATACAGCTAACTCTATGAACACTCTTCTTGCTTAGTTGGCTTACTGTAGGTCTATGTAGACCTGTGATACCCCATGCAGCTTCACTAATACAACCTCATATCAATAAGAAAAGCAGACAAAGCACCAAATTAAAGAATTACTTTCATACTTTAAACCCATTGAGATTTATATATCTGTCAAACCAGCTCCAACACTCTAAAAGCTGAAGCTCCTCTCCAGCCTTCTGGCTTTTGTCTTCATCAAGTGATGGGAAGCATGAAACAAACATTCACGACTGCAAAATCCTCTCCCGTCTGTTGTAAAACCAATGCAAGCATGAACAACTGAGAGGTGAACCAATTTTTCAACCTCCTCAGCAATCTCATAAATTATCTGCAGCTAAAAAAACCTAGAAAGCCGAGCAGAATCTCCCAGCCTTAGGTAACAATTACACTACGTGAACTTTGAGAAACCTCTTGCTAGCACTCAAAATTAGGAGCTTAATACACAAATGAATAGTGAAGGCATGGTGACAGCGCTGTTTAGAAACCGCTTTTGCAACCCACCCAGGTGTTGTGCTGATTTGTTTCTGAATGGGGACGTGCTGTAATTGGTTTTGCTGGAGGAAAAGCATAGGCTGGTACTGTCTATGAAGTACTGAGCAGCATGCATTGGTTTGCTTGCTCGTGAAAGGCAGGGGAATGATCAGGTCAACAGCTTAGTATCGGGTGCTTCATTTAAACACCAGTGCAAGAGCACAGCTGTCTGACTTACGAGCTCTTCTCAAAGGGAGATTTTAGTTCTTAGTGCCACTGAAAGTACAAGGAAGTCACTGATGGTATGTTTTCAAATGTTTTTTTCCCCTAATATAGGATGAATCTTTCTTTAATGAGGCCAAGCACTTCTAATCAAATTATTCACCCAGGTGGTTTAAGTTTTCTTTTGCTTCCTAGTTGCCTGGTTGTTGGGGTTTTTTTACCTCCTAAATATTCTGTATAGCTATTTTATTCATGTTTCCACCAAACTCAACCATTCATCTGTAATTTGCACTAATGAGCCTTTTGCACAGCTAAGAGCCAGAAGATCTCCATAAGATGGGGAGAACTTGCAAGCAGGAGATGATGAAGATTTCCCAAGAATCCCATAGCTCCATTGCAGACCAGGGCTGGGCTGAGCATCCTGTGACCCAATGAATCTTTCAATAAGTCATTTGATCAGCTTTTTCCATGAGGACAAGAACATGTGAGTTGCCAGCCTTTGTGCCACCATGAGCCCAGGAATGGTCAGCTGCTAGAGATGCAGTGAAATCATGCTTCCAACAATGCAGTTAATGGGTCTGGTTGATGTATTTAATTCACAGCTCCCAGGATGCTGTAGAAAGGCAACTAAGACTTACTTACACAGAGGAAAAACACAACAGAGGGACACTAGGGATGTTATCAATAAGATGCTGGAGTAGAATCCCAGCTTCTTTGCATAGACATGGTGTCATGCGGCTGTTTCTTTTCCTTTTCTCTAAGGGCTCATCTTCCCATGGAGGCAGCTGATGCAACATGCAGCCCATGTGCGCTCAAATGCAGAGAGTATCAATAAACTCAGGAGGTTCTGACTCCCTACAGCCACAAACACATCCACCAAGAATCACAAAATCACAGAACGACTAGATCCTTGAGCCCAACCGTACCTGTCCTCTACTAAGCCATATCCATAGATCTGTCATCTACCTGTCTTTTAAACAAATCCAGGGATGGTGACCCAACCCCCTCCCTGGGCAGCCTGTTCCACATACCCACAACTCTTTCAGTGAATAACTTTTTCATAACATCTAATATGAACCTGCCCTGGTGCAGATTGAGGCCATTTCCCCTTGTCCCATCTGCTGTCCCCTGGCTGAAGAGACCATCGCCCACCTCTCTGCACCCTCCTGGCAGGTAATTATAGGCAGTAATAAGGTCTCCC
The DNA here is from genome assembly GCF_964237585.1 of Gallinula chloropus. NCBI lineage: Eukaryota > Metazoa > Chordata > Aves > Gruiformes > Rallidae > Gallinula > Gallinula chloropus. Next base: position 118,217,283 of record NC_140087.1, on the reverse strand, counting down.
ATCAGACCCCTCCAGGTTAAACACCTCCAGCTCCCTCAGCCGCTCCTCATAGGATTTGCCTTCCAACCCTTTCACCAGCCTGGCTTTTAAAATGTCCCTGTCTCCTAAACTACTCTATACTACATGATCTCCAAACCCCTGCTTTTGCTCCACTGCCTAATAATCCTTCCTACTCTCATTTTTCTTGGAATTTCTAATTTTTTCCCCAAGGATTGTTGGCCTTAAGCAGGTATCTCAGGTGTGTTCTCATGAGTGCTTAATAGCAGCGTATTAGTCTCCTCTGGTTCTTTGATTTCATGCCTCCTCAAATCACATTACCCTATGTTATTTATGTGTTTTATGCTCTAGCACATGGCAAGCATGTAACAACTTTGCTGCTCACTCTCATCCCAAATTTTTTTCAGCATCCACTTTTCCCCAAGCCTCTGCCAGCCAGCAAATAGCTCTATTCCTGATTATTACACCCAGGTGAAGCAAAGAGTAATTTGGCCTCCGTTTCTTAAAAATATATACCTTCTGTTAACCATAGCAAATTGTTTGGGATTTTTCTCTCTGAATTATTCATGAGATTCAATATAGCATGATTATTAATTCTAACCTCTGCAGTGTATGAATAAGCAATCTCATTGTTTAATATTAGTGCCTGACCATTCTTCTCCACAACTAATGACCTGTCATAGATATCTGGGTCTAACAGTCATCAGGAAGCTGGAAAGTACTTAATTACTATTAATTTAATAAAACAATGTTTGAACTAATAGTGAAAAGCTGTCAGCGCTTTGCCCCCAATTAATAGGAAAATAAATTAGCAGTACATCTGGAGTGACACATCAGCAAGGAAAATAGTTTTTAATACAGGGGCAATTTTGAGTCTGCATTTCCCTGTGTCTAAGTCTTGCCCTGTCAGATGTCATCCTGGGAAAAAGCACAACTTTGCCAACCCCACTTTTGTACAGTTGGCTGGGAGAACTCTCTCCTGCATTTCATACTCCTTCTAGCTTTTCTGTGTGGAATATCTGACAGAATTACGGTTTGCCCTGTTGCCCAAATCTAAGTCTGAAGGACACAGATGTATTGAGAAACATGACTTTGGCCCTTTGATACTCAAGAGTTTTTTAAACCATGTCCAGCAATTAATTCCTCCACTTCGTCTGCCTTAACCTTTAAATTAGTTTGAGCTGATATCTCAATTTTATTGATGGATATTGGTAAGTTCACTGAACAGTCTCACAAGCATCTGGATAAGAACAACTGAACGAGTGATTATTGTACGATGCAGGTGTGCATTGGGAGAACAGGAGATCCACCATCTGGCTTTACTGCTATAGCCAACGTATTATCCAACTACTGCCTTTGGGGTCATTGCAACATGCAAATCTTCCAAGTAATTGAAGGCTCATTACTCAGGAATGAAGCTGGTTGCAGGAAATAGCACAATTTGGACAAGAGACAATGCTGATAACCAGGGAACACTTTTAATGACACTGACTTCAAATTAATAATTTTCTATGTTTTGGAAATTTCCCTTTTATTATCATAAATTCATGTAACATTCATAAATATTCAGGCTTTCACAGCAAAGACCAAAAAAAGTGTCATTCATTATCCAAGGGAAATCTTTAAATAACAATAGTATTAGCACTGGATGAAGCTGCCACCAACCTCAGGCTTTATGGCTGCAGATAAACAAACGTGCTGAAGTGATACCCTTATCCCAAAGAACTGGTATACTGAGAAAGTTCATCCCCTTGCTTACAAAAAAGAGGAAACTGACAGCCAACTACTAATAGTCCCAGAACTCCTGGTTTTCCAGCCCAGCACCAGTCTCAAGCACATTGCCAACATTTGCATGGAATTAAGACTGGACTTCCAGGGCCTTCAGCAGGCTATAAAATGACTCAGCACTATAAATGTGCAGAAGAGGAAGAGAAGTGACAAATGAAGAAGTCTAATTGTCAATCATCCACTGATATTACAGACCTACAGGTCTATAGCTATACATATATGCTCACGCACGCACACGTCTTTCATGTAGCACACCACCAAATGTAGGTTAGTGTTTATTTCCTCATGTCTTTTCCTGATTTTTAACCACACACCCATAAATTATACACTCCTGTGTATAATATAAATATATACGTGTATATAATATAAATTGCATAAATACAGATGAACTGCTGCAGTTGTCATATCATCGTTAGACAGTTTAGGCTTTGAAGTCATTCTTTATTACTCAGTTACTGTGATTTTCTGACTTTGATTGCTATAATAACATCAAAACACAGTGCAGCTTTTAAATATATTCACTTCAGGCTTTGTTCTTAAAAGAGACCTGTTATTTATTTCTGTCTTCTGAAGAATCTCATAATCCAAGTAAGGAGTCAAGTGTCAGGTATGCTATGAAATGACTGAGGATTCATGTCCATGCAGGTTTCTACATATTTAACATGTGTGTGGTGGGGTTTTTTATGTATGCTTTTTTATATGTTTGTGTCTGGTTCAGAGAAAAACAAGCATTAAGAACTTGTTTGTTTCTGTATATGTAAGTAATAAGCATATACAAAAAAAAATATAGCTGCTGAATGAAGACTTAAAAATCTGAAATTCCTGCTAGCATTAAAAAAAATGTGAAAACACAACTATTGTATTCTTTGGGGATTTTATTGAAAATCTGGACATTTTTACTCTTGGAAATGTTTGCATTGGGTGAAATTTGCCCATTCAGTCATGAAAGCTCTACTAATGGAGGGAGTTTAAGACATTCATTTGGATCTAAATGGGCTGTCTAGGGCTGAAACATCCAAATGCCTCCTCTTTGTATTACCTTAAAGCAATGTTGTTAAGTAGTATCCTATTTTTCCTTTTTTTTTTTTTTTTTTATTAATATTATGATTCTTATAGTATCTTGGGATTTTATGTGTTTTATGAAGAGATGAGTTTTATAGGATCACATTCTGCATCCCTCTGCCTATCCTCCTTGCCTATCTCCCCCACTTGCACCCTTCTCTTTGCCCAGCAGCTTATGAATATACCAAACAATTTTGGCCAGAGTGGCAAATCACTTCAAGACCCTTTTCAAAAAGCTAAAGTCACTACAAATGTCTTCAAAACTGTCTGCTGGCCAAGGGAGAAACAGCCAAACCTAATCAGAGTAAACATTTCAATATGAGCTCAGCAGCTATATATTCTGCTTAGCCTCATTGCTGGCCAACTAACACACTTCTAGCTGGAGCTGGAGACGATCATTGCATGTGCTGCCTTTTGCCTAATCCAATAATGGCCAGACAGGAGAGGGTGGTGAGGGTTTTTTGGGGGAGGATCAGGAGAAGAACAAGGATGAGACTGAAGAAATGGTGGGGAAAAGGAGTCTAAAGAGAATAGGAATTTTTCTAGTGCATACATTTTTAGAGTTTACAGTGTGCAGGGATATACATTGAAAATATGTACAAATACAGTGTTTCTTGCTCCTATTTTAACAGAGCAATTTGCCTGCTGGAAGTATTCTATTTTCTTCAAACCTTTTTCATTGAAACCACTTTTGGCTTAAATTGATATGTATGTAACCTGATAACACCTAAAGGCTCCAAACCTCCCCCCCATCCCCAAATACAAAGCACCAAGAATATATCTCTATATAAGAGTTGGAGAGCTGTTAGAAAAGTTTCACCAGTGGTTCTGGTTTGCAATTCTGCCCATCCTTGGGAGACCCACAAAAAAACCCCAGTGTCTTTTCTGTTTCACTAGCTGAGGCCCTCTCCTTTTCTGAATTTTCTCAGTGAATGACTTCTCTCCTTCCCATTACAGGGCTACAGAAACAGATTAAGTTCAACTCAAGCCCTGTAAATTGATAATGATGTAACTGGGATTGAAATCCAGATGAGCAAGATGCCAGAAAGAATAAAAAAAATAGCTTCCAGGTGAATGCATTTAAAATAGTATTTTTGGGCTAGTGAAAAATCCCTTCTTATCACAATTTCATTTGCAAAAGGACTCAAGAAAAATGATGACAGAAATAAAATAAATCATGAAATTTTCCATTATTTAACTTGCAGTAGGAAGTGAATTAAAATGTCATGTCTAAAATCACCACAATCTGTCAATATCAGTGCCTCAGAGTGTAGTTTTGTACACAGCTCAACAGAAGGCATAGCTTTTTGTCAAACCTCATAGGCAATTAACCCTTTTTGTCTTTTTAGTTGATGTATCAGTCATATAATATAGGCTAACCACACCTCACAGCATCAAGAGAAAAATGTTTGTGTGGCTAAAATACTAGTCACACAAAAAATGTAGTACAGGTTCAGACTTCTGTAACTGAAAATAAAAGGAAGTGCTGGTTCTCTTGAAATAAATACTGAAACTCTCCTTGACATTAAAAACAGGATCCCATATCTATATAATTGGTGTTTCTGTTTTCTCTCTAGTTAAAAAAGAAGATAATACCTGCAACTTTGTAGTGTAGAATTTTTCAAGGGAGAAATGAGAAAATGTGCAGAGGATGCTCCTTTGACACAGTGATCAGCACATGCAAATACATAGAATGATTATTAAATACCTAAGCAACTTCCTTTTCTTGTTCCTGAGACCACAATGATTGTGTTGAATTGGGGTTTAACCTCAGGGTCCCAAATAGGTGAGAGGCAGATTTTAAATATGAAATTGGTTTAACAAATGTCACAATAACAAGCCTTAAATAGACATAATTGGCAATCGTTTTGAACGGCTGAATTTTGACATTTCAGTTGTGGGCTTTTTTTTTCCTCGGGAATAGGGGTATTTTTTCATTATTATGCAAACATTAGAAATAGTTTTACTAATTATTTGACTAAGCATCCCAAGAAAGTATAAGGATGGAACTCATATTCCCAGTGATGATAATTGTGCTCATTTTGGGATCTGAGATGAATACTAATTTGACAACTTTTTCTACATTCCATCCTTGTCTATAATAACCACCTTAGCTTAGGTCAGTGGTCTTGAAGCAATATGCAGAAGTCCTAACTGATTTCAACATTTTTTATCTTCCTCAGAATTATGCATAAAATCTATATATCTCCTGTGAGACCATCTCGAATAAATTGCATTAATTCTAGTATTTGCTGAAACTGTCTTTCTCTTGCTAAGCCACGTGCATCCAATTATGTGAAATGGGAAATGCTTTAAAATATCACATTCTGGCATGAAGTGTTTGAAAATCTTTGGGGGATGTTAGTTTGTCTTTAATAACAAGTCCCAAATTGTGCCTAGTGGGCCTCTTCTCTGAAAACAAAGATTCCAAACTGCTATTAAAAAAACCCCCAAACAAAACCCAAAATTATCTCATGGCTACGATCTGTCAAATAAAAAATAATTCTGTAACTGGGAAGAAAGGATGAAAGGAAAGAAAGCAAATTAATTCAAAGGGAAAAGCTTTATCTTTAGTTTATTTCAAGAAATACAAGCAATTTTATTTTCCCATTTGCATGGGCTTTTTTTTTTTTTTTTAAAGATTTAGAGCTATGATAATTTCCAAGGAAAAAAAAAAGAAAAAGAAAAAAAGACTTTTAAGAATTTCTGCCAGGCATATAAAATGCCTCTTTGTTCTGCATTGTGCTACATTTTGCCTCTGTCAGATACACCATGGAGAATGTCAGTGGGCATTGGTGGGTTGTTTGGTGAGTACATTTTATTTTCAAAAATTATTTTCTTCCTAAAGAACCAAACAGCACTTGAAGCATCTTGTTTTATTTTGTGTCAAACAGGCATTTGCTTCTGGGTGTATGAAAAGTGCAAATTAGCAACCGAACATCAGAAGAGAGAATGAGGGAGGTCCCCGCTGGGTAGAGATGGTGGGTTTGTTGTTTTTTTCTTCCTGGGATCTGAAAATGCAGACTTATCCATGGGGGAAACAGGAGAGGAAAAAATGATTGCAAATAACATTCACACAATCGGTCCAATCCTGTTCTCCTAATGGAATTTACGCCGCCTTCCTTGGAAACCACAGAGGTGTTACCTTCCTCTCCAAAGACACACAGGTATGAAGCTAAGAACACTGGACTGGAAGACAGATCCTGGATTTCTAAGCTTTGTCCCCAGTAGTTGCAGAAGCATGTTATGATCCCTGTAATACATGTACCAAGTTCTCTCTGAAAAATAATTAGGCTTTGGGGGTGTTTTTCTGCTCCTGGTGCTTGTACTGCAGGGCTGTTCCAAACCTTTCGTCTACTGATGTTTTATTAGCCTACTTCAAATTTCCATGGTAAATATACTCATGGGCATGTTATATCAGATTGTTCTTGGGCCAAAACTGCTCTTTGATCTAAATAATCATTTTCTTTCTCTGGTGTACGCATCCTCCTCTATATAGACAACTAGGACAAACACACAGAGCAGCTCATGTGGGGCACACGTATCCTCTAGCTGCCCCTCCTGCTTTATCCAAAAGACAAACCCAAACCCATGAGGATTCCTAATTTCACTGCACTTTATTGAGCCCAATGATCACTGGAGCCTGTGGACTTCATACACAGCACCTCTAGACCAAAATAGGAAGACAAGCCTACCCAGCTCAGAACAAATACGATGGTGTTATCTATAAGATCCTCGATATTTTTCCTGTGTTACCAACATTTCAAAAGCTTAATATATATAATACAAGTAAATAAATAAGTAATATGAATAAATACATCTAACTAAGGAACCTGCAATGTGAATGTCCTCCTCTAGCCTAACTCAAAGCCACTTTACAGCCATGAGAAAAGGACATTTCCTGACCTGTATAATCCCTACTCTAGCACGAAATTAATAACAATCAAGGAATTTTTTTTTGGGCTTCTTTTTCTGTAGAAGAAATCTATATTGGTGCCTCAAGTGTAGGTGTCTATGCTATCTGTGACACTGATCAGAATAAGCCACCTACATTTAAATATATTTTTAATTCTTTAACTATTATTATCTTTTGGTTTTGCTTTCCTCAGCCTTCTCCTGCTCTGTCAGCTTTCAGATTCTATCTTCATGCCATTCATTATCTTCCTCTCCATATCTCTTTTTTCTTCCCTCTTTCTTTTTATTTGATTGATGTGAAGCTCAACATGAGCTGGCAACGTGTGTTTGCAGCCCAGAAAGTCAACTGCATCCTGGGCTGCAAGAAAGGAGATTCTGTCCCTTAACTCTGCTATCGTAAGACCCAACCTTCAGTACTGTATCCAACTCCACGGTTCCCAGGACAAGACAGACATGGAACTGTTGGATCAAGTCCAGAAGAGGCCAGAAAGACGATCAGAGGGCTGAGGCACCTCTCCTGTGAAGACCGGCTGAAAGAGTTGGGCTTCTTCAGTCTGGAGAAGAGAATGCTTTTGGGGAGACCTTACAGCAGACTTCGAGTATCTGAAGGGGGCCCACAGGGAAGCTGGAGAGGGACTGGACTTTATTAATAGGGCAAGGGATAATGGGTTTAAACTGAAAGAGGGTAGATTTTGATTAGATATTAGGAAGAAATCCCTGTGAGGGTGGTGAGACCCTGGTACAGTTTACCCAGAGAAGCTGTGCCTGCTCCTGGATCCCTGGCAGGGTTCAAGGCCAGGCTGGATGGGGCTTTGGGCACTCTGGGCTAGTGGAGGGTGTCCCTGCCCATGGGAGAGGGTTTTGAGGTCCCTTGCAACCCAAACCAGTCTGGGATTCTGTGATATCTGTCCTTGCTCCACCCTTACTTCTCTGTACCCATCAAGTCAATCTCTATTCCCTCAATGCAGAAAAAAGCAGACATATGTTTGTTTATTCCCAACCTTCTCACCTTCATTCTTGCACACTCATATATGTTTGTTTATTTTTGCTTACTAGTTTTTAATATGAAACTCAGTGGTGTCATTGGAGTACATGGCTTCAGATCAAGACCAGCAGCATGGACAGTATTAAAACCTCTATGTAAAAGAAGCTCTTCAGCTTGCTCACCTGGCTACTGTGATTTGGAAAAATTGTGAAAAATTTAACTGTGGAAGATGCAGAAATACACTGAGAAGAGGCTAGGTGGAAACAAATCTATTTTCCTTATGCCTAGAAGATGGCAGGTTTTAGGCTGATAAGAAGAATGTTTGTGGGAGATGCTAACAGAACACAAGCTTTTTGTAACTGCACAGTATGAAGAAAAAGTAGTTGCAGAAGTAGATGGAGTTTTGGCTGTTGCCTGATCTGAAACACACTTAAGTCAGCAAAAGGCTTATAACTTTTGGATGTGACCCAGGTGTTGGAGCTCAAACTTGATCACCATCATCACTGGCTTTCTAAGACATTGGTTTTATGTTAACCTTGGTGTCGACTAATTTCTGCAAAGAGCTCAGTACTGACTTATTTTGTAAAATTAACTTGAATCATTAAAAAACCCCAAAACCTTAGAAACTTAATTCAAATAATTTGTTCTGATCTTCAAACTCAGAGAATATCCAAACTACTACTAATTACCTGGACAAACAGGCTACCTTTGGCTTTTTGTAAATCATTATTCCTTGATCAAATTGTGTTTGGAGAAAAAGATAGTGAGACATTAATGTCTATATCCATAAAACAATACCTTTAATATTTAAGAGATGACTTGAACAATTTAACATTCTCCCTAATTGCATCATTATTCACATTTATTATTCACATTTATCCTTCGATACTGCAGATATAGAATCATAAAATGATTAGGGTTGGAAGGGATCTTAAAAACCATGAAGTTTGAACCCTCTGCCATGGGCAGGGATACCTCTCTAGACCAGGCTGTTCAAGGCTCCATCCAACCTGGTCTTGAACACTTGCAGGAAAGGGGCAGTCACCACCTGTTGATTTTATGCTGCTGGACCTCAGAAGATGATTTAGAGTGAAAGCTCTTGGGCTACCAATCCAAGAACCCCTTAAAATCAACGCTGGGACAGGTCATACACTTGGTGCTTACATATCAGAGAACAAGAAGGGAGTCATTGCTTCTTAAGGGAAAAAGACCTGAAACCCAGGGTGTCAGCAAGACTGACAGAGACAGTGACATCACCAGCAGAGTGTCAGCCTCACAGTGCTTGAGTAAGGTGAACTGAGAAGATATGGTGGTGGCAACCAAGTTCAGTCAAGAGTCTAAATAACCAGGCAAGGCTGTAATGGCAAAGCAGGTCCAAGAACAAGGCAGGATGCCAAACCTATGAGTCAGGTCAGTATCTGGAGCTATAGAGTACCCAGTCAGGCATGACTTGGTGGAGATACTCTCCTCTTTTTATCAATATAGCTTTCCATAGTCAAGCCTGGTATTCTGAGCACATGTCCCTCAGATTCTCAATTCAGAACAGGAATTGGCAATACTGAAAGAGCATCTAATGCATCTTCCCTAAGACCGGTGTTTTGAGGAAAACTACAAAAAATTTTAAGGTGGCTGTCAAGTACAATGGAAGAGTAGTGAAGACAGACATGGGACTAGAAAATCTCATTTGCTGCTAATTAATTCAAACATGGCATATAAAGTCACCAGATTCAATTCTGTAAAGGATTTGTACCTGGACCTTCCCTCAAGTACTTCTGGAAAATTATGGTTTGTGTTCTAGTAGGGGCATCATATCTTATTACCATTAAAAGGTACAGTCATGAAGAAAGAATGGATGTATGAGACATGGTGTGGATTTTTTAAATCTTCTAATAGTTACAAAAAAAATAGTTCAAGGGAAAAATGCATTATTTGTCTCTGGAACTTGAGGTCAGAGGGCATCACACAGTATTTTTTAATAGACTGAACACTTCAATTCATAAATATGCCATGAAATAAATAAAGAACACATTTATAGTTATGGCACTAATTATTTTACTTAGAAATAGAAGCCTGGAGAAGACATAAAGCAAAGGACATGCTACAGGGCATAAAACCCCACAGATGGTGAGATTAGGAGACAAACTATTTTGTGAAAAATTATTCTGATCTTGCTTCTTCAAATATCCACCATTGTAACACAGATTTCATACAGCTTCATTTGGGGTCTTTGGTTGGACCATTAAGGAACTCCTTAATGGAAGAAAATATTTGTTCATTGTGTTGGTCAAAACTGAAAATAAAGTGCACACTGATGATACTAGTATCATCAAACAACTTCTCATAAATATCAAAGAGATCAGGAAAAAAAAAAGGAGGCATTTGTATGGTTTCTAATTCTAATTCTCTGGAGGATGGGGACAGAGTAGCTGTTAGTCCTTCCTACCTCCACACACACTTCAGAAGAAAAAGGGTGATCTAATATGAAGCAGAACTGTTTCATCCTCTCCAACTGGAAAATAGACATGAATGAACATTTCCCCCTGTTAAGTAACATCAAAGACATTGACTACCAGGAGAAGGTAGGGCTTGAGGTGTTGCCCTTCCATAGAGTGACAGGAACTGCTGACCTCATTAAGCTCTGCCCTCATGAGCAAGGAACTTCTGAGAGGTTAAGGAGACAGAGCAATAAGCACAGGTCAGTGTAACAGGAGGAAAAAAAGTAGGAGCTGTATATTAGGCAGCAAAATCTTTTATAATGAGGGCATAGCTACAGCTTAACATCTGAAGGGAATATATCTCCATGGAGAACTCCTATTCTCTGCATTCCTTTTTTCATTATCATTTTATCCATTAGTGTAATTTCTCTGTTATAGAAAATGAATGTCAGAAACCAGAATGCTTTGCTTTATTTGTACCCAAGCCAGTGCCAATCAATACCAGAAGTATTCCCAGTGCCCTGTCAATGCACTTCAACCCTACCTTGTTGAGAGTCCTTCTTAATTGACTCCAGTGAAGCAAATCCAATTTCCACATTCTCAGTCCTTGTACACACATGCTAAGACAGCTAAATTTAAAGTATTTCTGCTCAGTTTTGTGGTGTCTACTCTGACACACACGACAGAATGAGATCACCTGAATTTGCTTTATATCTTATTTTTAAGACCATTTAATTGGAATGATTTTCTGCCATTGTTTCTGGGTGATATTAAAGTGATATCCTAGAGGAAAAAAACAAATACATTATTCTACCCCATCATCGACTCTCTGAAACCACCTTCTTTACTTTTACTGCCGGATCTGATTTATATCTGAGACATAAGTGTCAATAACTTGGTTTTGATGGGCGAAATACTGCCAGAAAAAATGGATATAGTTGAACATTAGGCTATAAAGTGGGGTATGAAGTATAATTCAGATGGGCTTCATGACACTTGTCCCTCATATGACACACATTCTTTTCATTTCCAATTTCATTGGAACAAGGGGGAAAAACTGTTTCCAATCTGTCCCACCTCATAAAAATAGACCTGTGTTTAATTCTTCAGGACCTAAAATTATCCTTTAGATATTGTCAACCAATCATCCAAGGAAAACGTTCATGGACAAAGTAATAGAGAAATCTTCTAGGTACAGAGATGGCTAAAATATTGCTGTAGCTTCAGTTTTAATGACAGCACTCAAAGTATTAGGGGGAAAGCTAAATGCACTGATAATAGTGGGATTGTCTGGCATATGCTTTTATTTTTGTAGTAAATGATGTAGTTTGGTCCATGTATTGCTGCAATTTATACATATAAATGATTTCACAAAAAGAAATCGCTAATAACATTCCTTCTTTATATCTGGAGGAGGAATTGCATGCTCTGAAAGAGAGCATCTGAGTACTAGTTGGCTAAAGATGATGATAAAAATAAAATAAAAACTTTGTTATGCATGGATGCCTTTGCTTGTGTTTGTGCTTGGCTGGTGAGCAGCACCAGAAAAGCCTTGATGCACCTTGGTGAATGAGGACAGCAGCAGTCCAAGGGCCAGCTGCAGTCCAGGTCATCTTCTAGGTGAATTCTGGACATCATCTTAAGTAGGCTGCTAGTTATACAGAAGTAGAGTTGCTGACTTAATGAGACAAAGTATTTTGGGACCAAAGGCTGGCAGTTTGCATCATGTTGGGGAGCACTTAAGCCAGGATCTTCAGTGTTTCTGGTAGGTTTTATTCCTTACTATCAGCATCATATCATGGTGATAAAGCAAGTACCGAAACCACAGAACTAGACAAAGGATCTTCAGAAATGCTCAGCTACTCACAAAACCAATTTCACTAGTTTCAAAGAAAAGTACTTTCCAGGTGAGCATTCAAAACTGAAATAAAAACCCAAGCCAAGTAGAAGCTTTTTCTCCATGCAAATAAAGTTGAGGCAAGGAATGATTTGACTCAGGCACACATCACTGACTCTCTTCTCAGCACTGAAATTACAGTTTGGGCATTGCAGTTCTCTCAGATGCTTTAATTCTGGTCAAAGTGCAACTATTGATAGTGGCATTAACTTTAGGAGGAAGTGAGCTAGATCTTGGCAGAATCAGAAATGTATCTTGGGAGCAGCATTTCTGAAAGATGAGTTGCATTTAATGCAACACAGGCTGCAACCATATCAATGGTACCTGTTTTCAATGTTTCCATCTAATGCTAAGAAAGGACAGTTAATATTCATTGGACAAGCTATACCTACTGCACTAACTCTTTCAGGAAACCAATCTGCTATCCATTAGCAGACCACTTTAAATCAGATTGTAAAGGCAGATGACAACTGCAGATGAAATCTGTTTTTTCTGCAATTCCTTTTCAGTACTTCAGACTTTGAACCCTACTATGCCATTTTCAGCACTGGTAACGTAGATTCTCAGTCAATTCTGATTTTTCAGGCTCTGTTTTTGTAGCAGACTGTATACTTCTTTCCTTTCCTCATCTGTTATGATGTTAAATTTGGCACTGATCCTTATTTCAGCTATGAAATAGATGTTTAATAGGAACAGAAACACCTAAATGTGGATGACTAGAAGAGTTCTTCTATTCTCTGAAACTATTCTAGAAATGCTCAGCTCTAATGTGGCTAAGAAAAAGTTGTGTAAATCTGTGTAGATTCACTAAAGATGGAGAAACCATTCTATAGAAGCTGAAAATATAGTCCCTTGAGCCAGTTGTACGCCTGATACAGCTCCACAGGAATGAATGGAGGCACACCAGAGATTAATTTAAGCACATTTCCACAGCTAAATGGAAAAAAAAAAAAAGCCCTCTATATATTGCCTGCTATAGCTGAGCTGAAAGACGTTATTCTTTTGAGTATTGGTTTGCAAGGTAAAGAAAAAGCTGCTGATTTGACCCTGAAGGATTTAAACCCAAGATTTTTGTCTGATTTGCAAACCCTGCAGCACCACAGGTTATAAATCAGCACAAGACATTGGTCTTTTATCTCTTCCAATTTCAGAACCAAATTAAAACCGTGGGATAAAATGTAAAAAAAATTGGGTTTTTTGAAAGATAGGTCACTCTATGATTGAATGATTAAGCATGATTATTTGTCATCTAAAGATGCTTTTTTTCTCTCCTTATTAACTGTCAAGGCAGTTCAGAAAATTGCCTTGATGTAACTTCAGTGACATAGAGACTTCCTGTCTTTATCATCAGCTAGTAAGTTCCACTGCTCTTGGTCTCCTGAAGACAGTGGTGCTATAGAATCATAGAATGGTTTGCCATGAGCAGGGACATCTTCAAGCAGACAAGGTTTGCCCAGAGACTCCTCCAACATGACCCTGAGAGTTTCCAGGGATGAAGCATTTATCACCTCTTTGTGCTAGTGTTTCACCACCCTCATTGTAACAAATTTATTCTTTGTATCTAGTTTAGATCCACCCTCTTTTAATTTAAAAACTTCAGCCCTTTTCCTATTGCAACAGGTTCCACTAAAACATCTGTCCACATCTTTCTTATAAATCCCCTTTAAGTATTGAAAGGCTGCAATAAGGTCTCACTGAAGCCTTCTCTTCTCCAGGCTCAAGAAGCCCAACTCTTGCAGGTTGTCCTTAAAGGAAAGGTGCTCCAGCCCTCTGATCATCTAATGGCTCTCCTTTGGACTCATTCCATGGTTTTCCTGTACTGGCAACTCCGGAGCTGGACACAGTACTCCAGGGAGATGTCTCATGAGAGCGGAGTAGATAGGCAGAGTCACCTCCCTTGGCCAGGTGGTCATGCTTCTTTTGATCCAGCCTAGGATACACTTGGCTTTCTAGACTGTGAGCAAGCATTGCCAACTCACATGCAGCTGTTCATCCTGTAGGACACCCAAATGCTTCTACATAGGACTGTTCTCAATCCCTTCATTCCCCAGCCTGTATTGACACTAGATGTCGCCCTGGCAGGACCTTGCACTTGGCCTTATTGAACTAATGAGGGTCACACTGGCCCACTTCTTGAGCTTGTCCAGGTCCCTCTGGATGACATCCTGTCTGTCAGGCTTGTCTAATGCACCACTCAGTCTGATGACATCGGCAAACTTAGAATCATAGAATTAGAATCATAGAATTGTAGGGGTTGGAAGGGACCTCAAGAGATCATCGGGTCCAACCCCCCTGCCAAAGCAGGCTCCCTAGGACATATCTCTCAGATAGGCGTCCAGACGGGTCTTGAATATCTCCAGAGATGGAGACTCCACCACCCCCCTGGGCAGCCTGTCCCAGGGCTCTGTCACCCTCACTGTGAAAAAGTTTTTCCGCATGTTGGTGTGGAACTTCCTGTGCTCCAACTTGCAGCCATTGCCCCTTGTCCTATCCCCACAGACCACTGAAAAGGGGCTGGCTGATTCCCCCTGCATCCTCTGCTTCAGATAATTATAAACTTTAATTAGGTCCCCCCTTAGTCTTCTCTTCTCAAGGCTGAACAGTCCCAACTTACTCAGCCTATCCTCACCAGGGAGATGTTCCAGGCCCCTAATCATCTTCGTGGCCCTTCTTTGGACTCTCTCCAGGAGATCCCTGTCCTTTTTAAACAAAGGAGCCCAGAACTGGACACAATACTCCAGGTGGGGCCTGACCAGGGCAGAGTAGAGGGGGAGGATCACCTCCTTTGACCTGCTGGCTATACTCCTCCGGATGCATCCCAGGATCCCATTGGCTCTCTTAGCCACCAAGGCACACTGCTGGCTCATGGCCAACCTGTCATCTACCAGGACCCCCAGGTCCTTCTCCACTGAACTCTTCTCCAGCAGGTCATCCCCCAGAATGACCTGCTGAAGGTGCAATTAATCACACTATGTCATTGATTAAGATATTAAACAGTACTGGTCCCAGTATGGATCTCTGAGGGACACCGCTTGCCACCCATGTCCAACTGGACATCAAACTCTTGAACACTACTCTCTGGATGTCACCATCCAACCAATTCCTCATCTACCAAACATCCAAAAACCAGCTTGCCACATTATCAGCTAAATATAGCAATTTCAACTGGACTTTTAAAATAGTGTGCTTTAGCTAATACAGTCACAAATGGTATGTGATGCTTTGAACTAAGCTTTTTGATGACTGTAACATTTTTTAAAATCTGAAGTGTTTATCTTTTTTTTTTTTCACATTAAAATAAACATTTGAAGAATAAAGTTCTGTTGACTTGACACTTGTTCCTTACTTTGTGAACTCTCTTGGCCTTGAATGGATCCACATGCTGACTTTAGGAATCTAACTTAAAAACGTACACAATTTGTCTTTACGCTACTGTTGTCATTAACCCATGAGAAGAGGTAGAGCACAGTCAAAGCATCTAGCTTATATTTACTGGAATAATCTTTCAGAGAAATCAGTTGCTTGTTTGTTTTTTTTTTTTAATTGACTGTGTTGGCCAAACTATACCAGTAAATCAATTAAGTATTAGTTAAGCTAATGGACATTGGTTATTTTGATGACTATAAACTAAACACGAGTAGGAAATGAAAGAAGCTGTCTAGCAAGCAGAGGTGCAAGAATTAGCAGTAGAAAATTCTCCTGTAGCTCAATTTTCAGACATTGAATTTTATTTTTTATGTAGTTTTGTCCAAATGTTTCAGACTGTAAAGGTACCTTCTTCCTCCAACTCATCTCCAGTGTATGTGTCATGTCTCAGTTTTCATTCAAGTTGTCTCTCCCACTCCTTTGGACATATCAAAGCAAATTGCTCCCAGAACATATTCAAGAGCAGGAAAACCAAGCAGGTTTGTGTTTTGCTTTTCTACCAGGCTAAAACATGCTTGTTGACTGCATGAGCTACTGGGTTGAGCTTGTCCCTGGTTGTCTTGAAGCTCTGAGCATGATCTCCTAAAAAATACAAGTCTTATCAATTATGCTAAATGATGTCATATAAGGGGTCCCATGTCTCTGTCTACAAATTAAAATATCACAAATATTTCAGACAAATCTTCTTTCTGTTGACAAACTCCTATAGCTCAGAGCTGTGAGCAAATCTTTTATAAACTTTCCAGCATATGGTCCTCAAAACCATTGGCCTAAAGACATCCTTTCCTGTCCTATCCTTCAGCAGGCTGTACATGTTAACTCCTAAAAATAATGTGCTTTTGATTCCTATTCAGAATACTCTACACTACAGCCTTTTAAGAAGTCATCCTTAGGATGGTGCAGAGAAGATCACTTCAGCTGAATGTGGTTTATTTCAGATGACTTCTTACTCCATTATTTAGAAATTTAATTTCATTTTGTGGGTTGCTTTTGGAAAATGTTTTCAGAAGGTTTTTTTAAGTGTTTCTGGCTAAACAGGAAATAATTATATTGCATGATTCAGGTGTTTCTGCAATAGATATGATCCAAAATGCTACAGATGATTAAAAAACTCCAGAATTTCTCTGTTCTGTCTTTGTAAATGCTAGAAGGAAAAGGATGATTGGTATGTGTGCTTTTAGCTTGGTTGTATTGATTATTTTTTTATGTGTTAATGTGGAAGCACACATGAATGAATAATTCCTTTAAGCACACTCCTTGGGAGAGTGTGTACAGAGCAATGAAATGACAAGACTCATTTCAGATTAGATAGCATAAATTTTGTAAGCTGAAAGAAATAGGAGTGTAAACATATGCATCATGTGTCATATTAGGTAATATATATATATGAAAATGGTTTTGTGTTTCAAAATGATGAGGTGCTCACTGAGTATAGAGATCATTGATCTTACTGGTTTTAGCAAGTACATAAAAAATAGAAATTGCTATGATGAAGATGATATTATTCATATTTATGCAAGTCAGATGTTATACTAAATGGCTCTAATCAAGCAGATGTCAGGCTAAAATTTTTAATTGAATTTTAAAGCAATCTTTCACAGTGACTTGGGGAAAAGAATAATGATTAGTCATTACATTGATTATTAAAAAAATTCCATCTCCCACCGTTTCTGTCAGAGTCTCAAAAATATCAGAGTTAAATGGAGTCTGACCCGCACACTGTGAGTGGCAGATAGAAAAATGATAATTACATACTGCCATGGTTTAACCCCAGCCAGCAGCTAAGCACCACACAGCCGCTTGCTCGCTTCCCCTCCGGAGGGATGGGGGACAGAATCAGAAGAGTGAAAAGAGAAAAGATGTGGTTTGAGATAAAGACAGTTCAACACGTAAAGGAAAAGCTGCGTGCAAACAGAGCAAGACAAGGAATTTATTCCCCATTTCCCATCCACAGGCAGGTGTTTAATGATCCCCAGGAAAGCAGGGCTCCATCACATGTGATGGTGATCTGGAAAAACAAAAGTCATCTACACCAAAAGGCCCCTTCTTCCTTCTTCTTCTCTCAGCTCCTTATATTGCTGAGCATGACATCATATGATACGGAATATCGCTATGGTCAGTTGGGGTCAGCTGTCATAGTATCATAGAATCATAGAATGGCATGGGTTGCAAGGGACCCCAAGGATGATAAAGTTCCAGCCCCCCTGCCACAGGCAGGGCCACCAACCTCCAGTCTGGATCTATACAAGGTTGCCCAGGGCCCCATCCAACCTGGCCTTGAACACTTCCAGGGACAGGGCATCCACCACCTCTCTGGGCAGCCTGTTCCAGCCCCTCACCACTCTCTCTGTAAAAAATTTCCCCCTAATATCTAATCTAAACCTTCCTTCCTTTAGTTTCAATCCATTCCCCCTTGTCCTGCCAGTGTCTCCTGTTCCGGCTGGGTCCCCTCCCAACTCCTTGTGCACCCCCCAGACCACTCACTGGTGGGGATAGGTGAAGAGCAGCAAAGGCCTTGGCTCTGTGTTAGCCCTGCTCAGCAGTAACTAAAACATCCCTGTGTTATCAACATTGTTCTGATCACGAACAAACCACAGCTCTGTAGCAGCTACCATAAAGAAAGCTAACTGTATCCCAGACAAAGCCAGCACATATGCAAGACAGTAACAATTCCATGAGAGACATATGGCCCTGGTATTTCTTTCTGTTAGCTGGGAGCAGCAGCAGTTGACGGTTCAGTGATCTGCTGGATAATCACAAAATAAAATAGAAGATATCATTTGTTACAGAGAATAAGCCTCAATAACGCTGTTGAACTACAAAACAACTCCTCTGTAATCACTGGATGTGACAAGATGTGAACGATCCCTGTGCCGTACACTGCCTCTGACACCACGCTATCATTTACACTACTAAATGAATAAGCATTCAAGTTCATATGAAGACACATTCCTTGTGTCTCAGAAACAGCAGTGTCATAAATTTCTCCTGTGACTTTATTCATATTTTTATTTTTCCTCACAGAAAAAGAAGGAATCAAGTAGAAAGCCTCAAGATTCAGGAAAAAAAATAAAATGAAGAAGAAAAAGACCATTGCCAGTGCTCATTGTGATCTTCTGCAGTGTGCAGTGCAAAGAAAATTAGCAATTGTTATAGTCTGGCCTGTATAGAAACTTAAACTGTTTCAGCAGCATCACTTTGGTCCTATACATCTCCTTAAATGTGCTGAAATCCTTTGCTTTCTCTAAAATCAGGTCTGCTTCCAATATAAACTGTGATCATATCTTTCATCTTAGAAATCTACACCTTGTTCTGTCTGACCATTGGAAAAATGTCTGACCATTGGAAAAAAAGTCACAAACATATGGAAAAAACCCTTCTGTTTGCTTTAAAGCAGCACCTAGATAAATGGTTTCAGTGGCAAGCTTGCCATATGGATTATCAAAGAAATCCCAAACTGGTTTGGGTGGGAAGGTATCTCAAAGCTCATCTAGTCCCACACCCTGCCATGGGCAGGGACACCCTCCACTAGACCAGGGTGCCCAAAGCCCCATCCAACCCAGCCTTGAACCCTGCCAGGTTTCCAGGGGCACCACAGCTTCTCTGGGCACCCTGTGCCAGGGCCTCCTCACTCTGATAGTGAATAATTTTTCCCTAGTATCTAATCTATATCTCACCTTTTTCAATTTACACCCATTCCCCTTCATCCTGACACTCCCTGCCCTTGTAACCAGTCCCTCTCCCACTTTCCTGTAGCCCCTTTTGGTACTGGAAGGTGCTGTTAAGGTCTCCCTGGAGCCTTCTCTTCTCCAGGCTGAACAAGTCCAATCCAGCCTGTCATTTTAGGAGAGATGCTCCAGCCCTCTCATGATCTTCACTGCCTCCTCCAGACTCGCTCCAACAGACCCATGTCCTTCTTATGTTGTGGACTCCAGAGGTGGATGCATTAGATGCCTGCCATTAATCCATGCCATTAGAAAAAGAATTTAACCCCCTTCACATTCATACAGGATGAAATTCCCAATGTGAAGATGGACTACAACTCTAGCTAAAAACCTTAAATCTATTTCCTGGCCCTGAGCTGAGCAGTTATCATCTATCCATACTCAATCTCCACATATTTTGCATCCCAAAAGAAGGTCACAGCATCTAAGCTGGGACTAATACCTTGACCTTATTAATCCCTAAAACATTTCAGAAAATGTGAGCGTGTTTGTCAGATGTGCCATGGACCATGCTGGCATCCGAACACTGGTTTCCAGTGCTTCTGCCAATAACCCTGGGATAATTTACTGTACTAGGACAGATGTAGCATGTGTGTCCTGACTATACTTCTAAAGTCTTATGTAGATTCATGTTGCATGATACTTTGCTGCCTTATGCCTGTGAATAAATTTTGCTCTTATTAATTAAAAACACTGACCAGGATGCTCAAAAGCAGTTGGACAAACTTTGGTTTCAAATTTTATGGCACCCTGATTTTCAAAAGTGAAGTTTTCTTAAAGATCAAGAGTAGTTTCTGGGTTATTTTACATGTTTATCACAAGTTATTTCAACTAGATTTGGTTTGGGTTTTTTTACTGCCTTTCAAAGTGTTTGCACCAGAAACTGTTGAACTTTGAATGAAGAACCCTCCAGATTTTAAGGTAGATATTTATAACAAATAGTAAGCATATTATTTTTAATTTAATGCTTCACACTGGGAAAATTACAGAAAAATATGTTTATGTTTATAGCCTCATATTTCAATGCAGTAACATGATTTGATTTAACAGTGATGTTTTAAAATAATAAAGATTGATAATATTTATTAAATTTAATATTTAAATGAAAAACTTTTAAATTATCAATCTTTAATCTTTAAAAAAATTAAACTTAGTTGAAGATGCAGATTTGTTAACATTTGCAAAAATCAAATTTTTGTTGCCAATATTTATTTTTTTTCTGAGTTTTCCTTCTTTGAAACTCTTTACCTGAATTTTTCTGAAATGTTTTCTCTATTTTGGTTTGTCAAATACACACAAATATGAGAACATTCCGACATGGAGCTCTTGGAGTGAGCCCAGAAGAGGCCATGAAGATTATCTGTGGCTGGAGCACCTCTCCTGTGAAAACAGGCTGAGAGAGTTGGTCTTGTTTAGCCTGGAAAAGAGAAGGCTCCAGGAGACCTAATTGTGGTGTGCCAATACTTAAAGGGGTCCTACAGGAAAGTGGGAAAGGGACTGTTCACCAGGGACAAGGGGCAATGGCTTCAAGGTGAAAGAGGGTGGGGTTAGATTAGATATTAGGAAGAAATTCTTTACTGTGAGGGTGGTGAAGCCCTAGCACAGGATGCCCAGAGAAGTTGTGGAAGCCCCATCCCTGGCAGGGTTCAGGGCCAGGATGGATGGGGTTTTGGGCACCCTGGGCTAGTTAAGGGTGTCCCTATCCATGATAGGAGGGAGTTGGAACTAGATGGGCCTTGAGATCCCTTCCAACCCAAACCATTCCATGTTTTCTATGATTTCTATGAACTCCTTGGTAGTAACAATGGTGGGGTTTCTACATCCCTGTATTACTGCTGGATATGATGGAAAAATCCCCTTAGCAGCATCTATTGCAAATACAGAATAAATATTGAGAAATTTCATGCATATCTGTCTATTTAGATACAAGTATTTTTTTCACATTTACAAATGTATAGTTATAGGTGGTATGGATTTTTGTGTACAAACATTTGAACATAAACCTGTGCATCTCCACACCATCTCAAAGGTCAACTAGATTTGTCCTTTCAGCACTCCAAAGTTTTCATAAAATGGTTCCTAAGTCTACAGAAGCACTGAAATGTTCTTAAGTTGTTTAGAATTTCTTTCTTGATACTAAATTTAAAACTAGGCTTTTGGGGCACAGGCTGTACTTTCTCTGGGGGTGTAATTGTCATGTACATATTAATATATGCAAATAAAATTGGAGTTTCAACAGCCACTATTCCTCCAAAGGTTACATTCTCTAATTAGAGCCAAGCAATTAGTTCTGAAAGTTTCTTTCTTTTTTTTTTTCTTTCTCGAAGTCTTGCATTTCCTTAACAGTGAAATTACATCTCAGGCATCCCCTTTTGTTCCAAGGTATGAAATAATTACAATTGTACCTTCATTTCATCTTGCCCACTAATTGCCCCCTTTTAACACACTTCTTTTCAAATGGTGACTCTTTGAGATTTTATAACTGTCTCATATGTACGTGAGTATAGGTGCAATGTTAGAACAAATTGAACTGTTCTTTGTCGTTCTGACACGTTAAATCCCTTGTTGCTGACTGATGTGACTAGGGAGTCAGCAATAACTAAGTCTCCAGGCTTAATTTTTTTTAATTTTTCCTTTTTTTTTAAAAAAAAAAAAAGATATCTCAGTTTGATGTATGAAGAGTGTGACCCACTGATTGCACTTAAAGATGGATGAGCACTTGAACTTTCTTCCTCTCGTATGGGATCTTAAATGTTAAAATAAACTGTATTTGACCTTAGCATGACTTTTTGATTCCTTCTCCTAAATGGAAGAATCAACAATGATCAAATAAAAAAGGCCAGACAGTGAGAACAGCAAAGCGATTCATGTAACTTTGAATGATTCATGGTACATGATCGGTTTTATCATAAAAAAGAGTAAACAAATCAATGCAACATGCCTGTCAGTTTGTTGTCTGAAATGAGTACCTGCATCCACAACATGTAACTGGAGGCAAAAAAAGTCTATTTTTCCAGCATCTCCCTATAGGGGAGATGCAGGCAACTCCAGAGGGTAAGTCGTCACCCCCAAGATACACATTTTGCTCCACGTGTCTTTCTCTTCCTCCACTGACTACTTAGGGAGCTGAGAGTCAGCAGGGTTATGACTTAGATACCTCAGTTAAGTGCATAAAATTGCCAGATGCCCCAGCAACGGAATAGAAAAGACACTTCCCAATGTGGCACTTGGGCAGCCAAAAGTAATTGTAAAGTCTTCGTTTATGGGACTCAGTGGGCAATAAATGGGGGCGGCTTTAATCCACTTCCTCACATCACAGATATCCCATCCACAAACTCTGTGAACTGGGTCAGTAGATTTCGGTCTCCCACCTGTTCCCCATTTCTTGGTAGTATAAAGAGAGATATAAATGCCTACTACAACAAGGTAAGGAAGAAAAGTAGTTGGAGGTGTCCAAAGAGAGATGCAAGGGGGGTTGAGGTAATGCAGATGTGGCAGGCAAATATGCCAAAGACTTGTCAAGTCTCGCCTGCCCAGAAAGAGAACCCAGATGTCTACTGAAATCTGAAGCAGTAGCAGAAGGAACTGACCTGAGGGATCTAGAAAGAGCTGAGGAGGCTGGGAGCCCTTAAGGACCAGAAAGGATGAGTGCCTAGGGAGAAAGAGAGTCCAGTGTTGCCAAAATGCCTCATTACTTCTGTTCAGAGATATGATGACACTCAGAAAGGGCTGGAGGACAATTTTTCAATTAGCCTTTTTTCCCCCCTGTTTTTCCTTAGAGAGAGGAGAAGAAGAAGAGGAAATGAAGGAAGGAAATAAAATCCAACCTGTTCTTTTTAGTTTATGCACCAGCCCTTGCTTACGGCTGTGCCTTAAGGCACAATATAGCTCATACCGATTATTATAACAACATTAAACTTATTCCCACTTCCAGTAAAGCCGTGCATTTTATACATATGCATACATATCTGACATGATAATGACCATATTTTTTTTAAGAAATGCAGAGAAATAGATACTACAAGCACCATTAGGCACTCATCACTCCATGAGCCAGCAAAGGTGTCAATAAGAACCATGGATCTGCTTACCTTCCCATTTGTATAGGGACATAAGCTCTGCCTTAGATGGTGGGTGATCACAAAATCACAGAATCATTAAGGTTGGAAAAGACCTCCAAGATCATCTAGTCCAACCATCCCCCTAGCACCTATATCACTTACTAAACCATGTCCCTAAATACCTCATCCAACTTTTCCTTGAACACCCTGAGGGACGGTGACTCCACCACCTCCCTGGGCAACCCATTTCAATGCCCAACTGCTCTTTCTGAGAAGAAATTTCTTCTAATTTCTACTTAAGCCTGCCCTGGTGCAACTTGCAGCCATTCCCTCTTGTCCTATCACTCCTTATCTGATGTTCACAATCAGATGTCACAATCTGATGCCACCTCCTTGAAACCTAAGTTGATCATTCAGTAGGTAGGTAGAGAAAAGGAAAAGATAAAGTCATCTTTGAAGGATCCTTAAATATTGCATGCACAAGTTTTTTTTTTCTTTTTTTTTTTTTGAGAGAAAATATTTAACAGCATTATTGCACTTTTTGTGGATGACCATTTTCTCATGCATAGTAGCATTCATTTCCTCAGTACCATGGAGAAAGCATCAACAGTCCTTCAACATATTTTTTTCCTGAGAATTCCAGGAATTATACTCCATAAGAAGAGATTCCAGTAATAATTCCACCATGAGAGGAAAATACTCTGGGTTTAAGCACTGCATTGTTGTTTGCCAACGCTTTGCGCATGCACTAGTAAAAGTAGGGTCTACAAATAAGACAAAAAATATTTCTCTCCAATCTCTGTCAAGATGCCTTTTCAGCAAGGTTTTTAATTCTTCTCCCTAACCAGGTGACTTCTTGAGAGAGGCTAGTACTGTTGGTATTGCTGTCTAGAAGACATTCATGTACTTGGAAGACTCTCAGTAGCTGACAAAGCATAGAGAAGCAGCCTTGGCTGCAGCTACAGTATTGATTTTGGAGCCACAGTTTATCTGGCACCTCCCTAGCCTGTGAGAATAAATGCTTTTCTGCACACCCAGGAGTAAGCTATCTGAATGTCATGCATCCAGACGCACTTCTAAGAGCCAGGAGTTGAATCATGTTCATGAAGCAATGGCTCCTACCTCTTCCCTGGATCAACAGCCATCAGGAGCTCTTGTCCTGCAGTTGTGGTACCACTTATCTGCTCAGCAATTTCTTGCCTTTTGTAAGAGACAGCAACTCCCAAACTCTAATATTGACTACCAGTGTGCCTACTGTTTAATTTTGGAAAGAAATCTATAAACATCTCACCTTCTTATAAAGATTCTCAATCCTTCATCCCCAGCTCACTGCACATGAAGCCACCCTCAGATGACATAGTCCCCAAAACTATGATGCATCAACCATGAACCTGCTGATGCCATCTGGGGGCAGGAAATAGATTACATGGTCTCTTGAGATCTCTCCCAGCCTTGTTTTCTACACCTTTATGAAAGGAGCAGCAGGAGATGGGTTCATTCAGTTCAACCACATGGGATCTTCCCTCATCAGGTTTCTGTGGAGCCAAGGTGCTGTGTAAAGCTGTCATCCCTTTGGGTAATACACAGGGGGCAGGGACAAGGCAAACACCATCTGCTCTTTCTCCTTGGCACTGCATCTTCACAGGCTCTGGGAGGTGCATTTGTACCTCCATGTGGAGTTAAATCAAGATCTCTCTCATCAAAGATATTGTAATAGTCGGCCAGAAATCTAATATAAATGTCAAGCAGTTGTTCTCTGAAATATCATAGGCATTGTTTGCCATATTGCTGCCTTTACCTTCCTCATGTGAATTTAGTTAGAACTGGTAAAAAAGTATTCCAAAAGAACATGGAGAATGCTGACTGGACAAAATGAAACTTTCTTCAAGAACATGACAATTTTGTCAAATTTTTTTCAGGGAAAAGTATTAAAATGTTTGGTTCCATGAAAAAGGTCAGGTCCTTCATTTCCACTTTGTCATGTATTGTGGATAATATCATGCAATCGTGCAATCATGCACTGGAAAAAATGCAATATAAATAACAAAAATGAAGGGTCAACATGAAAACCTCAGAAGTTCCCCAAACAAAATATTTTAAAATATATTTTGTTTAAAAAAAACACTAGCAGATTTCAGAATCTAAGAATGTTTCATACAATTTAAAAAAAACTTTATTTTTTCCAGAAAGTGATGAAACTCTGTATATCAGATTGAAATTCTGCAGAGGTAAAGAGTGGCTGTGAAAGTCACCCATGTTGTTCCCAGTATTAAGCTAGAGAAATCCTTCAATAACTTGATAAAGTTCTTCACATCTAGACTCTGGATGCATAAAATAGTACTTCAAACCCAAACCCTAGATATGCCTGTTCAGGTGTATAGCTGAAGTCATATTATGGTATTTATCAGATTATCTAAGCATTTCTGACCCTCCTCGAATTCCACTTTGGTGTGTGATCAGAGATGTTCCTCCTGTCTGATTGCTTTGATACCACCCTCACAACAACATCCCCTGAGGCGGTTAAACTGGCAGATGTTTTCATATTACCAGTTTACCAACTCAGACACTTCATTAAGTAGAGATGCAGACACTTTCTATTGAGGAGTGTGACAATGTCCGTCTTTCATGTTATAACCCCTTGGTTAGAGCAGAGGCACACGTGGGAAAGAGGGCTGCCTTCCTTCTCAAGGACAAAAAAATTCATTTACTCTTCAGTCAGAAGAGAAGCCACAGCATCTGGTGGGTTCAAGCTGCTGCCATCTGAGTTTGTTTTTTTATTTCAGATGGTGACTTTTACAGTGATGTTTGATATGAAGACAGAAACACCAAGATCTTTTAGTGAGCTTTCAGTGGAGACTAATAAATCGCATGACTGACCTCAAGCCAAGAAGGGAAGAAAAGCCATTTGCTACTTTAGAAGGAAGACTACCTCTAGCAGGTTATGATATAAAAGGTGGACCAAAACATTTTTAAAGCAAAAAGACCACTGTCCTTCTAAACACTGAAGAAAGGAATCTCTGGAAAAGGCTGTGGACTGTAAAAGAACATGCTTGACTCCAGTGCTGTCCAGTTGCCAAGCTCTGGAGACTAGCAGGACCTCAGACATACTCTTGCACATCCAAACACCTTCTCACTGAGAGACAATCCTTATGTATAGGGTTTTTATGCTTGACATGCACAATCTTCCCTAGTCAACAAATAAGGAACTTCAGCATAAGGACATGGTTATGGAGTGTGTTGCACACTCAATACCAAGAAGACAGGGGTCATGCTGTGCTGGACCAAACCATTTTCCAGGTGTCTTCAGCTGCTGACTCTTCTGTTTACACTACCTGTAGTGATATAGGAAAAATCCATTGGATTGGTTGCAAGATTCAAATGAAGTCTAACCTCAATGCTAGTTCAGAGTACATAGCTTTTCTTGGTGGGTACCTTTAGAGCAGTGGGGTTATTTCTCTAGTCATGCTTCTCATATTCTGTGGTACTGGAAACTTCAGTAGAGTTCCTCTCCTCATTTACATTGTATTGTAGGAGTTTAAAGCCTCTTTGAAGAAGTGAGGCTAGAGAAAGGATTTGGAAGATGAGAGAATGGACAAGAGAGTGTATCAGCCCTTTCATTCTTTAGATTTGAAGGGCATGTGAGATCAGTATTCAGTAGAGCCAAAATACAGTCACAGTTTTTGGATCCACGTATGAATTACGAATCATACAGAGATTTCTCCTACCCCCCAGTGACTAAGAGACAGACTTCAGGGGTCTAATATTAAACTGGGGTAAATTATCTTAGTTTCTCTGACAGCAATGAAGCCTTGACAGTTTACACAAGCTGCTCACAGATGTCCATCGCTTGCAAACACTGCCATTGTAAGCCAAATTTTAACGGGTGACCTATTGATTAAAGGCTTATGTTTCTACTGTCCTGTTGCTAATCCCTCTATCAAAACTGTTTTGAAGAGAGTACTTTTTGAAGCATGCAATGTTAGTTGCCAGTAAAAAGAAGGCCAGTCTTTAAAAAGGAGCTCTTAGTGATCCTGTAAAGATTTCCATTTCAGCAATTTTGCTTGATTAAACATCTTTGGGTCTTACCAAAACATAAGTTACAGTAGATCATGACAGCAATGCTGAGGGCTAGCTTAGAAATTGTGTCAGATCTTTGACCAGAAACCTCCTGAATTGGTTTCACTCCTATTAAACTAACGGATAGGGCTTTGTGTCTGCAGGAGACGTTTTGTTCCTCTTGATGTGGTATGTTGTGGGACCCCTGCTGATGCATTCTGTCCAGTTTTATTGTTTACAGTTTACGTGTTGCTACTGGGCTGTCAGTTGGAAGCATGGGGTGGGTTAGACTGCATTGTCATGCAAATGACACCCTAGATTTACATATTACCCCAGACTAATATTCATTGTGATGTCTCAATAAGGTTGTCTTTGATGGATAATAATTTTTCCAAGACTACAGTCTTCTTTGAAAGTGCAAATTAAACAGAAGCCCCATTAATAGGATTTTAATAGTCTTTAAATGCTGTCAACTGTTCAACTGCATTGTGGTGTTTCAGGGTCAGACTCTGCCATCCAGGCTTATGTTGGCGACTAGTGACTGCTCTGCAAATACCCTACTTGCAGATAAAAAACTAATAGAGAGAGCCTGTGTGCTAGAACCTGATCTTACTACAAACATTGGAGAAGTGCAGACAATTTTGGTGAATTTTTCAATTATAAATACATAATTTAACAAATAACAGCCATGACCTGTATAGTACCTCACAAAAAGTTCCATCAGTACATTTTTTTCATCGTAATCTACTTCAAAGGACAGGATATTTGAACTTTGTGAAGGAAGAGTGCTGTAGACATGATATTCAATGGTCTCCACAACAATGACATGCTGGTATCCATCCTTTCAGTGAGCTTTGGAGATTAGATGGACCCTACCTTACCTAGTCCTGTATAACTATAAGACAGGCACTTACACATCACCACTTTCCAGGAACTTTGTTTAGTAGCAGGAAACACAAGGAAGGCTTTAGGAGGCATGCAATCTCTTTTTAATGTCTCCTGTTTCATCAGAGGCTCTGCCCTTCATCCAGACCCCATAGCTGAAGGATATTCACAGTTTCATATCATTCTTTTATCCAGGGTTTTTGCAGTCACCATGCAGTTCCTGATGACTGGGCTCCCACACTTATGTAAGAGGATTAGCTAGCTTCCAAGCAGGGAGTTATTTAAGTTTTGTTTGTGCTGCTGGGAAAAGTATGTTCCTGGCCACTGTGTCTGAAATTAGACTGTCGTGTTTTTCTTTGGGATTTCCAGAAACATGAGAGCATTTTACTGCTTTTACTGTACTGTGCTGAGTCAGTCCAGTACATTGAAGAAGAAGGAAAATGTCTTGAATATCCATCCACTGGGAAGTCCAGTGCATCATTAAAGCAAGGACCTATTTCACCCTGGCTTGAACAGAAGCCTCTAGTCATGAGATAGATGGATGGAAACCTCTAATAGGTGGCCTCAGTTCAAGAAAATTATCATGCCTGAACACAGGACAGCACCCTTACAGGGTCTGACCCGATTAAATGCCTACAATCAATACATTTATAGGCAATCTAATGACTCAAAATTCTGATTATAAACAGAAGGGAAAAAATAGCTCAGAATAAACAATTCCTAAAAGATTTCTCTTCCTTTATCCTTCCTTTATCCTTGTTTTCTGTCTATAAAGGGATCCTAAGGTAATGTGCTCAGATGTAGTTGTCTATATTGCAGATATATTTAAGTGGACTTCCCTTGTGATACCCTTCAGCCTGGCAGTGTTCTTTCTTCTTATAACAGCAGATTCTCAACTTTTTCCTTGAAGCCAGAACCTTTGAAGAACTCCAAATGTAGATCTTTCCCAGATATCATGTAAGAGTTTGCAACCTGGGCCTTTCAGTCATCAACTATTTTCAGCTCTAGTAGTTTCTTGGACTCTTAAAGGAAACCTATGGAGAAACAACCTTGTCCAGCTGAGCTAATAGCCATTTAGTAAGATTCAGTGACTGTTAGCTTTCCAGTACCTAAGTCCTGATTCATAAATATGTGTGATCGTGTGGATTCAAACCTAGCACCTAACCTAAATATTTATTATTGCTCCTAGCCCAATCCAAGGTGTGACACAGGCAGTCCATTTTACCTACATCAAGGTGAAACAAATTCTTTTTCTGATAATGCTCATCCCTCTTCTCTGGCAAGAAACTTAACTTTTAGATAGCAAATGTCTGTGATTAGCTAACGTATATCAATGCAGGTGATAATATTAATAAGTAGAGTTTTTCTCCTACTTAAATACTTATCCTGGGCAAAAGGTAATCCCTATTTCTTTGCCCTTTCCTCCTGAGAAACCCTAGAAATTAGCTGTTATCTGAGAGAATCATATTATAGCTCCTGAGAGCTAAATGAGATGCATTGTGCTGCCTCTAGCCTAGGGAAGAAGTACAGATTTCTCTGGGAGGATTAAGGATGCGTTATATGCTCTTTCTCCCCGTGCAGCAGCAATGACTGCCTGCTGGATGAAATCCTGCCCTTGTGAAAGAGAGAGGTGAAGTTATTCTGGATTTGCAGAGTACGAGAATTTCAACTATTAATTGCTTAGTGGTGACCTGAGAAAGCAGGAGCAGAGAATTCTGGGTGCACGTAAGTAGTGAAAGAAACAAGCAAAACATACAGCCTTTGATATAGTTTTATCAATTACAATGCTAACTTATTATTTTCCTTGGCTTCATTAATCCATAACTAATTTGAGTGGGTTCCAAGCTTGCTCTCTCTCATTCCCAATCAACCCAGTGGCAATTATCACTGGCTTTAGTCTTTAATATCTAAGAACTCTCTTTTACCTCTTGAAAGAAGCTTTTGAAATCTGAAAATGCCAAACCAGCTAATGTTTTATTTAAGCACAGAAAATGAACTTTAGGTTATTCCCCTTGCCATAGGTTAACTAATTATTTATGAAAAAGGGAATGAGAGAGAGAAAAAAGAAAAGGACAATTAACATCCAAAACCATCTCAGAATGTCTAAAAGTTTGTTTGTTTTGATTGTCTGGTCATTAAATGTACTCTCATTAATTATCACTGTTAATTTTTGGTCAATATAGTTACATTCATATTCCTAAATTTACATTTATTCTAAAAAAGGCAACACTCTCTGGCCCTAAGAGTGCCCAGTACGGTCTGGCCCTGTCCCTGCTATTGAAATAAGTGGCTGGCTGTAAACTGCCTATTGGGAAGGGTTCTCCATCCATTATAATTCCCAGCACTCTTGGGACTTTTCTAGGTTAATGCCACTTGGTCCAGGCCAAAAATGCAGCAGGGTCTGTGCTAACAGATTGAGTACCAACAATCAAATACCAGTGCTTGTTCCCAAGTGCTAATGGTGTTTTGTTACTTATAAAGTCATAACAGATGTATCTGATGCTGACATAAGGGTGCATTTAGAATTTGGCCTGATTTCTCTCAGGACATCAGGGACAAATTGGCCTGATTTCTCTCAGGACATTCCCCTGACTTGAGGAGTGGGAGGGGTGGAGAAGGGTGAGGAGAAGGAAGGTCAGTGTTGAATGCAGGACAGCCAAAATGACACTTACATGCTAAGGGCATTGACAGGTGTAAGTTCCCACAAGGGAACACATATTTATTTGGGATTGAATACAAATGAAAAAAAGATCAATTGCATATGTATTCAGATCTAACTTGACCAAAACAGTTAACTTATCTTGCTTTCCTTCCTTTTTTTTTTAACCTTCTCATGTCAATACAATGGTGTAAAGATGATTGGACCAATAATTCCTTTTTTGGGAGCACCAAGAGCAAATACTCATGAAAAAAAAGTAAAACAAGGGAAAGAGTGTTACTATGACAAAGGAGAAACAAAGTATCACAGACAAGCAGTAGCCAGAAAGAAATTTAATTTATATTCTTCCATGACAAGGAAAATTAAAACTTTTCAAGTTAGTGTAACTATATTGTAATGTAGAAGCAAAAATTATATAAGAGAGGCTGAATTCAGTGAAAAAAAAGTGGAGAAATGGAGACTGGGGAACCTCTGAGGAAGACAGAGGAATCTCCTTTGTCTTCTGGCTCACACCTTAGTCAGAAAAATTAAGAGCAAAAAGCTATTCATCTAACGGAAACTGGATGTCATTTTGTCATTCTATTTTATTTAATAAGGCAATAAAATTGTGCAGTCTGGATGACTTGAATGACCTCTTACAAATACCTCACCAACTCCACTTGCTGCTGTAGCAATCTGATCTACATCTCTCGAAGACGCTAGTTTCTGATGTTATGTATTGCCGTCAGCTAGAGACTGATGCTGCCACAGTCCTGCTGCCAAAAGGCAGTATGTCAATATATCCTGATCTGTGTCACAGCAAAGTCAGTCAAATGAGCTAAAAAGCGTTATCATCCCGATTTATACGGAGGAGAACTTAGGTTGCACTGAAGCAGGTGAGTAGTATTCACACAGCCCTTTCCACTATCAGTTAAGTAAGAGAATTAACCTCCAGCAAGGATCACTGACAGTACAGCCCATAGGCAACAGGGCTTAAAACTGCATTTATTATACACCAAGTGAACACAAGTCTAGAGCTTGAATGTGAGAGCCTATGTGATTTATGAAGGTTTAGTTTTCTTCCTCTAGGATCACAGCTGTTTCCATGTATAAGTAGGAAGAGACATTTGAAAATGTGAATAATTTGATACCAGGAAAAAAAGGATTCAGAAATATAGAAGTGCATCACAGGAATGTATCGATATTTAATTAGCAATTTAAAGAAAAAATAAATAAGCACACATCTTTCTGACTTACCTTTTCAACATTTACACCACTACAGTGAATGATACAGAGTGTGTGACAGAAATCAATGGAATAAAATTTAAAGAAACAGAAGTGTCTCAAGCACATCATATGCTATGATAAAAAGGAAGAGCCATGGAAACAACCTGTTTTGCTCAAGCCACACAGAAGGAATGCATTTAGATTGCAAGGAGAAGACTGAAAATGTCTTTCAGCAACAAGCTACCATTCATCTCCACTGAAAGAGATGTGACTGATGCATCTCGCTGTTGGGGGCTAGTTTCTTTCCATAAGGAAAGAAGAACCAGGGAAGGAATCTATGCTCTATTTTGAGGGTCAAAAGAGCAGTAATTGGGCAGAGGAATGGAACATTACCCTTTGCATTCTTTTCCTAACAAAGGTACTTGCAAGGCCTTGAGAAACTGTTCCAATGAGCTAAATTCTAGCCACTTCTGTCAGCTTTAGTGCTGGCTGGCTGTGGGCCACCAATAAATCCTTAGGTACTATGAAGTAACAAGAACACAAGCTAAAGTGGATTTGCAGCTCCATAT
Organism: Gallinula chloropus; assembly: GCF_964237585.1. Taxonomy (NCBI): domain Eukaryota; kingdom Metazoa; phylum Chordata; class Aves; order Gruiformes; family Rallidae; genus Gallinula; species Gallinula chloropus. The sequence continues at coordinate 118,184,617 of NC_140087.1, read as the reverse complement.
AAGCACCACAGAAGTATCATCTGCTTTCTCACTTTGGTCATCTTCTAGGTGGTGTTAGGTAGGAATATCTGGTGTACCAATATGTATTAGGTTGAGTCCAGTCCCTTTGCAATGTAACTACATATGGATCCTTAAACTGAACAACAATCCATAGTATTGGGAAAAAAAAAGACAGTATGCTGTTTCCTGGAATAAGTTTAGATAATTTCAAAACATAATGTCAAATATTTTACATAGAAAACAGATTCTGTCTTTGAGGAGAGTTATCTCAGAAAACAGTTCAAAACAATATATATATTAATATATTTTTCTTATTTTAAAATATGAAATGTATTTTGGGAAACGGATCTGTTAACTATCAATGTCATGATGACAGGTACACACAGGGAGTCAAGCAAAGCCTCTTTAGAGAGAGTTTCAAAGTGATGTGTTCCCTCCTTAGAATAGCTCTCTGAATCCAAGTTCCCTTCTTGCACTGCTCTCACTAACTAGGTCTAAACAGTATTTCAGGCTCAGAGAGCTAGCAGAACCATGTGGACACCTGTAGACACGCTATAGGCATCCTGCAGGCAGCAATCCACAACATTAGAGCTGGGTCAGACAGCATGCTCTGTCTGACGTGGCTTCCTGCCTTACACCCTCAGGCAAACCTCTGAAATTTCTCCTCTCTGAGGGTTTGAGGCACCTGAACCAGGTAAAGTGCGAGGAGAGGAAAGCAGGAGATCATCTGGCTGGGGAGAAGCGACAGAGCTAAGCTGCCAACAGGGAGGTGTGCATTAAAGGCGATACCTGGAGGACAAGGTCCCACCATGTTCCAACTCCTCTCAGCTTGTGACACATGGTGGTGGCCTCTGCCTTCGATCCATGACCCTACAAGCCAGATGCTGCTTCTCAGATCACTGGTCAAGCTGGCTGCCAACTAACACACTAGCTATGGAGCAGAAGAGCCACGTTAGTGCAGTGATGCTAATAAGCAGTGAAGATAACATTCATCAGGAAGTAATTGTGTGAGACATTGGAAGCTTGAGTAAGGCCAGAATAGATAAAAATATCAGAAACATATTCAGGCAAGTAACTTTTTGTTCCATAACAAATGGTCTTGACAAGTAAAACCACAATATGAGAATAAATCAAATTCATTTTTCAATATCTTTCTGGAGAAAACAGACTTTAAAAATAATTTCAACTTTCTCACTTTGATTTGGTGGAAACTATGCATTAAAATGTTGTCTTCAGTTAAATTAATCCTGAAATTGTAAATGGAAGTGTAAATATAAATACACAGTTTATAATGTTGTCTCCTTTTGCATGCTAACAGATAAACAGACACATTGTAGCACTGCATACACATACATACACATGTTCATTTTGCTTAAATATTATTATCAAATGTGAGATTCTAATCACTCAGAAAGTGTCCTACATAATTCACAGTTCATGCACTATTTTTTGTGATTTTTATTTCCAAACGCCTCAGTAACACAATCCTAGCTGTTGAGTGCTGTGAGTGAAGACAGAATTAATACACATATTTATCATTTTTTAATATATTTCTTTTTAATATACCATTATGGAAAAAATTGTCACCATTATCTATATAGAATCATAGAACCATCAAGGTTGGAAAAGACTTTTAAGATCATCAAGTTCAACCATTAGCCCTAGACCACCTCAACCACTAAACCATCTTCTGAAGCACCTTGTCTACCTGTTTCCTAAACACCCCAGGGATGGCGACTCCACCACCTCTTTGGGCAGCTTGTTCCAATGCTTCACCACTCTTTCTGTGAAGAAATTTTTCCAAAAGTCCAATCCAATTCCTAATATCCAACATATGTCTGTGCCCATGTTATACTGTAGCTTCAGGATAAAAAAATCACACTGTCAGCCACGAAGCTGTGATGCATTCTCTTTTCCCTCACTCTATGGCCACTGATTCCAATGTCTTTACTACAGCCTGCCTTCTCTTCAGATATATCAACCCTAGTGTTCATAGTCCTACTTTTCAAGGAGCAAGAGCTATCCATGAGTCTTCTCTGGCTATATTTTTTCCTGGCTTAAGAGGTAAACTTTTCAATGAGGATTGAAGCTGGACCATGAAGCCAGAAGAAAAGGAGAGAGAATGTCAAGTTTGGGATCATACCTTTCAGAAAGCAGCAAGGTATAATATCATCATCTTTTCTCTGCCTTTTCATCTAAATGTTCCATTGAAAATGCAGCAGGTAGAGAATGGGGACAAATTCCTGGCTGGTTTGGTCTTTAAAAGAGAGATTGTCTGTGAATCATAAAATCAGTGACCTTGGATTGAACTTTATTCTCAAAATGGTCCCTTGGCTTTAATAGGGCTATGTTAGTCCTAGGAATGAAGCAGTGTCAGAACTCACCCTCCATCCCTGAAGTCAAATGTCCTAGGCTGGCTATATTTCAGTTGCATAATTTTATTCCTTTTTTTTTTTTTTTTTCAAATGCTCACAGATTCCCTCCATTTTTATTCCATGTTTCTGATATTTTTTTTTCCCAGAAAGATTATTACGTGTTAGTAGAATTATTTTGATGAATAATTTTCAGACATTTGGTTGCTCATGAGCTGTTTGCTGCAACTATTTGATGTTTGTTATTCAAGTTGTATGATTAGCCCTGCAAGTCATGCATAATTCTTTCTGATTCTTCCTTCGAAGATTTTTTTTTAAAGTAGATGATGAATAATGATGTCTCTTACAAATGTTTGGAAGAATATTCTGTTGTACTAATATTTGTGAGAAAAATCAGGATTCATGAAAGATTACACACATGATCACTCTGCATCCATCTGAGCAGTCATAAATGATGACTTTTTGTTCAGTCTTTCTGCAGCTTCCAGTACATTCAGATTTTCGTTCTTGATACCTTATGATGGTTTATTCTAGGCTCTGCCAGAGCCAAAAGAGTAAAAAAGAACAGGGAAAAAGGTGTAATGAGCACTATTTTTTAAAAAATTAATAATAAATATTTTATTTTATCCACATGAAAAGATTTACAAACTGCAGATTTAAATATTTCCATGTCTCTATTTTGTGAGGTGAGTTTGCTTGCTTAGTTTTGTGAACAGTTTCTTCACTTAATTGGAACAGCTGGATGCTGGGCCAGCCACAAAGCTTTCCTAATTAACTGTATTTTCCTGCACTATTTACTCTCCTTTGATTTTTCTCCCACTAAGACTTCTGTAAAGGGAAAAAAGAAAATATTAGAAATATGTTTCAGCCAAGTTTCTTTTTATTCTTTATGTGGTGTTTCTTTTTTTATTTCATGCTCTCATAAGTCTCAAAGGGAAAATCACTTTTTTGATGCTACCAGAATTAACCCCTGAAATAAGAAATAATGTGTAAAGGAGCTAATGGTTTCCTGATTAACTTGAGAGCCTTTGAATTCTCCCAGCAGATATATAACAATGTTACTTTGGTAGCACATTCAGTGGAGGGTTGAGAGGACTTTGCCAAAGTTGAACATGCAATCCCCAGGAAACAAGGATGCGTATCCATCTGTATTGTTATTTCACCAAAGGGAAGAAGGAAAGTAAAAGTAGATCTTGTCAGCCAGTGAAATGAGTGATTCTTGTTTAAGATTTGGAATATCCCACCTCAAAATTTGGCTTTTCTCACAACCTAAAATAATTGTCACACCACGAGCTATGACGGGGTACAAAACCTTCAAGAGTAAGAAGATGCCAGAGCACTAAAAAATGGCAGATCCAAATTTAAGGCTCAATTTAACAATCCCTGTCGGATTTAGCAAGACCTAAACTGACACCAAAGGACTTAAAATTAATATTCCAGGAGCATATCCCCATTCTGCTGCCTCTGGTAAAAGAACAGCTAGCTGTAGCCCATGACTACAGCTGACAGCTAAGCTGGCAAATTCCTCAGTCACAGCAACTAAATTTGACAGGGATCATCAGTCAGAGTCTTTAGCAAGTCCACTTTCGCCTTTCTCTGGAGAGGAACTTATGCCTTCCCCAAGCTTGCTACAGTTTGAACCTCTATCACATCATCTTCACCACCTGAACTACTGGAGACTTTTAGGCATTTTTTTCCCTTCCCTTATTTCCCACTTCTGTCAAACCACCACAGCTTCTATTTTACATTTGGAAAGACTTTAAAAAATTAATAGTCTACAGCAAGAGAAATTTTTAGGGTTTGGGTTTTTTTTCTTCATTTCCCCTTAATGGAAACATTTTAGGGAGGTGATTATGCCCCTGTACTTGGCATTGGTGAGACCACAGCTTGAGTACTGTGTCCAGTTCTGGGTTCCTCAACATAAGAAGGACATTGAGGTCCTTGAGCAAGTGCAGAGAAGGGCAACCAGGCTGGGGAAGGGGCTGAAAGGCAAATCCTCTGAGGAGCAGCTGAGGGAGCTAGGGCTGTTCGGCCTGGAGAAGAGGAGGCTGAGGGGAGTCCTTATCATCACCTACAACTACCTGAAGGGAGGTTGTAGAGAGGTAGGCGGTGGTCTCTTCAGCCGAGTAACAGGAGATGGGACAAGGGGAAATGGCATGAAGCTGTGCCAGGACAGGTTCAGATTAGATATTAGAAAAAAAATTTTTACTGAAAGAGTTGTCAGGGCCTGGAAAAGGCTGCCCAGGGAGGGGGTTGAGTCACCTTCCCTGGATGTGTTTAAAAAAAGGTTAGATGAGGTACTTAGGGATCTGGTTTAACATAGGACAGGAACGGTTGGACTTGATGATCTTAAAGGTCTTTCCCAACCTTGTGATTCTGTGATTGTCACAAAGCTTAGCAAAGCCCAAGAGATTAAAAATAAATATTAAAGCTTCCAACTTCTGGCTTATTGTTTTAAACAGTAATCTCTAACAGTAATCTCCTAATTCTCACTAATTCAATCCTGTTGATGTGAACAAAAAAAAATAAGTAAAACCCATCTAAAGTTGCACTCCCACCTTTCATTTGTGACAGAACAAACCTGCAGATCTCCCATTAATATATATCTTTTGTAAAAGAAGCTCCAAAAGTGTAGGAATTTCAAATGGATTACTGTTTGGTTTTATGGTTTTAGGTTTTCCCCATATCATTTTCTGGTTGCTAATTTCTGGTGCAGAGATAAGGAAGCGTATTTGCTCCTCTGTGACTCCCTCTTCTGCTTTGAGCTTTAAATCTTTCTTCACTTTGCCTCGTCCAAATTCAATAACATACTAAGAGGCCTCTTTCAAAATGGAAATTATTAAAACCCAAGTTCTGGTATTCTGGGTTTCAGTTCAGGTGGTTGGTTTTTGTTTGGTTTGGGTGGAGACTGGGAGCATCACACTGGTATTTTCAATGACCTTCCAGCCCAGATTGAGTTCTGAGTTTGCAACAGCGTGGCAAAAAAGAGAGAGAATAATTTAGCTCAAGCACCAATCCCATCTTCCCAATTTTTTCTGTCACCTTTTCTATTACATATTCTGATAGATTTTGAGTACTGGCTTTGTTGATAGCACTTGCAAACACTGGGGTGCATTAAAAGTAATGTGGCCAGCAGGTCAAAGGAGGTGATCCTCCCTCTATACTCTGCCCTGGTCAGGTCCCACCTAGAGTATTGTGTCCAGTTCTGGGCTCCCTGATATAAAAAAGACAGGGATCTCCTGGAGAGAGTCCAGTGGAGGCTACGGAGATGATTAAGGGCCTGGAGCATCTCCCCTACGAGGAAAGGCTGAGTGAGTTGGGGCTGTTCAGCCTTGAGAAAAGAAGCCTGAGAGCGGATCTTATTAATGTTTATAGATATTTGAAGTGTGGAAACAGAGGGAAATAGTTTCCAGTTGTCTGTGGAGACAGAACAAGGGACAATGGTTTCACGTTGCATCATAGAAAGTTCCACACCAATACTTTGAAGAACTTTTCCCCAGTGAGGCTGAGGGAGCCCTGGGACAGGCTGCCCAGGGGGGTGTGGAGTCTTCTTCTCTGGAGAGATTCCAGCCCCGTCTGGACACCGCCCTGTGCGCCCTGTCCTAGGGACCCTGCTTTGGCAGGGAGGTTGGACTCAACGATCTCTGAAGGTCCCTTCAAACCCCTACAATTCTGTGATAAGCGATGAGCCACCAAATTACCACCACTGTTGAAAAGCCCTGTCCACACAGATGTGTAACTTGGCAGACATCAGGGAACTTTCCTTACTAAGCTTTGAATCCAAACCATACATTCCAACTCCAATGCTCTAGTAAAGTGCACTTTGCCACCAATTCCACACCTAATTTGAGATTTGGTCCTAAGATACTTTATGCTCTGCAATGTTTATCCCAGGCAGCTAGCATGGGTTTATGCTGGACCTCCACCCTCAAACGTATAAAACTCTGCTGCATGTAATACAGAAAACTCACCTACTGAGTGGGACATAAACTGGAAGTATCATGTCCTCTTCTTCAGTTAGAGGAAGAATAATACATTAAATAGTGACAAGTTGCACACACAGTGCATCTCAGCGTACTTTTGCAGCACACAGAGGCTAAGGTGAGCACATTGACAAATAACACACACAAAAGTCGAACAGCCTTAAAAGTCTAGAGCAAAGGCAGTGCTAGAGAGGGAAAAGAAAAACTCTCTGAAAATCAAGATCTGACTGGGAGTGAAACTTAAAACAGATGAAGAACACTTCAGCGTGAAGCGTGGCTTTGACAGCAAATCTGCTGTTCAGGGAAGAAAAACAGGAAACTGTTTTGTGTTGAGCAGAGCAGGAGTTAAAATGATGAATAATCCTAATGAATAACCCCTGGAGGGGGGCTGCATGGTAGTAAACCAGATTTGTGTAATCAGTTCTCATTTAAGTTCTGCTGCTAGTTTAAAGAAATTGAATGAATTACTGAGATTCCTAATGAGACAAGCCTGTTTTTCTTGAGATAATTTATATAGCAGCTCACAGTAAATAATAGTGACTTTAAATATTGTCAGTGCTAAATGCTATAAAGTTTAAAGTCTTTTCATCAGTCAGGAAAGAAGAGAGTTGGGGAGGGCAGACCTCTTCTTCTATGCATAAACAAACATAAGAATTGACTGAATTCAGACCGTTTGTTTTTTTATGAAGAAAAAAAGAGAAGTGCTAGCTAAAAATATTCTCCCCTGAAAGTTCTGTAGATCCTCTAGAATAAATGTTGTAAACAAACTTTGTTCCGCGACTTTGAAGTCTTCCTACCCAGTTTCCCCAACTTATAAAAATTAGACTATTTATAAAAGTGCATAAATTGTAATTTAAGTAAAAAGCCTTGAAATTTTTATCAAAAGCATTCAAATTAGTCTCTCCCCAGGTCAGCTAATGAGTTGTCATGAGCTGGCCTCTTACTGTAGTGCACCTCCTGCAGACTAAGACAGTGAACCATGATTTCATCAAAGGAAATGCTCATTAGTAGAGCTTTCAGAAACTGATTTGATTATAGTTTCACTTGTTAAAGTGAAATATTTTCAGCTCATTAGGATGATTACGATTCAAGGTCATCTTTTGAAGCTAGTCCTGTCAATATAAGATAAATGGGTCCTCATCTTTTTCCCTTCTTTACGTCTGCGCTTTTTAAACTCTTCTGTGCAAAAGTTCCATAGCCATAATTAATTTTAGTTCTTCTTTTACAAAGCTGCTTAAAAAAAAAAAAAAAAAAAAAAGAACAAAGATTTTGGCTACCAAAAAGGCATTGAAGAACTATTAAGAGGAGGAGGAGGCTATCTTGTTTTAGAGAAATCAGAGAAAATCCTTGAAAAGTTCAGCTTTTGAAATCCTGCTATTTTCTCCTTGACCTCTTCCAAAGTTTCTAAAAGGTACTTTGTACATATTTTTGCATGTATCTTTTAATCTCAAAAGTGTAAAACGAAACTGAAAAACCACCCAAGAAGTACTGGTAGCTTATTAGATATCCTTTCTTTTATGGTACACGATAAATTTAACACCTTTTAAAGTTCTTTTTTTTTTTTTCTCTCTCCCCCTTTATATTCACCACTTAATCTCTAAGTGGTTAAAGAGCCATTGAAACATAAAGGGAAATGCTGCTAACTTCTATCCAAATACTGAGATAAATTTACATAGGGTTTGCAACTTAAATTTAATTGGTCAGATGTTGCCTCATATATCAGCTTGAAAGAGGAGTTCAGGAGGCGAACTCCTGAGTTCATGCCAAATATATCAGACTTGAAAGGTGTATAAAATGGAAAAACAGGAAGAAAAAATAAAAGAGGGGGGGAGCACATTTGGTCTCTCCAGTACTAGGCAAGTGAGTTTAAACGTGACATAGATTACAATTCCCAACGGATTATTGGTACAGAATGGGGTATGTATATGCAAGTACTAGGGATAGAGGCTGGGGAGGAGTTAGAAGTGAATTAATAGACTTCCAGATTACCCGTCAAATGATAAATGATTAATCATTTTGTCAACAAATTATCCACAACGAAGCCTTGACTTTACACTAAAGCAGTACCAATTATACCAGTGTAATTGCATCAGGGCAACCTCCCTAGCCAGAGCACAGTAATAGAACTATTTATCCAATATGGTTTACTCCCAAAAGGGGAATACTCTTATGCAGCCTCTTTATGCTAGCATATAGCTGCATGCATTCTTACACTTAAACTCTCAGTCTTCTGATTAAAATAAATACACTCCCCATGAATTTATTATATATGTGATTGAAGGTTATTCTTTATGCTTAATCTCTTATTGTACCTTTTAGTAATGGCAATTATAAATGCTTGTTGCAGAATCAAAAAGTTCCTTACACTTCATGCCATCCTCACTGCAGGTCTAGCTCTGAGGAGCGGCTTGTACATCGTGGTGTAGTAAAAAGTAGTTCTTCAATTAGTGAACTAATGAAGCATAGCGTGCTAAGGATTTATGTCTTCAGGTTGGGTTCCCAAGTTGAGTTTCCATTGATATCACAGACCTGCCTGAAGCTGGTGTAACAGATCAATACCTTTTTGTCATTAATTTATTTGTTTGATTTTTTTTCTATGTGTCTCTTTTCTTTTTTTAATTTTATTTTTCTAATGGGGACACTGACAAGCAGGAAGAGCTGCAATGTAATACCAACTCCCTAGCAAGATGGTTCATTCCACCTGGAGGCTTATCTGCACTGTAGCTCTAGCTGTTTTCAAAACTGATTAAGTTGAGTTGGGTTCTGTCGCTGCCATCTGCTTGAGTTGTGATCTCTGATAAATCACTTCATGCTTCTATGTTTGTTTATCTTAACTATCATTTCAAACAAACCAGAAAAGGAATCAAAAAATACAGTGAGTTTTATATTGGCATTAGCCAATATAACTTTTTTGAGTTCTGTTTATAGTCTGTGAAGAAAGGTAGTCATTTTTTTAAATAATTATCAGTTCTAAAGAGAAAGATTTATAGTGGGCAGGATGGGATCTGACTGGGATTTTCTAAATTAAAGTTTATTTAGCAATTCTGGTCTTAAATCTGCTAGCTTGTGTGCACTCAAAGCACTTTTCAAGGAAAAACCTGATGCTTTTAACCTGAGGTCTCCAAGAAAGTGAAGAATTTATAATTTCTTTTGGTAGTTTGTCCCAGTGCTGAGCAAATGGCAATTTGTTTAAGTCTTTATTTGCTTGATTGACTTCCAGCTGCTGCTTTACATTTTGCTTTTCCCTTTTGAGTTACATTAACTTGAAATCACTGACAACTCAGAACCCCATGATACTTTTTTCCCAGAGTTTTTCTACCTCTGATACCAAGAGAGTTAAGACATTTAAACTGCTTTCAGAGATTTTAAAATGTTTAGATTGTTTATGCACTTCACTAAGGCTTATTCCAAGAAGAAGCCATCAGAGAAGAAGCACTGAGGTCTACTGATTGCTCTTGCCTTCTACTTGAGGTCTCAGAGAGCAGGGAGGAACCTGGACTGCGTTTAGGGAAATAGGACTAAACTTTTCTTTGCAACATCCAAACTCAACCTTAGTAGCAGCAAACAGTCTAACAAAGGGCAGTAACTTCAAATTATAGTTTGGGAGACAGCAGTTGGACATTATCTTCATCAGGACAATGTGACACCAAAATGGATAGTCAGCTATGGTATCTTGGAACTTTTCAAGGCTTAGCCAGAGAAAACAATAGCTGGCCCTATCAATTTTGGTAGTTGACTATCAACTTTGAGTGTCTCAACACAAATGGAAGCCACAGCTGCAGCTGAGATACAGGTCCTCTCCAGGAGTAACAGAATAGTCACAGAAAGATGTCAGGGAAGCTCAGGCCTGCTGTGATTTTGCTCATCCTCACTACAGATGTGCGTCTGTATCCATCAGTTAACTTGGAAAGCTGTCATTATACCTTGTTAGGCAGATGCTTTATTCTTTCTAAATAAAAAAAAAAAAAACAACCGTAAAAATGTGTGGGGAAAAGGATGGGAATTCAAGGTAGAGAAACCTATTCACAAGTTCTTTGGAAGGATGAAGAAGATATCCACAGAAAGCTGAATGAAATTAAGACATTAGGGCAAGAAAGCATTTTGTCCAAAAATTTTCAAAATATTTCAAAACAATGAAGGAATTCAGTCTTTCAGGAGATAGACAAATATCTTCTTGCAGTGGGTCACATGAGGCATATAGGGACAAATGAAGCATTTGCAGTTATTCCATGGGAGTGTGTCAGAGCCGTGAATGAACCAGAACTCATCTGCTTTGTCTAATTTGCCACACATTTGGCTTTAATCCTTAACCAAATGGGCAATAGGGAATAATTTATCATTTTTCTTATGACACCAAAAATCCCTCGTGTGGAATTATAAAAATCATCCAAAAGGAAGTTGTTCTGATTTCTTTAACCAGACAGGTCGAAAGTTGCCAGCCTCCATAAAGTTGTTCCCTTATTTTAAGAGTCTGTGTGAAACTGTTTGTGTGGAACCCTGCAGGCTCACTCCAGGGGAATTTGGTTCAGACCTGTCAAAGACCAAACAATGAGGATGCTGAGGTGTATTTTTAATTTTCTTTTTTCCCCTGTGCTAATATGGTGACATTGGTTTCCAAACATGACATTCAGAAGAAACCAAGGCTGGAATAAATATTCTTATAATGTTTCAAGCAGTACTGAGATGATCTCAGTAATTTACCAAGAAACACTTTTACTTATAGCAAAATTAGGAAAACTACAGCTCTAAGTATAGAAAAAAAACCCCAATTGATCACTTTGTTTATTTTCATCAGCAGGAGGAATTTGAAGGATTGAGAACAGTACAAAAAATGAAAGACAGAAAAACAAATTGCACCACTGCAGATGCAAGGTAGTGATTAAAAGTCAGGATCTAATGTAAAATAAACCCAAAAACCCCTTCAGGCAAACCACAGAGACTTTATAATCAACAGTGGCCAATAGAACTTGTTATTCCTATAGACTTACTATGATATTCTTACTACTGGCTAAATCATATGGTTTTGCTTTCATTTATTTACTGCCTAAAAGGTTCCTTACAAAAGAATGCAATGCCATTTAAAATGCAGTTCATACCACAAAGTTTGTCTGAATGTGTTTAATGTTAACTTTCTTACATATGCAGAATCATGCTGAAGAGAAAGGTTTCTAGATGTTCCCTTTGAAGTAGCAACGTGTGTTTCTGCCAGGACTTCATCTGTCTAGATGTCAAGATCTGCATCATAAAGTCTTCAGTATAATTCATTTCTCCCTTTTTCTAAGCCTGTTAGATACCTCAGAGAGTGATCTCCTTAAGATATTTTGAATTTGCCTAAGACCTGTCTTCAAAATTGTCAGATACTAACAAATCTTGTGCAGAGCTCTTCATGACTTTCCAGAATAAGCCTCTTCCTTATTTATCCAGAAATGCTGCGGGATTCATCCTACTTAACTGTAACTATATGAGAGTTCACCTCTGATCTAAACCTGCCATCAAGTCTTGACCTCTGGTCAATAAGAGAAAGATTCAACACATCTCAAAAAGTTGTTTTGGGGATGTGCTGTGAACACCCTTCTGGAGTTGTTTTCTTCATGGATAACCAAGAGACCCTGGCAATTCTTTTAGACACATAAAAGATGCAATTTAAGTGTGGGGAATCCCTTGAAGAATAAGAGTCAAGCAAAAGCTGTTCGAAAATCCCACCGTGGAGAACTGAAGTGAGAGCCAATCAAAGTTATTTTACCAGCACAGAAAGGGGGACCTGAAGATGGATTGTTTATTTTGATTAAACAGTTTTCCTACCTTCTCAGTCAGTGGGTGAATCGAGAACCTCCCGAGCTTAGCAAAATTTGCCTGGAAACAGTTTTAATCATGAGGGATTTGGCATATAGTGCATTATCCTTTAGGTTATGGGGACCTGCCCAAAACTGAGAAAGTATTTTGGATACTATGAACAGCTTTGACAATCTGTACTTTTCCTAGAATACCTTATTTTCCTCAGACCAGCATTTCAGTCTAGGCACCATCAATGGAGGGCCCTGAACTTTGGAGACTGCTTTCCCCACTTGGCCCAAAGCAGCTTTGAATCTACCAACTTGCAGGGCACCACGTGAAGCTCAGCTATGTTCTCAGGTTTTCGCCTGAAGGGTTGGTGATAGGGAACATGTCTAGTGTATCCTAAGAGAGTCTATTTAAGGCAGACATTAGTCAGCATGTTTGCATTTTGTATTTAAATTATGTAAATGTGTTCAGAGCCTGATGGGGGCATATCTGACAAACGTAAAAATGAGTAAATAAAAATAAGTGAAGCATAATGGCATAAAAATTGAAAGCCCAAATGAAAATTACTTTCACACACACAAAAAGACAAAACCACAAACCCAACAAGTTGGAGCAGGACAAAGGTCACAAATGGATCCCTGGGCAGGATGAAAAGACAGATTTCTTTTCTCATCTGTTGCCTGGTTTACTCATCATGGAGCCTAAGGCACCCAGGAGTACAACAACCACAGGGAACATCCTCCCTCAAGGTAGCAGCAAGAGGAGTAAATGCTTTAACTGGTACCAAGGGCTTTTACATGTCTTGTTTCTTAGCAGAGACTTCTAGACATTGTTTTGTCTCCAAATCAGGAAACCATGAGGACATGTGTCATAGACCACAATGTGGGGGATGCAGAAGTAGCAAGGCAGCATGCTGAGCTCAATTTTCAGGAAAGTTTGGGACACCTCTCCCAGTGTTGGCTCTTGGTCTTCCTTCACCAGCCTTGTGTGAAATACAGACTGATGTGCAAATCCTGATATAAGTGAAGGAAAATGTGATGGTTGGAATGACCTTGATTTCCAAGAGTCCTTTGCTTCAAGCTCATAATATCAAATAAGAATTTTTGAATTTGAGATGATCCAATAATACTTGAAAGTGAAGCAGGTCTTAAATTAACGGGGTTGATTATTTCCTTCTCTCTCAAGTGATAAATAACTTTTTGATGGAATTAAGCTATGTCTGAAGATTATCACTGCATAAAAACTTCCAGAGAAATTCTAAATCTGAAAATAGTTGGGTTTTGACACCTAAAAACTGGAAAATTTTTAAGTCAATGGAATGCAAACTAGAATTTATTGTTTTGGTGTTTTAAAGATAATTAGAATGGAGAATCTTACTGGAAAAAATATCTCAGGAAAAAATAATTGGATTCTAACTAGCTAAGAGATTAATTTTGCATTTGTTTAGAATTCTGCTAAAAGTGCTCAGATGCCCAATACCTAGATACATTTTTGAAGCTCTTTGATATTCATTAGTCTACTTTTATGTATTTATTCACCGCAGTCAGAAATTTAGAAAAAAAAAACAAACAGAAGCAAAATAATAACAAAGACAACAATAACAAATAAAACTGTCTCAATGACCCATGTCTTAACAACAGGAACACTGAAGAATCCAACACCAAGAATTTTTTCCTTCAAAATTCATGATGGATGTTCTCAATGTATTTAGTCAATCTGAAAACATGACAGCATGCAAAAAGAAATGAACTTATTAAGTAAGATAAAAATGGAAAAGAAAGTAAATTCCCAGTTTGTATCATATTATATTGTTTACAATCTATAAATTGCACATTAGAGAGCAGATTGAGATAACCCAGTGTCTTTTAATGTTGAGGTTCCTGGTTTGTAACCTGGACAAGCTGGAGAAGTGGCCCATGTGAACTTCACAAAGTGCAACAAGGACAAGTGCGTGTTCCTGAACATGGGTCAGGGCAGTCCTCATCTGCTGGGAGATGAAGAGATAGAGAGCAGCCCTCCAGAGAAGGACTTTTGGGTGATGGTGGATGAGAAGCTCGACATGAGCCAACAATGCACCCTCGCAGCCCAGAAGCCTCCTCCCTGGAAGTTTTCAAGGCCAGGTTGGATGGGGCCTCGAGCAGCCTGGTCTAGTGAGAGGTGTCCCTGCCCATTGCAGGGGTGTTGGTACTTGATGATGGTCCCTTCCAACCCAAACCAGTCTGAGATTCAATGATTCAATGATTCTAATCATGAAAGGCTAGACTCCAGTGAGTGGGTTTGTTGGGTTTTTTTCCTTTTTAAATATTGCTCTGTCAGTATTGGAATATATTTGCATAAGAACAGGATCTGCTCATATTAGCTCAATAATTATATACACTATAGACCTAGCAGAACAACTCAACAACTGAATCACTCCCATGAGTAATCTTCCACCTAAATTCTCTTTCTCCAAGCAACTCCTGTGAACAACAGTGAACAACTCTTGTTAAAATAAACAAAATAATCATGCAACAAAGTCTATTGCTGACTTTACCATTTTATAACATTCATCATACTTAACTACCTGAATATAAGGGTTAGACAAGCACAAAAGTGTCTATATTTGATGACTTGGGTATAAGCAATCAGGTGTAATAGGACTGACTCTCACAAGTAGCAGGGTTCTCAGTCCACATCATTGTCATCAGTTGATGTATTATTTTTGTGCTAAGCATTTGTGTTATTTCACATTACAGGCTCAGTACAGGAAAAGGATTTTTTTTTTATTATTATTACAGCTGAGATTACAGTACTTTGCAATTAAGGTGCTGTGCTTTTGCTCTGGTAAAAGCTGAAGAATGCAGAATGAGGTCCTGGAGGTGAGTGAGACAGCATCAATATAAGGATCACAACTAATTTGAGGGAGTATTACCTCAAACTCAGCATTATATTTGCACTGGAGTCTGAGTATGCTCTGGTAATCTAGAAAGTTAAAAAGTTGTGCTTAGATTTTCAAGGAAACTCTGTCATCATATTAATTATTAACTTTGACAAAACCCAAAAGCTATGCATGCCTTAGATCTCAAATGATACAGCATTGGGCTGCCATAAAGTTGTTATGATACAGAACAGACCCCTGGATTTTGGGGTCAATGAGAAGGTGCTTTTTCCATGTATTGCCTCTCCACACCCTCTTTAAAATTGTATGTTTGGGACTGGCAGAAAATACTTTTCTATTATGGGGACGTTTTTTTTGCTTGTGTTGGAGTGAGATAAAAAGCCCAAATCTTATAGAATCATAGAATGGTCTGGGCAGGAATGGACCCCAAGGATCATAGAGCTCCAACCCCCCTGCCACAGGCAGGGCCACCAACCTCCAGGCCTGGAGCTACACAAGGTTGCCCAAGGCCCCATCCAACCTGGCCTTGAACACCTCCAGGGATGGGGCACCCACCTCCTCTCTGGGCAGCCTGTTCCAGCCCCTCACCACTCTCTCTGTAAAAAATGTCCCCCTAGTATCTAATCTAAACCTTCCCACCTTCAGCTTCGATCCATCCCCATTGTCCTGTCAGTATCTGCCCTTTGAAAAAGTCGGTTGCCCTCCTGTTTCTCTGCTCCCTTCAGGGACTGGAAGGCTGCAGTGAGGTCCCCCCCTAACCTTCTCTTCTCTAGGCTCAACAAGCCCAGCTCCTTCAGCCTTTTTTACGTAGGGGAGAATCATCATGGCCTCCTCTGAACCCTCTCCAACAGTTCCACATCTTTCTTGTACTTGGGGCCCCAGCTCTGGACACAGTACTCCAGCTGGGGCCTCACGAGGGCAGAGCAGAGAGGGACAATCACCTCCCTGTCCCTGCTGGCCACTCCTCTTCTGATGAGGCCCATCTACTAAAATTAAATTTAATTTTTTTTTTTTTATAATTTGAAATATTTCATTTCAGTAATTTGTAACATAAAAGAAAAATTAATTAAGATTTCCCTACATAACATCATAAAATTTGTGATCAGTGTTATTCCTTGTGTAGTAGAAGAATTATGGCTAGTTACAACCTAAAAAAGAATGACAGCTGAAGTTTTAAAGTTGCTTTTGTTGCCCTCAGCCAGGCCAGAGTCTTACTGATGTGGGAGGCTGCTCCTTTGAAAAGTCAAGATTAAGTGTTAGAAGTTGTCCTAAGTGGAAACAAATTATATTTACCTAATATTTTATAAATATTTTGTAACCAACTCTAAAATATTTTTTTTCCTGGTTTCAGCAATCTGTCTGGAAACTCCTCACCTTAATTTGACAGTTAGTCTGAGTTAATGTAGAATCATGCTTTGGGGTGGGTGGAGTAGAGGCATCAGCAGGAGTTCTCAGAGTATTAAATTCTTAAATATCAAGAACTATGGTAGATATACTGTCATGATAATGTGTCTGATTAAATTTACAATACTTTTTTCTCCTACTAGATTCTCAGATATCACTAGGCTTGCTTTTGATACCCTCTACTTCATTTTTTCAGTATCTTTACCTTGAGTCCCAGCTAATATAAAGAAGTGAAGGAGCAGAAAATAGACAAACAGAAGGTCTTATTTCCTTCAAGTCTAGCATATTTTCAGAGGGATAAAGGTGAAAAAATGCTGTTTCTCACTCTGGCATCATTCTGCTTTAATATCTTTTAATCTTTAAATGCTGAAACAATTTTATTGCGACAGAATATTTTTTATTGACTCACATTTTTGTTGTGTTCCCATGTAAAGAATTTGCTGCTGCTGCCTTTCTGGGAGAAGCCAAGAACAAGAAGAATGTGTGGGAACAAGAATGTCAGACTATTACATAGACAATATTTTCTGCCTGGAGACAAAAAAAGCAAGAAAAAAAAAAGAAAGCAAAAGCAGAAAACACTTGAAGAAAAATATGACATTTCTAAAACTCTTGAATGGCAAGAAGAAAATGAAGTAATGAATGTTCCTTGTCTCTCCCAACACAAGGGGGCATCAAATGTAATTGTCAGGTAGCCGTGGTCAAACAAAGAAGAAAGGTATTTATTTACACAATGCACAGTTAGGCTGTGCATCCCCCTTTACCATAGGATACTGCAGATGTTAAAGGTGTGTATGGACTCCAAACCAACTGCACTGGAAAAAAAAATGATGAAAAAGCCCTCAAGGACAAGAATACAAAGACCCAATGAGTTTGTTGTAACTGGTTCAGAGCAGGATTTGAAACTTCATTGTTTGTGGGTGCTTAACAGCTTTCCCTGATATTAAAAGGGAAAAAGGGATGATGCTTTTCCACCCATGATTTTTAAAAACCGACAGTGGTTCTTGAATTTCTTTTTGCTTTTATCTTTGATCTTCAGCAGGAGCTTTGATCTACACTTTTTACCTTTTGATGTCACTGGTGTAAGAAGAGGGGGGAAAAAAAAAGGCAGGTTATTCAATATGTACAAATGGGCGTACCTCCTAAAAGGAGTTACAGATTGGTTTGTACAACTAAGAATCTAGGTCAACGCACAGAAATCTAATTGAAAAGGGTGGAATTCAACTTCCTTATTTTTATCTTTTTATGAGAAATTAGATGTCTGAAGCAACGTTTTTAGTTGAAATAGTTACTGATTTATATTAGATGTCTACTTTAGAAGAAGATGAATCACAGCCTGATTCTAAAGAGAAGTTTGAGTGTGTATTTGGCAGAATTAATTCCCTTTAAGAGGACACAAAGCAGGATTTGTAACCTTGAACTTTTATCAAATATGTACCTAACAGTTGTTCAGTCTTTCTGTTTCCACTTTTCTCTTTAATTGCCCATTATTTTTAATAAAGATTGCAAAGATTATCCTTTGTCTATCCAAATGAGTAGAGATAATTTGCTATCACAGTACTATACCATTAAAAATTGAAAAATAAAAATCATCCATCCATTTATAAAAATTGTGGAAAATAAGTGTTTTATAGAACAACACCAAAATACAGTTCTGAGACTGAGAAAGAAGGAAAAAACAAACTGTGTTGTAAATTTTGTTACAGGCTTGCAATTCAGCTGAATTGACTCAATAGATTAAACCTGTTTATCACTTCTTGCAGCAACTGGAGTCACAAAGGAGCTTTTTATGATGTGTTTTCATCAGAGACACATGGAATATACTTTTTTCACTGAAAGCTGTCACAAGATGAGACTAAATAACAAGAAGGAAGAAGACCTTCATCTCCCCCAAAATTTACCTTAAAAATATAACCTATCTTAAAAAAAATGTCTTACATCCTTGGGTGGTAATGATTCAACCTGTGCCCTTAGGTACTGCATAGTCCTCCAAGAATCCTCATATCACTCGTGAAAAGTAACTAAAAGAAATTAGACTTTTGTCAACAAGCAGAACCTCACTATTCAGAAAGCTCATCCTCCAGTGTAAAAAATGGCAAATAGAAAAAGAAAGCATCACACCTGCATCTTCACACCTACAACATCATTACAGTGGCTGGTATTTTCCTGTGGGTTTTGGCTAAATCCTCTGCTATGTTTTCAGGAAGTCAAATACAACACTTGGTGACATGCCTTGATTGTACCTTGTATTTGAGTTGAACCAAAGAGTTGGTAAACACAAAATAATTTGATTCCACATTGTTCCACTACTTTAAGAAAAACTACAAAGAGTTTGGCACTGCACTGGATGTTGCCTAGGACAGTCAGGCTGTTTACACTGGTTCTCTGAGTGGTCTTGCAGCTTCTTCCCTGAGGCCAATTGCAATATTCTGGTTACATCCACACTCTTGAACTCTCTTTCTCTCCAAAACAGATGGGCACATCCTAAATGCTTTTTGAAAGTGATCGCTGCCCAAGATAATTCCTGAACAGTGCTTACAAATTGGCTGGGAGAGAAGTAGTTAGATTGAGCCAAAAATACACCAGAGATTTTCTAGGAGTGTAAGGGTGCAGACAATCAAATTTCAGTGCTGATGCTATCTGGCACAACTTAATTTACACAACAAGGATGTTTGTATGCTGAAGCTGTCCAATGATTAGATTTTGCTGTATGCTTTCAGCATGATTACACTGAGCCTTCAAGAGGACCCTGCATATGAGAGTGTGTGGTGACATAAGATATCACTAAGTTATATGTACTGGACTTGAAAATTTCAGTATTGAGGTGTCAGGGCTCTTCCTGCATGATTTGTATGTAGCTGATACAAATAGCAGCATTAAATTTCCTCCCAAACTCAGCAGGAAAAAAAATTAAAGGAAGAAAGAAGCCTCCATCACCACCAAAAGCCTAACACTGCTATGATTTTTTGTAAAACACTCCTGAGTGAAAAAGGTTCTTTCCTTTATGGGGCAACTGTTTATAATGCCAACTTGGAGACATATTACAAATTCAGACATTCAGGGGGCTTTTCTAATCCTCAATTGCAGTTTGTCAGTGCTTCAGGAATATTCCCTTGCTCCGATTGTTCATCCTCAGCAGGAGCTGGATTAGTAACATCAGAGTCTGCAGATGCGTATTGTTTCCCATTAGTCTCAGCTTGAGCCTGGTGTTATGTCCTTTTCATCAGGAACCTCCAACTCTAAGGCAGTGAACCAGGACTAATGATCCCAGCCTTCCTGGGAGACATCAGAGCCTGTGTACATAATGTCCAGAGCTTTCACTTCTGCTGCTGTTAGCCTTTTAATGTGCTTCTTAAGCCTCAGACCACTTACTCCCATTGCATGAGCTACAGCCTCCTCACAATGTTTCCAAGAAAATACACCCAAATATCATTTTCCTTCTGTCCCTTTGAATTTCTTTTATAGTCGCATCTGGCAGGAAACAAGGGGCAGGGAGGGGGGGGAAGGGAAAAATAATCAATTTGCAAGCACTTCAATGTTGTTGGCCAACACTTGCAATATTACTGGCAGGCTACCTGCAAGTAAGTATTATTTACAAATCATTATTTGGCAGAAATTAGGGGGAAAAATGCCAGCATTCACATCGATGAATAATATCTGAGGAGGATTATTCAGCCAAGTCTACTCAAGAGCATCAGATGGAGAAGTGCTTTGTAAAGGTTACTTCTGCCCTTTTTCTCTCTCTGTTTTCTTGCTAACCCTGGTGGCCTTTCATAGATATCAAATCCGTGTTTCCATCTCAACACGGTGAATAAAGAGCTCCCTTTAGAAACAGACTTTTTTTGATAGAGCCAGGGATATTTCTGTAATGGAACCAGCAACCTGAACCTTCTTGCTCTGGACTTTAATATGAACATATAAGACTTCCCCTGGCTGCCCTTCTTTTATACCAGCTGCCTAAAAAATATGTTTTTCGTGCTTTGTGATACTAGATGTATTTCTTTAATGAAGATTTAAAGAATTTCCTCCAAAGTTTCTTTGAAACCTGCACACCGTAATACTTCAGTGAAATCTGTTTCTTGATTTGCCAGTCTGTTTACAAGGCTTGTAAGGCAGTGTTAGAGCAGGAGAATTTCACTTTAATTGGCATTGCTCCTAGCTATTTAAGCAATGTGCTGAACTGTCTATCATCAAACCTGGGCAGCCAGAACCGTTTCTTACCACCAACTTGATATTATCTAGAGTCAAATACTCTACTTACAACCCAAATAGTGATGTTTGTGCTGGATTGGGGACTTTAGAAATCGTTGTCTGTAAGTGCACCAGGTATGTTTCTTATTCTAAATGCTTTGGCTCAATACAAACCATCAATATGAAAAACCCCCCACCCTGTGGATAGTTAAGATCATGACTTCTGTCATTTACTACTATTGCTACATGTATTGTGACAAGACCTGAAGGTCTACATAAGGATCAAGAGTTCCTTTTTAATTGACTACTATCAAATACCTCAAAAGGAGACTGAGTTCCTGCTCTAGAGAAACTGAGATGAAAGAGAAGTTGAAGGACAGTTGACCCAAACTGACCAAATGGATATTGCATGCTATATGATGTCTGCTGAGCAATAAAAAGCTGAGAGAAAGAGGGATGAAGAGGTGGGACGTGGCATTCATTATTTATGACATTTGTCTTTTGGGCCAACTGCTAAGTGTATAGAAGCCCTACTTATTGTGAAGTGGCTGGAAGTGGTCTGCTGATGGGAAGTAGACAATAAAACCTTTGGTTTTGCTTTGCTTCAATGTGTGGCCTTTTGCTTTATTAAACTGCCTTTATCTAGATCCATGAATTTCTCTCCTCCTTGTCCTACTGGTGGTTTGGTGGACACCGGGCATCCAGCCAAGGTTAAATCACCCCAGTCTCCCTTTACTTAGCTCTCAGTCTACATCTAGACTACTACATCCAGTTTTGTGTCCTAATACATAAAGGACTGATCAACTAGAGTATGTTCAGTGAAGAGTCACCAAGGTACTCAGGCAATGGAGTACTTGCTTGATGCAGGAAGGTGGTGAGATTGTTCAGCACAGAGAAATAGTTGTTTGGGAAGACCCAAGATCATCCTCTAGTACCTGCAAGGTTATTAAGAAGATGTAGCTAGGGTCTTCACATTGGTACATGGTGAGAGCATGAGAGACAATGGGTTTAAGTGGAAACAAGAGAGATTCCAACCAGTATTACAAAAGACAATTTTCCCATGACAATAAGGTATTGGAGCATCTCACCCTGAGATGTTATGCAGCCTCCATCCTTGGAGGCTTTTCAAAGCACAGCTGCACAGAGTAAACTGGTCTGACCCCAAGGCTAGCCTGTTTTGAGCACTTGCTTGGACTAGAGACCTTCTGATGCCCCTTCCAAATGGAATTATCCTCTGATCTTGTCATTTTGTGATTCAAGACTGGAAGGAGAAAGAGAGCTTGACTTGGGATTTGTAGGCCAGTGTTGAGATGTAAAAATCAAGGAACTCATTAGAAATTATTCTTCTAAATTTGAGTATATTTTGGATTACACTCTGCGTGATAACATGTGGATTCTGTTTTGATCTGGTATTTCAAGGTGACGGCTCTTTAGATGAAAGGAGTCTGTGTTTGCTGTAAAGATGCAAAATCATATAGATGATAGGATAAAAAGGTGTTGCCTGTAAAGGGTAAATATCGCTGTATTGATAAGTATCCTAAGGAGTTACTTTAAAAATCATCACTCCCTCTGTTTCAGAAATATGTTTGAAAGCAAATACATATTCAAGTAATTTCCCCTGCCCCAAAAAACCCCAATAAACCCAATATATTTAAATAATTTTTAATTTACTCTCTAATTACATGGCCAGAGATATACTTCCTATTTTGTATACAGGCTGAATTTTATTGAGTATTTCAGAAGACATCTTATTCACTAGGCTGTCAGGCAACCGCGGGTCAGGACCTTTCTTTGAGTCTTACTATCAAACTATAGACTTTAAGGGGGGAATTGAAAGAAAATGTATTTTTTTCCTGAACAGATTTGTGATTTACCTCAAAATTTTATCATCATCTACACACCTTCATATAATCAGCCTTCATTCACAAAAAGTTCTGTATCAAAGACTATAGTTGCTTGTTTTAGAGAAATTATTTGCTGGAACAAAACAAGAAATCTAATTTCTCATTACTTTTGTACCAGTTTAACCTACTACACATAGACTCGTTCTTTACAGGGTTACCACACATACAGCCAGAGTAAGCTACAGTTAGTACAAAAAAGTAATAATTTAGGGTCTGGATATCATTCTTAGCAAAGAATTATCATTAACTTTTTCCCCTCTCATTTATCATGTCATTCCTTTCAATTGTAATGTTGATTACTTAGGTGAACCTTTTCTTACTTCTTCATCTCTGACTGCTTCCCAAAAACCTTAGCACAACAGAATCAAATGCTTCCTGAATCTGTCCTTCATGAGATGCTTCTTAGGTCTGCCTTGGATGGGACCTTAACAGAAAGCCTGAGAAGGTTTTGCTGCTGGGACACATATCTGCTAGAAAACAATATCTACTTTTCTCTGATAAGTCCACTGACATGTTCTGGTTATTGCCATCCTATCAAATCCTCTTACTCTCAAAAATACTTCCCTGCTATTTCAATGCTGACATCTATGGCTAAGCTACCTTTTGGGACACACTTTGACCAGTCCCAAGTCTTACACAGAGCCTTTGGAATAGTTTCAGGTATAGGAGGTATCCAGATCAAAGCTGTGCTGGCAAGCATACTGGCAATGTGGCAGGATGGATGGTCAAGTTTCACTTTAGGACAGACATATCTTTTTTGCTCACCCTGTCTAGTTTTTCACTGAAGCCTTGGCTGCTGGCTATGTGACTCCAATTTCACTGAGTTTTAGGGACCTGTGCTTTTAACTCTGGATGGCTGAACCCTGTTGATAATGGTTCAGAGTGGCAAACTTGGGAATGTATAAAATCTGGGAATGACAGTGTGGTTTTACACCAGGACATTTTAGACCATAACAAATGGTGATTCTCCAGTACTTCCTGTTTAATTTAATTTTACGATTTTTTTTTTCCAAGAAACCCCATTTGAAATGCTGATGATTAAAGTCAATGTTGCCAGAAAACACACTCACTGAGCCTCTAAAACACTTCTGTCAAGTGGGCCATGTTTTTTGCTGAGCTTTTACAGCAGTGGAAAGATTACAAAGTTCAACGCCTCTGCATCCAGCCTCTATGAGTTCCTCCTCACTGCCTCCTTTCACCTCATCTGTGCATAGTCCTTTTCCTCTTTAAGAAGCATTTTTGATGCAAATGCTACAGGCTTTTCTGGGCTATTTGGTATTATGTGAGAAATCACCACTCCTGACCTCATAGAGTGAAGCATCAGTAGCTTAACAGATTGGCAGGGACGGGACAGAGCGCACTAAAACCCTGGAGGATATAAGTGTCTGTTTAGCCAACTTGAAAGCATCTTGACATTCTTTTGACCAATGCCACTATTTATTTTTCTGTAATAGCTCTGTCGCAGCTCTAACTATAGTAGACAGATTCGCTATGAATTTCCCTTGGTAGTTTATCATAGCCAGAGAGAAAGTTAATTTCCATACCTTTTTCTTTGTACATGAGCTTGTGTAATATACAGTATCCAGCTGCTTTTCTGAAAGAAGAGTAAAATACCTCTGCAATCTGAAACTTGACTGCATCTGTAGATTTTCCTAACCTCAGCCCTTATTTTACTACAGCCTCAGTGACACCTCCAACAACTTAAAACCTTTCTGATCTCTCCCTTCAGGAGATAAATGGCTTGCAATCCCCACCTTACATAACTCAAGCATTGATGAAAGGAGTGGATAATGGGAACACAGTGGGGAGTTATTTGTTATAGCAATTATTCCCAATAGTTAAAGAGCACTTAGAGTTTCAATGAGTGAGCCTCTGCTTTCCTACTTGGATGTGTTAATTCAGCACATTGCCTTGCAATGTAATGATATTCTTGTTTACTGCTGATCCTCAAGAAATTGCAAAGTGTTTTACCAAGGAGATCAGTAGCCTTCCCTTCGTTTCACAGAGAATTAATTTGGTCTGTGTCCTCTGGATAGGCCAAGAACAGACTCCAGAAATCATAGGTCTTCATTCGCCTCTTTTTTTGCCCTAGAAAATCACTTGAACACTTGTAATAATGCTCAGAGGCCCTAAATGAAGGAGAAATACAGTCAGTGCTTAATTACAACAGCCTTAGCCCAGGCACAACTCTGTGTTTATGTTTCCAATCAAAACTCTTCCACATGTTTAAACATAGACTTTTCATTAAGAATACAATAATGATGCTTTTATCAAAAGTATAACACTCATGTCACGTGAAACCAGTAAAAGTGATAGATGTGGCACATGAAGAAGTAATATAGGTGTCCACCAGCCCTCAATCTTATTTCCAGTGATCATCTTTTTTTGTTACAATTGGGATAGTTTTAAGGCACAAATAGGAATTTGGTTTCAAATTCCCATTAAAGCCCTGGCAAGCCTGTGTAAATCCAGACTTAGAGGTTGGTGGCCCTGCATGTGGCAGTGTAGATGGAATTCTGTGATCCTTGGGGTCCCTTCCAACCCAGGCCATTCTATGATTCTATGGTTCTATGAAAAGGGGAAAATTAAGGCCTTTCTGGGCTTTTCAAAACTTACTCATAACCTATAGTAATTTTATCAATCTCTTCTAATTTAACAAAGAAGGCTAAGATGACCCTGTCACAACATTCTTCATACATTTTGAAAATATAAAGCATAAAACCCCAAAATTCAATGGTTTCTTGTTCTTATAGAAGACTAAAAAAAAAAAAAAACAACCCACCCTGTTGGAAAAACATAAGATTCCCCCTAATATTTACTCCAGCTTTACTGATAGCTAATTACTGACAAATAAGTACTTCAAAACAAGACCCATTGAGGTCACTTCTGCTGTTTGCCTCCCCAAAGGACCAGAATAGTTATGATATTTCCCAAATGCTCTCAATGCAATTAGCAAAGCATTCATGACCCTTGTTTTTTAAAGAAAATAATGAGCAATATTAGTCTCTCCCATAACCTGCCATAAGGCAGCATTGTGTTTTGGGTTTTGTTTTGAAGGAGTTGCATGTTCTGTCTGTCACCCCCTGGAGATTCATCATGGCTTGTCTTCCAAGAGACTTCTAAAAAAAAAAAATGTTGCCCTCTTCCCCTGCAGCCTTTTAAATTAGAAATTTTGGTGTAAGGTATGGCCCCAAAGGCTGTCACACTGCTTACCATCTCCTGACTTCCCTCCTCTAATTATCCTTTGCTCAGTTATCATTTGGCCAAGCTTGTGGAGGAATCCTGAAAATGGACTATGGTTACCTCAGAAATGGGCACTGATCTGTGTTTAGCAAGGAGCAGCCTCAAGGAGAAAAGCAGTATTTTAAAATATGGATCATTCTGTCAGACTTAATAGACATACCTGTGGAAATTTGTTTCTTATCACATATGATCCAGATAGGCAGAGTAACTATATACACTGATTCACAGAATGGTTGAGGTTGGAAGGGGAATATGGAGAGCATCCAGTTTAACTCCCCTGCTAAAGCATGATCACCTCTAGCACGTTTCACAGGCCTGTGTCCAGGCAGGTCTTGAACAAACTCTCTGAGCAGCCTCCCCCTTTGCTCAGGCACCCTCAGTGCACAGAAATTTTTTCTCATGTTCAGACAGAACTTTCTGTGTTCCACTTTGTGCCTGTCACCCCTCATCTTGTCACTAAAACAGTCTGTCCCCATCCTCTAGACATTCACCCTTTAGTTATTGATAAGCATTTATGAGATCCCATCTCAGTCTTCTCTAGGGTAAACCTGGAGACAGATGGGTCTCCAGGTTTACCCTAGAGAAGACTGAGATGGGATCTCAGCCTTTACTCATACAAGAGATGTACCAGTTCCTCATTGTCTTTACAGCCCTCCACTGGACTCTCTCCAGTTGTTCTTTGTCTTTCTTGAATTGAAGAGCCCAGAACTGGACACAGTACTCCAGATGTGGCCTCACCAGGACAGAGTAGAAAAGGAGAACAACCTTCCTCAACCTGCTAGCCATGCTCTTCTTAATTCACTCCAGGATACCATTGACCTTCTTGGACATTGCTGCCTCATAGAGGTTGTTGTGCACCAGGACTCCCAGGTGTCCTTCTCCACAGAGCTGCTTCCCAGTAGGTTAACTCCTAACCTGTACTGGTGCCTGGGGTTATTCTTCACCAGGTACAGGACGCAACACTTGCCCTTGTTGAACTTTCTTCTTTTTGCCTCTTCACCCAATTCTCTACTCTGTCAAGATCTCACTGAATGGCAGCGCAGCATTCTGATGGGTCAGTCACTCCTTCCAGTTTTGTATCATCAGCAAATAGTATCTATAGCTGCACAATTACTTGGATCTCTCACATGGAATGAAAAAAGTGTGAACTTTTTCCAAATGCTCAAATATTTATCATTTTGACCGATCTGATTAAACACAGTATAAACCCAAGGGAGTTTTGTCACCAGGAGTTGGGACTCAATGATCCTTCTGGGTCCCTTCCAACTCAGTATATTGGATGATTCTATGATTTCTCTATGCTAGGGTTTGAACATGCTTGTTAAAAAAGCACTTTCCTATCAAAGTAAAAGTGATGATACATTGAAGTTTTAGTGGAGGCTGAAATATCTAAATAAGACCCTTCTAAAAATCTCCAGAACTTTATCTCTCAGCTGGCTTCTAATCTAGAGATCCTACCAGTGAGAGCCTTCTGCTCACATGTTCCCACCAAACATGTGCTGGGACTGGAGGCTTTTGTTTCCCCTTGACCACAACAATGAGGAAATGTACTTAGGAAAGTTGCTAGTTTCTAGATGTGGATGTGCTTTAGCAATAATTGACAACAGTTGGACACACATATTTGATCTGTGCTAGGAGCACAGAGCAAGGAAAACATTTAGTCTCTCAGTGGGAGATAAAGACAGAAATATAAGAGGATTCTCCTTGAATTCTTTCATCAACATTTATAATGTCAACCAGCATACCATGGTTCACATATGTATTTGTACTTTTGACATATCTCTCAGCCTGTGACAGGTAGAGTTCATGTCTGATCTTTTCACAGCTGATCTCCATTTATTGTACATCTAGACTTTGTCTGCATGTCTCCATTCTCCTTCTCTCAGATGCAGCGTGGATTCGAGACATAAAGAAACACGAGCCCACCTGGGTTTATCCCCTATTTTAGAATTTCCCTGGAATGGTTTATATCAGAAAATTACAGTGCAGCTTGACACTTTCCTCAAAAGAAATGATCTTTCATTTAGACATGCAATGGCACGATCCCAAAGGTAAGTAGAGAATAACAGAGTTATTCGCATACTGATTCATGGTCTTCTCTAAAGTTCAGCCATTCCCCAGGATTTGCAGTTCAAAACAGGGTGAGATATTTGTAAATGTTTGATCTTTTCAATCAAATGAGCTGGAGAAAGTCTTTCTTGTTCTGATTATACACATATTCTGTGTAGTTTGTACACAAGCACTACCTGCTTACAAAAATTTGGGATGCTATAGTCAACACCTTGGCACAGGACAGGCTTTCTGGGCAAGATTAATTTCACACAATATCAGGCATCTAAAAAGTAAAGACTTGTGTTTGAGTAGAGGTGATTCAGTCACACAGGGCCTTCTTGACTATTTATTTTTTAAAAAAGGGAAAAAAAGAACTTCAAGGGACTAACTCATCTCACCTGTCTCAAATATCTTCTGCAGGGTGATAAACATACCCTAGGAGTGCCTCTTTCTCACTGATAATTGTAGAGAGCTAGAAGACACTGGGTGGATGTCTCCTTGTGATAATTTCTGTGTCTGTAGAAGTCCTGGCTCATGACTGAATAGTCCATTTTTTTCAGCAATGATATTAAAGTAGCTCTTATCAGGTGAGATCCATCTTCCTAACTTCACTTGTTTGAAAATTCAGCACTGAGGATCCCCCTCTTTTCTAGGGAAAATAACTTCCATGAACTAACTTAAGCCATGTAACCCAATATTTTTGTCTTAAGATTGCTTCAATTGAGCTTGGGAGAGTTTTCCCCTATTTTTCTGCACCGATTACAGAGAGGAAGCAGAAGCTCATATTAGAGAGGAAGCCTAGCAATAAACTGCTGACAGGAGAGGAACAGGCTATTTTGCTTCAGACAGTCCCATCCTAAAACACCAATCTAAAAACAGGAGGAATTGAACCCCACGTTGGAGTTGTCTGCTCTCCTCCTTCACCATGGAGACAATGATCAGTAGACTCTTAGGCTATGTTTTATTGTATAAACAAGGAGAGGGCAGAGGCTTCCCATCTGATGGTCTGCACCATGAGGTTATCAGCACAGGCAGGTCACAGGCCAGGGTTAGCACAGAGTACGGACCATTCCCTAAAGGCAGGCTGGAGGCAGCTGACCTATTTCAGACGCTGAGAGTTTGGTTGTGTGAGCCAAACCTTCCAAGCAGGACCCAAGAGACCGGTCCCTAGTTCACTTTATTTGCTAGTATAACTATAACCTTAAAGACCACGAGGTCAGAGGAGTACCACCCGGAGACACCCACTCTATTATTCATTGTGCAAACCTAGAGGAAGGGCTGCCCCTAACATGAAGAAAGAAACACCACAGGCCTGAGTCACAGTGAAGGTAATAAAGGTACTGCCCCGAAATTTATTGCAGTTCCTCAGTGCTTTCTTTAGTGATTGGGAAAGAGAGAGGGAAGCAGGTGGGGCATGGAGCCAGCTTCATATCAGAGCACTGCTGGGTCTCCTCTTCCTCACTGCCCACCCCTGAGTGCAGTAGCATTAGTAGAAGGACCATTTTCTCACCAGGCATATACATTAGTGTCCCCAGATGGCTGTCTATACTCAGGGGCTAAACAAACCCAGTAAAGGTGCTGGCTTCTGAGCAATTACACTACCTGGAAGTTTAAAGAAGCTAGGCAAAGACTTGAAAAAGAAAGGAAGTTCTGTTCAGTGTATAAATGTTACGCTTTGAAAACATTTGGCTGGCAAATTTTCAGCTTTCATTTTTCTCTCTTTTTCCTTCCTGCCCTTTTTCTTTTTTGCAACTCAACAAAAAAAAAAAAGAAGCCTGAGGAAGAGAAAATAAAGAGGCCTGGGATATGAAGCCTAAAAGAGCAACTCAAAATAAAATTTAAAAAAATTAAAACATGTTTGCTTTGCTGAGAAGAGCAATGGAAATGTTTCCTAGGAGCAAGAAATTGGCTTGTGAAATCATGACATTAAACAAAATAAAAAAAAAGGTTACACTTTGGTTTTTTCCACCCTCATTATTCACTTGTTAAACACAAGCAGCCTGACTGGTGAGATGTAAGGCAGAGATCAGAGATGGAGAAAAAGTTTGCACCCTAAGGTTTATAATCAGAGTAAAAATTGTTTTCAGCATGATCCATAAATATTAACTGGTTATTATCAGCCAAGGAAAATGAAGAAGGGTAGATCAGAGACATATTTATTTAAAGGCATGGGGTGAGCTAGTGTCAGACTCCCCTTCTGCAAAGAGCTCAGGCAAATACTTAAATTCCTGTGATCCATGGAGAGATAAATACCTTTTTTTTATTATGCATACATGCAATTGCTCTTTTCTGGGCCAGCTTATGAACACAAATCCAGCACTTCTGGGTCCCAAGTTTATGTTCTAAATGTGGGGCTTTTGGCACCCTGGGCTAGTGGAGGGTGTCTCTGCCCATGGCAGGGGCTTGGAACTAGCTGGGGTTTTGAGGTCCCTTCAGCCCATGTGATTTGATGATTCCATGATTCTATGTGCATATATTTTCCTGCATTCTGTGACTGGGTTTGAAAAACAAAAACTAAGAATAATTTATTTAAAACCCACGTGCAGGTTCAGCCCGTTCCTGCTGCAGGTTTCATGGGCACACGGGAGAAATGCGCTGTGGCGGGTTAGAAGTGCGGCTGCACTGAGCACAACCACGAGAGAGTCACAAAATGCGCTACTGCCAGCACCGCAGTCACGAGATGCGGTGTTACGCCCGCAACAGTGACGTCACAAGGTTCAGCGTCACAACCGCAGCGACCATGGGACCCACGGTCACCCGCGCACTGAGCACTACACGTGTGTGAGTCAATCACCCGGGACTACAGACTTAAAGCGCATCCAACCTTCACTCACCCGTCTCTCCGGGTCAGGGCTCTCGGCACGGTCCCTCAGCCGGCATCCTGGCACGGGGAAGGGTCTCCTCGCAGGGCTGGAGAAGCGGCTCCCCCCTCTCTGTCCAAATCCGGGGGGGGTTATTCACTTTTATGCCTGATGTAGGTGACAGTGGGCAGGACTGTGCTGTGACTGGACAGTGCCACCTTCCATGTCTGTCATTAGCGGTGTTCCCCTCATCTCACGGCCTATCTGTTGCATCTCTGTGCATTGTCTGGGCCCACTGAAGCCAAATGGGGACCCATTGGCTTGTCTTTATCTTACTGCCAGGCAGCTGAATAGCGGCCTGATGGGTGCTCAGTGTTTGTTGAAGGAATTCAAGGCCCAACCCAGGTTTCGGTTCCTTAAATGACAACTCTGCCTTGTTTAGTCTGGGTTTACAGGACAACTGAAGCCTGAGCTGCCTACACAGCTCCCCATGAGCTGTCCCTGGGGAGATGGGGCCTCAAGGCAATCCAAGGCCGAGTCGCTTCACAACCCCCCATGAGTCGCCTGATGGGCTAAGCATTGCCAAAACATCTTTTGTTGGGTCTCTGAGCCAGATGATCCTTACACCTTCCTATCTTTTCCACATTTTGGGTTTTTTTGTTTGGTTGGTTGGGGTTTTTTTAATTAGCAAATAAGAAGGAAAATAGAAACGGGTGTGGGAGATGGTTGGTGCTGAGCATGAGCACAGGTCTTGATGCTGAGACTTCACAGTCCCTATTTCTGCAAAGAGTCTGAGCAGATTTTTCACAGCAAGGAGACTTTCTAGAAGAGTCTATCCCAATCACTATTCCCTAATCGCAACATAGAAACAAGTAGCCTTGTTTCCTTTCTAACTACTAAAAGTACATTCCTTTCTAACGTGACACTAGGAAGAAAATAAGAGAGAACCAGTTAAAAAGCAACCTTATAGTCTCCTAGAGATAAAATTCTAAATTTTGGTCATTATAAAGCCAATTTGATTGATCAGATTCTGCAATGGTATACAGCTTTTTAAAAACTAGTTACAGCTCCTCAGTTCCTTGGCTCCATACCAGACAGTAGCCTGGCAATTAGTGTCTTCCCCTTTAGATGCAAGCTGAAATTATCGGAGTTGCTCTTGATAGTAATGTCTACGTTTTTAAGGTGGATGAAATGCAGACTTGGAACAACTCCCATCACATTCTCACAAGCACTTTTACAATCTTCGTTAAAAGTCCACAGAGGAGACTTTTCTTCCCGATATGAGAAGTCACCTCATTACCATCCTTCTTTTCTTCTTGTGATACTAAATATTCAGTTATGTTCTGCAGTATTTTATGGTGATCCTTCCCCTCTCTTAAAACCCCACACCAAGACCCAACCCTTGAAAAAATAAATATATATATATTTATGAAAAATATATGCCCAAACAAAATAACAATAGCAACAATAATAACAACATCAGCAGCAATCATCATCATCATCATCATCCAGTCCCCAGCTAACAAACAACAGACAAAACCTCTCCTCCTCTGGTTAGTTGGGCCAACATATGCAACTAATTCTCAGAGAGGTTTTCTGGAAAACCAGTGACAAGATAGGTATTGTGGGCTAGCCCCGGGCAGTCAGGATGGCAGAACGCTTCACACAGCCTCATGTGTAAAGTTTCTGAACTGACACAAAGCTTAATGGAAGCAAACCCTGACGACTGCAGCCAACTGACTGTAAGTGACATCCTGGGTGCCTTGCCACTACGCATCCATCCTCCTTGCCCTTGCTCCCCCCATTCCCCTTCTGCCTCTCCCCCTTGAAGGTATAATGTCTCCTGTGGGAAGCCTTGATGCTAAAATGCCATCGTACTCTTTTGTCAGGTGATTTGCCAACTACCAACTCCTGTGTCATCAGCACACAGTACTTGGCAGGGGGAGGATGCTGCAGTCTCAGAAGGAACCAACAGGCACAATGATGTTCTGGTGAAGAGCAGGCTGAGATTGTGTCTGGAAGCACTGTCTGCTTACTCTGAAATTACTAAAGCCAGACAAGGCTCAATCTCCAAAGCTGAGAGTGCCTAATAAGTCTGCTCAAAATATGTTTTTTTACATTTTATGCTTAAATGTAAATGCTTAATTTTCAAATTTGGGAGCTAACTTGAGCCATCTCACTGCATCAACAAGGAGCTTTGCACTTGGTATTTCTGAGCAGCCTCACAACTCAAAAATACCAAGCCTCTACAACTCAATAATACCAACTTATGGCAATGAAATCAGCCTGTTTGTGTATAATAAAGTAACTTCATTCACTTCTCAGATGTACAAACACCAGGGATAGCAGTAGTCATCTAACAAATCTCATTTTATTAAGTCTTGCACAAATATGTTGTGAAAGGAAAGACCTGCCCTCAAAAATGCATAATCTACTTGGGTAAAATAGGCAAAACTGACAGGGAAAAGAAATATGGAAGGATTAATAAACTATTGTCATGTAGGTGGTTGAATTAGAAACAAGTAGAACTCAGGTCTCATAAATGAAACCAGAAATCTTTCTTGCAAAATCAAGACTTGCCCTCATCTGACAATTCTGAGTCAAAACAGTGGTATTATCTCCATTTTACAGAGAGGAAAAATGTGGGCAAATAGGTAAAACTACTGTTTTCTGAGGGAGGAGAATAAAACATGGATTCCAAGCCCTCTCTAATTAATATTATGCATCTCCTCCAGCTGCAGGGTCACATCACTTTTTTATTAAATATTCCAGTATTTCACAGGAGTTTTATGAATATTTGGGAGTGGTTTTATAGAGTAACACAGTATACACAGTCTCACCTTTTCTTCTTCTATCTTTTAAATCAATGACAGTCACTAAGCTAGGTAAAAGGTTTTGAGGGATATGCATATGAACATCGTGCTTAGGGTCGTGGTTTAGTGGTGGACTTGGCAGTGTTGAGTTTGTGGTTGGACTCACTGATCTTAAGAGTCTTCTCCAACCTAGATGACCCTGTGATTCTGTGAAAAGCTATTGTTTCTAATGATTTTAAACGTTTGAGTTTGACAAGGTGAGCCACATCAAAGGTGAGTGTAGGCCACAGCTGTGTGAAACCTGCTGCTGTAAGGGTAAAATCTAACTTCATGGGTGCAATTCTAACTTCATGATATTCTCAGTAGCAATGATTTATATACTCCTATCCTTATTCAAAAGCAGGCCTCTGCTCTTAGTTTGAAGAGCAGAGAATAATTACCAGCAGAAATACAATTTTCCATTGATAAATTATCCTCTTTTAAGTTGGGTTTTAACATATTGTTTACTTCAGTTATTTGCAGACACTATGAGTGTAATAGTGCTCTACATGCTTGTCTTTGTTTTGGTAAAAAGTATGAAAGTTGTAGAGAAAGCCACTCAGAGTTCAGTGAAATAGTTGACACTTCATGATATGAAAGAAATCTTTATGCAGTAAATTGTTAATGACTAATTGGGCTAAACTTGAGGAAAAGTTAGATCGTATCCCTCCTGTAAAGAGACAGCTAATTGCTAACAGACACAATCTCTGCAGTATGGCTCTTTGGGAACTGAGAAAGCTATAGGGGAGTGTGGACAAAAGGCAGCAGAGAAAGACATTGTGAACACAGAATCCCAGACTGGTTTGGGTTAGGAGTGACCTCAAAGCCCATCTAGTTCCAACCCCCTACCATGGGGAGGGACACCCTCTACCAGCCCAGAGTGCCCAAAGCCCCATCCAACCTGGCCTTGAACCCTGCCAGGGACAGCCATAGTTTCTCTGGGCAACTTGTGCCAGGGCCTCAGGGAAGGATTTCTTCCTAATATCTAATCTAAATACCCCATTTTCTAGTTTAAACCCATTTTCCCTTGTCCTATTACTCCCTACCCTTACAACCAGTCCATCTCCAGCTTTCTTGTAGCCCCTTTAGGTACTAGAAGGCTACTACAAGTTCTCCCTTCTCTTCTCCGGGATGAGCAAGCCCAACTCAGCCTATCTACACAGGAGAGGTTCTCCAGCCCTCTGATCATCTTCATGACCTCCTCTGGACTCATTGCAGATCTGTGTCCTTCTTATACTGGGGGCCCCAGAGCTGAACACCTCAGCAGAGGACGTTGACCCAGCTGGGATGAAGGAAAAATAGAAAGGAAGGATTATTGGAAGGCTTGGAAATGTTCTGTCTATGCATGCTTGCTTTCTTACAGTTTTATTTCTGCAAGAAAGAAAAAAAAAGGGCAAAGATTAGGGAGAAATTAGAAATGGAACACCACCATTGGAAGATTTGTTTCTTATTTATGGTTTAAAGGTAATAGCTATCTTGCACCTGAACCCTGTCTTTGGTTTAAAAACATGTGGTCTATCAGAAAACAATTTTTCAGCAGAAGTTCCTGTGGCCTCTGACAATGCAGGAGTTTGGTTACCTTATACTTGATACACTGCTGGGGCTTATTTCTTTAAGTAGTAGAAAGTTATAATTTCCTTCTTCCACAGGAGGGTTACCGAGTGGCAAACATGAAAACTGTGTGAGAGACTCTATGAGCAAAACTATTTGTACTCAAAAAGCTTTGCATATGCAGCCTAGATGTTTTACCCAAGGTCACATAAAGAATCAGTAGCAGAGATTGAAATTCAGCTTGAGTCTGCTGAGTCCCAGTCAAGTGCCCAAACAACAAGGCCACCTTTTCTAACTGATGTTTAGTCTGTCATTTGAGACTCAAAATGTTTTGAGGTGGCAGCAACTGACCCCAAACCCCAAGTTTTATATGAAATAATTTTCTAGTCTAAACAGTTATGTTAAATGAACCATTAAGAATTAAGCATTGAAATGAACTGACCTGAACACCAAACTAAAACATGCCTGAGGCATCAAACAGGTTTCTATTTTTTTCCTTTTATTTATGACGGGTGATGTGACAAAAGAATTCACTAAATTCTGAATACTAAATAAATTAGTCATAGCTCAAATGCCACTTCAATATTTTTTCCAGGGAACAACCACAAACAGCAGCTTTTCCTCATTTTTGCCCCTTTGGGTCAGCTGGTCTGTAAGATGTCTCAGAAATGGAGAAAACTGGAAGACAATGAAATATAAAGAGTCTGAATGCCAAATCCACTAAAATACTTGGTCATCTAAGATTCAGCTGTGTTAAAAGGTGGGCACAAATGTCTGGAATTATACCTATATACCTCCATGAAAATGTTACTGAATCTTAGATGGACCTCAATCCAGGACCTGCCCACGTGTGCCCCCCTGATGTGGGGGTGAGAGAACTAAATAGTGTGAACAGAGTAGCATTATGATAGTTGGATAACCACCCAGATGTTATTTACTGCTAGAGATACAGTCTTACTGCATTATCTGTTGAGCAATGGTCCCAATTGCAAGGCACATTGTCTTTATGTAGCACCATACATGCCATAATATATTAGGCAGGCCCTTGAATTTTTGCTGGCTTTTTCTTCCACAATAAACATATTAGCAGCTCTACATTGCTTTCTTCTCTGCCATATTTCCCTTCTTGTTTCACTCTGAAGTCAAACAAAACCAAAATCAAACCATATTTAGCAGAAGTGTTCAAGTTTCTACATATACCCTGAATCTCTTCACTGGTGATCATTTCAGTGGAGAGATTCTGGTTAGTCTATGAGTTAGGAGCTGCTCCTGGGAGAGAAACACAAATGGAAGACTAGAGAAATCATAGAGAGAGAAGGGGAAAATTGGAGGAGAAAGAAAAAATGTGGAAACAAAAAATAAAGAATAAGATGGGAGCAGACTGTCCCTTCAGGGTACAGACTTTCTGACCAGTGATAGCTGAAGAAGTGATTAAGTACAGATGATAAAGACTTTTAATTCCTTTTAAAGGCCATGTTTACCCCTTGGTGTCCTTTCTAGGTACTCCAGACATGAATTTCTTGTAAAGCCATGTAGTGCCTGCTAGCTCATGGGGAGGCAGCCATCAGCTATCCCTCTACTTTGTGAGCACCTCTGACCTTGGACCTCCTCATGAATCCACAGCAAAGAGCTGTGGATGAAAGCAAATAGGGTGTCCAAAACTTATAGCCTGGCATGCAAACTTGGCTTAACAGGGATGCTAACTTGTAGATCTGAAGCTTTCAGGAAAAGAGCCCTTTTTGGATATTCCATTTGTATATGTTAGAAAAGTACATCTTTTCCTTGGCTGTCATTTCCCTGCTTTAGTCTGTTCTTTCCAGGAATAAAAGAAAAAGCCATTTTCTCTCACAGCTTTAACACAAAATATGTGTGTTACAGAGGAAAAATAAATGGGCATTTTCATGCATAGATGAGTGATTTTGGATTAGTTTGGTAATCCCTCTTTGTCAGGTTTTCCCCATCACAACACTCAGAGCTGTTTCTGTCCTTATCCATCCTTTATTATGGTGCTGAGTACCTGGAGTGGAGTCTGCATCTCATTTGATTTGCAGCTCTTTGGTGTGGAGCATTGATTCCAGCAGTGTACAGAGTTCTTCTGGAGCAATGGACGTGGATGTTTCATCACCTTTTAATTAACTACTTTTAAACTTGCATCAAAAGAAAGTGACTCATCACAAGGACTTGTCTGCTTTAGACAGATGAGTCACTTGCAGCCCTGGGATAGGCTTTTTTATTTCCAGTTTTGGTGATCAGTTGGGAATTGATTGAAGGGCCTAAAATATAAAAGGGTCATGGTCCTGTTTGCTCTGTGTGTGTGTGGTGGAAAGAGGATAAAAGAGAGTTGCTCTGTAAGGATGTCTTTGGTTGGGAAAAAATCTATTGGAGAGGAGAATTCTCTCTAACTTTTAAAAAGATTATGATAATTTTCAGGTTTTTATAAAATATTGTAATACTGTTTCTTACTTGGTTTCCTCTCGTTGCACAAGATTATTCCTGCTTTATTTATTTATTTATCTATTTGTTTATTTATTTATTTATTGGTACCTTCTTTAATTATAATGTCAGTTTTTATAAGGCAGTTTGCATTGGGAGGTTGGACTCGATGATCTCTTGACGTCCCTTCCAACCCTTTCAATTCTACAATCCTGTGATTGTTGAGTCTCCATTCTTGGAGATGATCAAAAGCTGACTGGACACGGTCCCATGCAAACAGCTCTACTGTTCCTGCTTGAGCAGGACAGTCAGATGACTTGTAATCTCCAGGGGTCCCTGCCAAACTCAACCATTCTCTGATTCCGAGAGTCTGTGAGTGCCAGCTTCAGATTGCAGCATTCATATGAAATCTTCCCTTTTCTACATCTCTCTGAGGATGCACTGCAGGAGGGACTCTGGTGTACGTCAGATTAGAAAGGATCCCACCTTTCTAGGACTCACCCTGTTGTGAGCTGAATATACCTTCTTTAGGGAATGGTGCTCCCTGCTCTTTCTCCGTGCAGTACAAAGGCAGTGGCAGAAGCAGCCTTGGTCAGGGATGTTTGGTGGGCTACTATTTGTGACAGCTGCCCCTGCTCCAGGGAGATAAAACGTCCTCAAAGAGAATAAGCAATGTTTGAGGTCTCCTTCTCGAAGCTGTAAATGTTCATGCTCATTCCAGCCACCTCCCACCAAACAAGCCAAGTCTCTTGACAGAGAAATTTGAAATCTTGGCAACCTTCCGTGGAGGAAAATAATCTTTAAGGAGCCTCAAAACTGCCCTTGGGCAAATCCTCTTTTCATAGTCAAAATAATAATAATTAATGAAATTCCACAGTATTCTGAAAAAGGCCAAAGCTTTTAGAAAATCTCCAGGCTGCCATTTCTGATTATAAATTGCCACATCCAGTAACATCACCCTGATCAGCAGAATACTGATCCGTACAGGCAAGTGAGGATGCATCTCAAGTTGAGATAACATCAGCACCTCTCCCTTAAGATATAAAATAAACTGCACCATTTAATCAGATTAACATATGAAAATAGAACCTAGCATCCCTGCCACTTCATACAAACTAATGCCAGGGAGCTCAAAATTTGATTATCGGATACAACTTGCTGTTTGGGGATGGCTGGTTAACTCTTTCCAGGCAGAAGGCATCTGCTGTCTTCAGTCTGTCTAAACTGGCTTGCTAAAAGAAGTATTTTACTGAAAACAGAGACATAGACATAAAGGAACAGCTAAAGCACTGAAATGCAAAGTGTGAAACAAGATTCTTTTTTTAGCAATATCTGCAGAGAAGGACTTGGGGGTCATGGTGGGCGACAGGTTGGCCATGAGCCAGGACTGTGCCCCGGGGGCTGAGAGTGACAATGGGATCCTGGGGTGCATCAAGAGGAGTGTGGCCAGCAGGTCAAAAGAGGTGATCCTCCCCCTCTACTCTGCCCTGGTCAGGCAGTATACAATATTCACATTATAATTAAAGAAGGTACTGAAAAAAACCCACCTCCACCTGGAGTATTGTGTCCAGTTCTGGGCTCCCTGGTATAAAAAAGAAAGGGATCTCCTGGAAAGAGTCCAGTGAAGGGCTACAAAGTTGATTGGTTGGATATTAGGAAAAATTTCTTCAGTCTGAGGGTGGTAGATCACTTGAACAGGTTGCCCAGAACAGTGGTGGAGGCCCCATCCCTGGAGAGATTCAAGGTCAGGCTTGATGGGGCTCTGAGTGACCTGATCTAGTGAAGATGTCCCTGCTTACTGTGGGTGGTTTGAACTAGATGACCTTTAAAGGACCCCTCCAACCAAAGACATTCCATGATTCTGTGTCCACAGCTTCTAGCATTGACCAAGTGCTAGACTGGGCAACACTCACCAGCCTCACCACCACTTCAGGATATCCCCTGTTCCATCCTCTACATCAGATTTGCCACTTAAAAGGTGAGCACTTTGCAAAGTTGTCCCCACATGCAACAAATTGTATTTAATTTTCTACTTTAAAAATTGCCCCAGAAATACCACTGTTTGAAGTCACCTGGGATTTGTCTTTAATCAATGAAGAGATATAGGTATTTCCTGAGGGTAAATACTCTTGCCAGCATCAAGATGGGTTGAACTGCCTTCTGTGAGATAGAGAGTAGAGAGTCTCTTAGGAACAACTCCAGAGGGAATCTACCCAGAAGTAAATGAGAAGAAATGTGTTGCTTTTAGATACTTAAACTGTGCCAAGATAAATCCTACCCCACCAACATGAAGCTACTTTGTTATAAACAAATCCAGGTTGTGAACATGCCTTTTTTTTCTGAAAAAAAAACCAAACAAGCAAAAGTGGGTAAGTTGTTTTTATTCCCTTCTTTTAAAAAGGGGCTGAATTAACATACAGTTGAAAATCAAGCAGAATAAAATGTTTGTTAGCAATTCTGCCCTTTTGTCTCCTCTCTACTCAGTGGAAAACCAAAGAAGCAACACTCCATCATACCCTTGTACTCCAGGTTACGTTTTTCTCTACAGGAAACCAGGTATAATCCATTTCACTAATACTTTTAAAAACAGTGGATGGTCTCCATCAATTGTAATATGGAATTTAAACATGTCCTTGCGTCCCAAAGTTAAAATATATCACCCTCAGCCTTGTAGAAATTTGCCTGTAGAGGGATGATTTATAAATCATTCAGTAACAGATGATGTTACAACTAAAGCAGTGGGAGTTTTGAAATACCTACATCAGATTAGGCTTGTGTTTATTTCAAAAAAAGCTCTGATCTACTTTGGATTTTTGGCAGGCACAACATGAGCCCAACATGAACTACTGTAAATCAAAGCCTTTTTTGAAAGTCAAACTTGGAATGCTTCCAATCTCAATTAAAAAACATTTGATGCCTTTTGGACTTCTATTTTTTTAGTATTTTTTTTCTTCTCACTTACCCTGTCCAAACCTGTCCTTAACAAAGATCCCACCAGGAACTAATGAAATTGCAAATATTTTCATGTTTCCTTGATTTGTGGCTTGTTTTGAATGTTGTGGTTATTTTTTTTAACTGTGATAATATTTTTTTTAAATAAACAGATTAGGAAGACAAAATCATCCACAACTAACCATTTAAATTAGTAAAGATCAGCATTTGATATGTGCTGAATAGTGTAACTCAGATATAAATGGCAACAGAAAAAAAAGAAATTAGGCAACATTTGAAATCATTAAAGTTATTCAAGGCAAGTTTTCATGCTTTTCCTCCCTCATGCCTCCAAGATAACGATAAACAAATTACTTATGACTAACTCTGCTGCATTCAAGTAGTCTACTACAAATTCAGTGGCAAAAGAGTTGCCATTTAAAGTTAAATAACCCCTGGTACACACATATTTTTTTGGTAGATAATAAATATAAATGCCAGTGGAACATGCCTGGATGTCATCAATTTTTCATGCAGCCACAACTGCAGAGAGCAGTAGAGTTTTCATAGCGTGGTTAGTCAAAAATAGAGTCTACTAATGAGTTTAGAACCTTATACACCAGGACAGAACTTTATGCTGGATGCCTCTCCCTCTCAGTCTGCCAAGGGTCAGAGACTAGGTCTTACACATAATAAAGAAGGAAATCGAGAGACTCAGAAAGCAGTTGTTCTGTAAGTTTGAAATCTAATGGTGTTCATTACCTTGGTATAAATAATGAACTTACAACCATGAGATCTTCTGTAGGTGAAAAATTCAGCCATGGTCTGCAGGGCAGGGTTGTACCAAGACAGAATAATGCTTAATATTACTTGTACTTGCACTCCTGGTGAGATGAACTGGACTTGCAGTTTAGCTGACTGTGAATAGGAACAGAAGCACTCAGATCCTACTGATGCCTTGAAAAGCTGAAATCACAACTCACTAGCCTTGGTGACTATGAAGCAGGTATTCCTTATTGCAGTGCTGGACGCACAGGGAATGTTCCTCCAAACGTGTGCACCAGGTCAGTGACACAGCTTTTATACAGGACATATAGGCATATTGATAGGGGTTCCAAGAAATGGACAGTTTTTCCATT
The DNA here is from genome assembly GCF_964237585.1 of Gallinula chloropus. NCBI lineage: Eukaryota > Metazoa > Chordata > Aves > Gruiformes > Rallidae > Gallinula > Gallinula chloropus. The sequence goes on along the minus strand of NC_140087.1, from coordinate 118,143,105 downwards.
ATGAGAACCCATTATCACCCACTCCCACATGCACACTGCAATCTCTTGCTGGGCTTCAAAGATATTTGATGGATACTTATTTACTCTTCTTCATTACAGGTCCTTTTGGTGAGCTTTATCTTTTGTCCTGCTAACAAAGCCACAGAGCTGGTTCTGCAGACTTCAAGAGCTCTCCTGTTCTTTCTCCCTCTTACTCATTCTCACTTCCTTCTCAGAGATAAGCTGTTTCCTCTGAGGTATCACAACACACACAATGTGCTAACATTGTAGTCCTTTAGGCAGAACTTTGTACATCCTTCATGTAGTTCGTTGCTGAACAGCTAATATTCATCATGTTCCCCTGCTTAATGTATATACAACCAAACCTCACTCATCAGTTTTCTCTCTATACATCATTTGATTAGACCATGTGCATATATCAGTTCTGAACTTATTTTATGAAGCTGATGAATATGCTATGAATAATAGTAGTTCTGCATCTGGGGGGACAGAAAGAGGTTACTTTACATTCCCACACTGTTAGTAAGAACCCTGCTTCATTTACTTTACTTTCATTAGACCAAGGTCTTAAGTATGGAATATAACAAGGGGAGGAAGCTGAACAATAGGGGATGTGCATCTTCATAAGTATTAATGAAGCATCCTAAACCCAAGTTGTTTGCAGGGTCCCTCAAGGACACTGCCATGATGACTTAGCTCCTCATTTTTGGAAGAATGACAGGTTCACAGGCTGGTTTGTGTTGGGAGGGACCTCAAGGCCCATCTTGTTTCGATCCCCTGCCATGGGCAGGGACACCCTCCACTAGCCCAGGGTACCCAAAGCCCCATTCAACCTGGCCTTGAACCCTGCCAGGGATCCAGGGGCAGCCACAGCTTCTCTGGGCACCCTTCACCAGGGCCTCCTCACCCTCACAGGGAAGAATTTTTTCCTTATCTCTAATCGAAATGTCACCTGCAAGTTTATTGAGAGGGTACTCCATCCCACTCTCCATGTCTCCAACAAAGGTGTTAAACAGTGTTGATTCCAACACCAACCCCTGCAGAACACCATTTGTCAGTCCTATCCATTTCAACATTCAGCCTTTGACCACAACTCGGTGTGACTGACCAAGTGGTCCAACTGTCAAATCCATGTCTCTCCAATTTGGAGACAAGACTGTGGTGTGGGACAGTATCAAATGCTTTGCACAAGTCCTGGTAGATGACATCTATCACTCTTCTCTTATCCACCAACACTGTAACCCCATCACAGAATGCCACAGAATTGGCATGATTTGCCCTTAGTGAAGCCCTCAGTGAAGGGTTCACATGTTGGCTTCACCTCAGACACTGTGATGATGACCTTTTTAAGTAAATATAAATACAAATAACCTGAAAGAGGACATTTTGTTGGAAGATCATTGAAGTTTGTGTTGGGCTCAAACTTTACTTACAGCAAGTACAATTTTAATGTGAATGATATAGAAGAATTGGTCTTTATTATTAGAGCTCTTCTGTACTCCAAATGTGGCACATTTTCTTTGCAATGGAAGGAAAAAGGAACTTTTGGGTTGTCATTCATTCTGGTCCAGGCACTGTTAACAGTTAAGAAGCTTTTTTAGCTTTATTTGCTGTTGGATGGTTGCCTACTTGGATATCCCTGCTTGAAAATGTTTTCTTGATGCAGCACAAACAGAAACCTCACAATGACCACTGAGAAAGTATGCTGCAGACTAGAAACTAGATGCAGCTATGGGCTCAGGCTCTCAATGTGCTATGATAGGTATTGCTGCAATCAGGATTTCCGTAATCATTATTTAATAGGTGCAAGGCCTCAGCCAGTCTTCACCTAAATTGTGTTAACACGGTGTTGCAGTGAACTAGGCAAGCACACACACTGCCCTGGAGACCAAAGACATGTCTTGCAGTATTAACAAGTAAAGACAATAGACTTTGCAACTCTCTCACATCTTTCCAGCACGAGGAAAACTGAATTTCAGTGCCCTAAGGAAGTGGGCAAGGAACAAAGCCTGGAGCCTTTGTTTTCTTTAGTGCAACGGAAGTGAGGATCCCAGCAGTGACTGCTGGATGGAGTTGCATGCACTGGTCTGCAGAAGTAGCTTATTTTCTCATGCATATATTTGACAGGTTTATTCCAGTTTATTTTATTGATTTTCCTTATGGTTAAAGGTTTTGCTGTTTTTCTGTTTTCTTTTTATTCAGAAGCGAGATAGGGAGCGAACTGTTAACCATCCTTCAACCAAACTAAAATGTATTTACTGATGTGTTTGATCCATATCTATCTCAGCATTTTGTTACTTGACTTGCCACATTCTGTGACATTCAGTAAACATCTCACTGAAGTGAATGTCACATAATTTCAGAATGCGTTATTGGCTCTGAGAGACCCAGAATACCTAAGCCTTGTCATATCTCTGTCAAGTTTCAGAGGGTGATACGTTTCTAATAGGCCTTGCACAAAACCCTACAGTGGAAGAAACTTACTGAAACTTTTCTGGTATTCTTTCTGATTATTTTCTGAGTTGGGGAAGAAAAAAGAGTTTTCAAAATGTAGAGGGGGAGTGAGACCCAGGAATGTGGAGTTTCATGACAAGCTTTCTTAAGACAGCTTTGAAAGCCTCACTCTAAATGCACCTGTGTCAGGTGCATTTGTAGCTGGTTGCTGAATATGCTATGGATTTTAAACCTCAGTGCCAGAGCTGTTATGAGAGAGGTGAACAGATTTGTAGCGGTGTCATGAGAGTGGGAATCAGCTCAGTTCCTGACTCAGTTCTGTGATTCTAGATGCGGTCTGTAGCATACAACTCATTTTATCCACCTTTTACTAACTAAGTGTTGATTGCTTACCCTGATATAGTGGGATTCAGCTCCATATCAAGGCAGAAAAATGTTGATTTCTACAGTGTAGTAATGTAGGTGCCCACATTTGAACACAATGTCTACTCTCCCTTTATAGCCAATGGAAACCTGGTATCTGTAGTCTATAGGGAGGATTCATTTGCCTTAACAATGTATTAAGGTTTCCTAACAGACATTTGGCTACCTCTCCAGAAGGATGTGAGTCTCAGTTTAGATCCTGGTATTGTTTCTGCCAGCTGTGTGTGTGGTTTTTAGTATCTTAGAGCACGAAATTCCTATTATAGAAAAATGGACTGTCTTTCTACAATTATTCAAGCTTTTTTTCAGAGCATTAGCCATTTTGTGTCTCATGTTTTAATCTCTGTCAATGATTTCCACAAACAAGATCTAAATTTAAACCTCATGTGCTGGTTGCTGGAAGATGAGACAGTATATCCAGATCAACAAATCTGTTAAATAATTACTCTGTGGATGAGCTGCTGGGGACAAGCTAGAGGAAGGCAATGGTTGCAGAGTCATGTATGACACAATGGATGAAGTCCCATGGTTGTACTTTTGGGTGATATGACAACCCAAATTTGAGGCTGTGTTTTCTCTCACTCTGTTTGCCTGGTAATTCCTCAGTCCTGTCTCCAATCTTCTGGCCACCTTTGTGCAGTGTCCGTGTTGTTGGGTTGCCCCTATACATGTCCAAAGGAACCCAAGTTGAAGCTTGGACAAATTTGGGTTTATCACCTCACTCCTTGTTCACTCTTTTGTTGGAACCTACATGTTAGGAGAATAAAAACAATTTATGGCAGTTATTAGGAGCTCAGTAGAAGTCATTAGGAGGTCAGCTATTTTTATGGCCTTTATTTCTGAATTTGTTGCAATCTTTATTGCATTAATCTCCACTGTTCTACTAACGTAGATAGCAAGATAGAGACACACTTTCATGAAGACAGAGTGTGAGGGATTAGTCTATATTATCCATAGCCTAGAGTAGAAGATGATGATGCAGTTGACTACCCCACCTTTGAAGTAAAGGCCACCTGAAATATTTTCTTATGTTGCTGTACATCGGCTCTTTTTTGTATCATCACCTAATACATTCTTCTTAATCTCTTTGTGTTGTGCTTCCTCCCAGCACCCCTTTCACTAGCTCTTTGTAGCATTTCAGCTACATATTTGAATATTGCAAAAGCTGTGAGTAAAACATTAAAACAAGAGAACACCAGATAAAAATTCCCATTTGTGGATACAAACCTTCTTAAATTGCCATTATATATTTTGATGATTCTGTAGCCTGTGGGTACTATCACTATAATTTGCAGTGTATAAGTTTTAATAAGTCAATTATAAATGTAATGTATGCTGCAAATATCACCACAGTAACAGCTTAATAAACAGGGCCTTTTTTTAATCTTATCCTCAAAACAGAGTTAATGTACCGTTCTTCTAATTTATAATCAAAATGCAAAACAAAATTCAGCTTAACAGTTATAGTGTAGCTGAGGTGCTTCATATCATTAACTTGAAATACCTGAAGGCAAACCTGTTCTTTTCCAACTGCAAAAGATACTAGACAACTATATGTGTGGATAATGCACATAGCTGTGTGTCTGTACGTTCATGTATACACATTTCCTTCTACCTATATACTTAGATAGAGAGGATATATATGCACGTACATGTATTCCTCTGGAGTATACGATTTCTCAGTGTAGCACAGTTTATATCAGAATGATTTTGTGATGTCCACATTACTCTGGTACAGATAAGGCATTTTGCACACTGTATGTTGCGATCTTGTTCTTAATAAGGCACAGCAAAACCCCAAGGAAACTCAACCAGAAAGTCTCTGTCTTGTACAAAGATTATTATTATTATTTTCCTAATACTCGTAGCAGTCAAACTTATCTTCCTATCCATCTATCCTTAGGTGGAAGCAGTTGGACCTAGTGGATATTACACTCATAACACTGAGTGTCCTAATTCTCTACATCGTAGTCAACAAAATGAGGTGGGTGCCTTTGACAGCCTGCAAAGGGAAAGCAGAGAGGTCATGGCTGTTGTCCCTTAAGTTTCATAGTCCTGAGTGTGTAGCTCGCTCCTTCAGTGGTATGTTACACTTCCACCTTGGGAAAGGCCAGGTGTGTGTCTGACAGTTAGGAAAATGGAATAGTGACCTAATGGCAAGCCTGAATCCTCACTGACATCTTTTGTCACGGAAAGTTAATCATCTAAAGATTAAACATCTAGTCTACATCACTCATCTAAACTGCATCTCATCGGTGCAGAAAGGTAATTAATTTCCAGAAAAGAAAGAATCTCTTCTGAGAAACCTAAAAGATGAAGTCACCTGGAGTGCCTAGCTGTCTCCATTAATTATATAGGAGACTTTGGTGATTAATGTGAACTATATGCTTAAATTCGAGGTTACTGAACTAAGAAGAAATAGCCCTTTCATTCCTTCATGCAGCCCACTGCATTACAGGGATGATCTGCCACTTAGCAAGTTTGGAGCACTGCATGGGCAATCTTTTGTATGGGAAATGAGCTTTACTATTGTTCTTTTAACTCTCAATAGTCCTGATAAAGTTGCTTTTCATTGGTGTCTCCCGAAAAGAAAACAGAACAAAGAGCATGGATGCATTTTTCCCACTGTATCACTGAAACAGCTCCAATGACTTCTTCATTGTTCTTTATGTGCATAAATAAAGCTGAGGGACTACATCTCATTTTTGTTTGGAAAGTGGTCAAAAAATGCTGAAGATTTGGATCTACAGATAATGTTCCTTATAGCCTATAACAGGTAGAGCAGTAGTTGGGGTTGCAGACAGTCAGAGCGAATAAAGTCCTCACATTAGAAGGCTGGTCTGAACACTACTAGCACTGCCTCCTTCCCATCAACTTTCTCTGATAGAACCTGAGAGAGACACAGGACATTGGGAAACATTTACTTCATCAACATGATAGGAATATCTCTGTATCACAGCGAGTGTCTGAGCAATTTCATGGCTTCTAGGGTGAATAAAACGCAACATATTTCATGAAAGGGAGACAAGTTTTCTGACCTATTCGCATTTTTCAGTCGATGCTACATGAAGAAGATGCAGTAGATATATGTTGACAGCCCCTGGCAGTCTTCTCAAGCTGCATAGAGAGTGAACTGATAACAACAAGAAATAGCTCTGAATGGAGAGTGGATTTGGGAATTAGAATGGAAGGAGCAATTTCTTCCATAGCTTCTAAAAGGATATTTTAATATTTCCTTATTTTTATATTTACCTGCTTTTATTTTAGTTTTCCACCTGTGCTGCTTGAATCTGATCTGAATCTGATGTGTCATATGAACAAAGTACATTTCAAATACTGTCTACGCAGGCGATAACAATATCCAAAATATGACAGTCTATAAATGTCACTGAAATCCTATGCTAAACCACAAAACACTTTGCAGGAAAGGTGGCCAGGACAGAAAAAACCCAAACAACCTACATATGAGAGGTTTGCTCTGTCAGATCAAAGAAGTAGAGAAGTCAAAACATGTCACAACTTGAAAAATTCAGAACCCATAAAAAATGGGGCTGGGTTTTCAGCTGGGGTAAAGCAACATCATTCTGTTCCCAATTCCTGACTCAAAAACCTTGGATAGTAAGCCAGGACGTATCAAATACTGTCCTTGGGCAAGCCTCATGTGAAGCCTTATCCAACTTCTTCTGGTGAGAAGTTTACTCTCACATTGATGAAACTCCTGTAAAAGTCAAGGGAATTCAATACAATTCATTTATGTTGCCAATACCAGAAGCCAAAAGTTGGACTCACCCATGAGAGGGTTAAACATAGGGATCTCTCGAGGGTTCCTATGTCTTGCCACTTTGCTTTTGCACTTGAAAGTCTAAGAGCTTGGATTTCCCAGCCTTTTTCTCTCATGCCTGCCCTTAACAGAGGCAACAAGGCCAGCTCCTCAGTCAACTGATTAGACTTCAACTTTAGAACACCATTCTGTTTTCTTTACACAGCTGAGATAACTTCATTCCATGCTAATGATGATTTCAGCCTACTTTAACCAATAAAATAACCTACTAAGAGGTAAGTGAACACAGGTTACACCGCGACTCACCAACCATTGCTTTTATTGTCCACTCCTCCTTCTCTTGGTTCACCTTAAACTTGCATGGAAACCTGGAGCAGTTAATAAGAAATATCAGAGGTAATGTTTCCCGACACTTGCAAAGCGTGCCTTGCCTTCCAGACATGATTTCCTCAGTCTGCTCTGTTCTAGATAGGAAACCATCCTTCGCTCTGCCACTACCACTCATGCACAACAAGGGAGAAAGGGGCATTACACAGTACATTTTTCCACTGCTGTGCCGTATCTCATTTACTCTTGCTACTGAAATACACAACCTCTAATTAGCTCTCTCAGCTCCACTCCTTTTTTTTTTTTATTATTATTCTGAGATGGGGGGGGGGGAAAAAAAGAAGTCATTTATTACTGACTAACGTTCATTAAAACTTGTAACTAGTTTGTTTATTGAAACCAGACGGCATTTCTTCCCCTTCCCAACCTGTCACTGCGTGGTATATTCACATATAAGGCATCAATAATTATACAATGCATTACAAATGAGCTTTTAAAGCCAGGATGCAAATTAGGAATGTAAATGTGGCTTCTAAATTGGCTATGTTAATATGAAATATGATTCTTTCTAATAGAGTGGGAGTAAGCCCCAGCGGTATTGATCTTTTCCCTTTGCTGCTTGAACCACCCCCCCTCCCCAAACACCCCCCCAGTTAAACAGCAGTGTCTTTTCACCTCCCCTCGCTGAGACTCATCTGGTCAAGTCGAACTCTTTCCTCTTACTTGCCTGTGCCGAGCCATGAGCACTAAATGAAGCGAGTAATTTGGTGCATTGTTGGGGGGGGGAGAGAGGACCGGGAGGAGGGGGACCGGGGGAAGGGGGGCAGCTGACAGTGAATGGTGTCAGCTGCAGAGGCAGCAGAAAAAGCCGACATCTTAATAAAACAGCCTCGGGCAAAATCCCATTAAAGCCTTCAGAAGCTTGTTTCCCTGCAGTTGAGCAGGTAGGCGTCGTGCACTGCGTGGCAGCCCTGAGTGCTCTCGGGGAGCCCAGTTCAAAAAAAAAAAATAATAAAAAAAAATAAAATAAAATTGAGTGCTTCCCCCCCACCCTTCCTCCCCCTCCTCCCCCTCTTTGCCTCTCCTTCCCACCACCCCTCACCCCACCCCCCCCCCCCCCCCATCTAAATCATCTACCAGCCTCTGCTCCTCAGAGTCATTTGCAAGGCAGAGAGAGAAAGGGAGGGAGGGCGAGGGAGCCGCCAGAGCGTGTGTGTGCCTTGATGTGCGGGGGCTAAGTGCCTGTGCAGTGCCGGGGATCGCTGGCGAGCGCTGCTCGCCCATTAACACTCTGGCGCAGACCTCGGGCTGACCTTTGGAGAGGAGAAGGGAACGGGGAGGGGGGGGGGGGAGGGGGGAATGGAGTGGGGGGGACGACACGGACATGGGCAGAATGACAATGAGAAGATCGGGCCACCGGCCTTCCTCCCTGCATGGCTGCCTCAGCTCACTCCGGCCGCTGATCCGGTGCTGAGCGAGGGGCGGCCAAGCAGGGATGGGGAGGTGGTTGTCCCTCTCTGCTCTGTTCTCATGAGGCCCCAGCTGGAGTCCTGTGTCCAGATCTGGGGCCCCAAATGCAAGAAGGATGTGGAACTGTTGGAGAGGGTTCAGAGGAGGCCACAAAGATGATCAGAGAGCTGGAACACCTCCCCTGCGAAGAGAGGCTGAGGGAGCTGGGCTGGTTCGGCCTGGAGAAGAGAAGGCTGTGGGGGGACCTCACTGCAGCCTTCCAGTGCCTGAAGGGAGCAGAGGAACAGGAGAGGAATTGGCTTGTTCAAAGGGTAGATAATGGCAGGACAAGGGGGAATGGTGAATCTGAAGGAGGGAAAGTTTAGATTAGATGTTAGGGGGAAGTTCTTCACAGAGAGAGTGGTGAAGTCCTGGCACAGGCTGCCCAGAGAGGTGAAAGATGCTCCGTCCCTGGAGGTGTTCAAGGCCAGGTTGGATGGGGCCCTGGGCAACCTTGTGTAGATCCAGGCCTGGAGGTTGGTGTCCCTGCCTGTGGCAGGGGGGTTGGATCTCTATGAAACTTGGGGTCCCTTCCAGCCCAGACCATTCTATGCTTCTGTGAGGATGTGGGAACCTTTCACCTGGCAGTGATGAGTGAGGAGGGTAAGAGAGGAAAAATTGGGACAGTGCTCTGGCACAGGGCTGTGGTTTGAGAACAAGGAAAGGTGATAAAACTCTCCCCCAAATATCTGCTGTTCTGAAATTTATTCTTAATGAATGTTTGTAGGGAGAAATCACCCCGCTCATGTTTCGCTTGAACAGGCAGTTGCTGGGCTCAATTCTGTTTTGATGGAGGTTTTATGGCACTGAAGGCCAGGACACCATGGTGTCAGGGGCTGTACATGCACATAGAACCAGGTCCACATACTCCAGCAATAGTGGCTTCAACAATGCAAGTAAGATTATTTTAGCCCCTTTGCAGCCTGGAGATGCCTCTTCCACACACATCCCTCTCTTACTTGATGATGCTCCTTCGGGTTCTGGGTGCAAGGACTTCTGGAGCATTTCTAGAGACCATCTTTATGTCTGAGCTAATATTGCAGAGATCTAGTGGTTACTGACACTTCAGTACCCAGGGAGGAGCAAGTCTGCCTGACTCACGCCATCATGTAGCTGATCTGACTCTCAAATAAAGCACACGAGCCTCCTAAACAGATAGATGATGCACTTTGTACATTTGAAAGACCAGTTAGGTCTCTTAAGAGAATAGAGTCTGCTTTGGCTTAAGATCACTGCACCTCTGCACTGTATATTTAATGTTTGATGGGTGTCTCGCTAGAAAAAAAATGTGGCTTTCTTATGCTAAATCAATTTTACCTGTTCTTTCAAATCCATTTGGGCTTATGAACGATCCTGTGCTAAAAGAACGTCCTGAATGCATCTGGAATTCGGTGCGGCAGCTTTTGTTCAGCTATCAATCATTTCTGTTGAGGGCAAGGAAACAAGAAGTCTGCTTGGCTCTTGATTTAGCCCAAAAGTGCGGTTATATCTGTCCAATGCCTTCATTTCCCTATGTGTAAAGCAGCAAGGGGAAGAGCCAAGCTTTTGCTTTACCCAGGGACTGCTGCCTCTGCCATAGGCTGCAGTTTTCAGGCAAGTAGCAGAAGGAATATTCACATCTCTGACAAAGAGAAGGCTCATGCTATCATAGATAAATTGCTTTGGTTTTCCCAGTGCCGTGAGACAAAGTCTGAGCCACCAGCAACTGGGTGCGACTTTGCGGACTTCAGTAGAGCCCCTCTGCATTTGAGCTTTTCCCTGGAGCTCAGCTAGAAAAATCTGAAATCATTCCTGTACTCTGAATTCCTACTTCTTTTCCTCCTCTGTTCTTTCCCATCTTTATTCACTCTTTTTTTAATTCCTCACTTTCCCTATTTCCTTGCCTTCCTTGCTTTTTATTTTAAACTCTTCTTTCTACTCTGGAAAGTCCCAAAGCATCTTCCAGCTTGCATTTCTAAAGTTCTATTCCCCCATGAGTGCGCATCTACTGGCAGAAGTTGAACAAATGGGATTATTCCCTCACCTCTGAAATGCAGCCGCTTCTGAGGTAGAGCACTGCAGCCACTCTGTCTTCAGCATGTGCCTCCGGTCTCCGGAGAGGGAATGAAGGATAACCTTTTCACCTGAAAGTACCTTTTTAGGTAAACTGAATATAACTTGGAATTAAGCCAGAATACCACAGTTAACACTTCTTTATGAGCATAGCTTGGGATTGTGACCAGAAATGTCAGAACATTCCTTTGATGTCTGTCTATTAGACCTGTAAATGGAAAGTGCAAAAATTTCATCTTTCTCCTAGTTGTAGGCGTGTGTCTTGCAACTACACACATGTATGTGTGTGTATCTGCATAGGGAGTCCAAGGCTTTGGAAACAAAACCTTCTTGGAAAGACAAACAAGTAGTCAGCCAGTGGGGAATGTTTTCATAATGACAATTTTATTAACAAGATGCTTTTCCAGTGGATCTCATCATATTTGCAATGTTGGGTTTTTTTTACCTCTGAGTAAAATCAAATAAAACTGTATGGTAAAACACCAGGCAGGACTTTTGTTCCCCAGTATTCTGAAGCTCAGGCATTATCTGGAGTGACAATGAGGGAAAAAGAGGCAACTATGGAGATTCTGCAACTTTCTCTGCAATTTTATGGTTAAAAGATTTTGGTGAACCAGAGGAGACCTGGGAGTCTCAAATGCTCAAATTACAGCCATTGGATAGAGAGCAAAATTTGGGGGGGATTAGTGGCTAATTTTAAAAGGAAAAACATGATCAGCAAGATTGTAACAATCAAAATGGAAATTCTGCCTGTGAGTTACAACACTCAGGATTCACAGAATCACACAGAATCACAGAATCACTAGGTTGAAAAAGACCTTTAAGATCATTGAGTCCAACCGTTCCTGTCCTGTGCTAAACCATATCCCTAAGTACCTCATCTACCTGTCTGTTAAACACATCCACGGATGGTGACTCAGCCCCCTCCCTGGGCAGCCTGTTCCACATCCCCACCTCTTTCAGTGAAGAACTTTTTCCTGGCTCAGGGCACGTTGACACTTGGATTCTGGATTTGTGTCCCAGATACAAGAATCACAAAAGAATCATCATAGGATAGCAGGTTCAAAGGGACCTCAAGCATCATCTGGTCCATCTATTCTTGATAAAAGCTCCATCTAGTCAAAAGCACTGCCTTGACAAGATGGCCCAGCACCCTGTCCAGCTAAATCTTAAAAGTGTCCTGTGTTGGTGAATCCAACACTTCCCTGAGGAGATTATTCCGTTCTTCTTGTGAAAAAGGAGCATCATCGTCCCAGCTTTTTCTCCCAATATTGCATAAAAATGGAGAACTAAATCTAATTCAGATATGTCGATGGGATGACCATTAGATTAAACTCAGCCTTGGTTAAGTTCATCAAGCAAGAAAAGGAAGTTAATTGCTTCACAACTCTTCTATATAAGGTACCCCAACAGTGGAAAAAGGACAAGCAAAGTCTGTTGCTTCTCTTTTATCAGTGTAGTAGCATGTTTACTACTGAGAAAAGACCAGAAACGGCAAAAGGAAATCTGTCATCAACAGAGAGAGCAACGCTGGATGAGTCAACGATCCGAAGGATTATCCTTCCTTAGATCTGTCAGACACACGCTCCTGTGTCTGTGTGCACATGCATAAATACATATATATGCAAAAATAGCTAATGGTCTGTCTGTTATGTGTTTGTATACATTTGAATCAGGTGTAAACACCAAAGAAGACAAGGGAACATTTGCATATTCAGGTGCACCCATTTCTTTAAAAACAACCAAACCAATCCTCCTCTGTGTCTGCGCTCCTACTTTCACATTGACACACATACAAACACATCTTTCTCCCCACGTTTTCCTTGTCACAACACTTTAAAGGAAAACATGGGTTTTGGTGCTCAATTCTGGCAGAGAAGTTAAACATATCATATTTTTGTATCGTATTTTTTCTTTTTTAAGGGAACAATCAATGAAGAGAAACTGCTCCAATATTCTTCAGCTGCTTATGCTAATTCCTTTGATGAGGTATTTGAAGTGTACATTGTGAGATGCATCTCAATGTGTGTGCACCATCACAGAGCTACCATCGGGGCTCTGTATGTGATGGAGATGTGGCAGGGAAACAGTCCAGCTCTGTGCAGACCCATCTGAGACACGAGAAGAAGCAGAACTTCTTTGTGAAATTTGTTCATAAATTAAACTTGACATCTTGTGATAAACCATGCTTCATGCCATTAGATCCCTTCATGATAGTGATATGTGTAAGGACCGAACCCTACATATAAAATCCAACAAATCAACCACTTTAATGGGACCACTGGGAATATGCTCTGTTTCTCCAAAACATGTAAAGTAAAAACCAAGGGGAACCTCTTCTAAAATTTCAACAGGACAGTAAACATCTCTCACTGTGCAACAGATACGAAAAACACAAACAAGATGACAGGTTGCATAAAGAATGAGGTAGCTCAAATCAAACATCACAAATACTCACTATTTAACTTACTGCATGAACTTATAATACATTTTACAATGGCCTATTTCCACTGAAGTTGAAAGCAAAACTTTCACACTCTCTATTTCCTATCCTGTGAAAAATCCCATTCAATACACGGGGCACGTATGAGCAAATATTTAAGCTTTGTACATGCCCTTTTTTGTAGGATCAAAGCCTAAGGTCAGATCTTGTATCCAAAAAGGCTTCTTGCCTTGAAAAATCAAGGTTGGTCTAGTGCAAAAGAAATTCTTATTATTGCCTTCTCTTTCCATTCAGCCATGAAAAAACTCATACCTCTTGGAAAAAAAAAATTAAAAAAATATTATTGGGCAGAGAAAGCTTCCAGGAGAGACAAGGTAAGGAACAGAGACCTACATGAGATCCTGTTTCTCTTAAGAGACGACAAAGACTCTGGGTTTTCTCACTAATAATGTAAAAGAGTATATTTTAACTCTATTAACATGTACACCTCCATCTTCTTACTCAAACCATTTTTCTACCATGCATCCTCGATTGCTTTTCCATCTTTAGAATGTCCCCCTAACCTGGTGCTTAACAAATGGGTTCTGTTACAGCCAGGAAGTGTCTCAATTTTGGAAAATGCTTGGTATTTCAACCTGCATTATCTTGCCATCTTCAGCTCATGCTTTCCATTTATTCTGAGAGGGAATTTAAAAAAAAGAAAAAGCTGTGAAAGCCCCTTCCCACACTGAATTTCCCAGTACAAAGTGTGTTCTGGGTAGCACAGCAAGGGACTGTTCACACTGTATCCTCATCACGTTTCATCAGCCTTGGGGCTAATACCTGCAGGTTGCTCCTTTGCCAGTAAATTAAACAGCATCAGGGAAATGGATGCAGATGCCAAAATTATGTGCTTATAGGAATAAATAATTAGAGTAATCCCTGGCATCTTTTGGCACGAACCAGCCAGAATTTACCCCCTCCAAATACGGAGTCCTGGGGTTGGTCTCAGCACTACTGCCAAGGGGCAGAAGGATGAGACCACTCTATTTTGAAAGATGAAAGACGTTAATAAACATGGCCAGAAAGGAAGCTCTGGCAGCTTCAGTTTATTAGCAGAGGCTCTGCCTTAAATTCTAGGTGCTTTGAACTATCCTCAGACTGCCTGCCAGAGGGGTCTTTGCTTCCACACACACACACCCCGCCCAACTGCAGTTCAAACCCCCATGTGCAAATCAGATCACAGCCACCACTTTCCCGAATAAGCTCCAGGGTGGATTCTGAAGGCGTAGGGAAATGCAGGAGTCTGTATACCCACATGGGTGCAAAGAGGTTTACGTAAATACATCCCTACCCAGAGTGAGATCTTAAAGTGCAAGAGTAATGCAAACAAACAGGAGAAAAAAAATACAAAAACTTTGTGGCTCTCACTTTGGTTTTGGGTACAGAGGGGAGATTTGAATGAGGAAAAAACCTCACATACTTGCATTTATAAATTCCAACAGTATTTTGTTGGAGTGTTTTCCCAGTTCCAGGCAACCTAAGTGCAAGAATTCATATCCTCCACTGAGCAGTATCTATACAGTTGCTGTACAGCAATTTTGTCTTCGGATTAGTTAGGGGTAATTCTATTTTGGTTTATAAAGTCAATGGAGCAGAACATTGTCATAGGATAGTGGTCTCCCACTGCTACCTCATTTAAGCAATCAAGCAAAAATAAAGCATATGTTACACCTTGTAATGTATTTCTCATTCTTGTATTCTTACACTATTTTCATTGTCATAATGATCCGGTATATCTTTATCTGCTTGGACTTTTTATATAAGTTAGCTTCTCTCTAAGGTTTACAAGTTAATAATTTAACCAACAGCCATGTACTATATATTATTTTTTCACCCAGAAGCACAGCCTTCCTGAGTTACAGTCCACAGAAGATAGTTCAGCTACAAGAGAAATGCCCTATATATGACAGCAAACTTCCACTATTATTCCAAGTTGCATGCCTAATCTGTGCTGTGTTAGGTGAGCCTGAGTCGCTGTGCTCGTCTCAAGTCACTTCCACATGCTTGTCTCTGACGTGCACAAGAGCATTAAGGCACCTGAGGTTTTTTGTTCATCAGGATTCTGTGGAAGTAGCTCGTGACTCTTTTGTAGGAAATGAGAAACAATGTGAACTCCTCTTGCTCTTGACTGAAAATTGTGAGGATGGGTTTGTAGTTAAAATGTTTGATGTAGATCAAAATAATCATGCTAAATTCTGGTTTTAGCCATGCTCTCCCTGTAAGACATTTGGCCAGTGACTTTGCTTCAAAAGCACGTAGGACAATGCTAAGTCATGTCAAAATCAACGGAAATTAGATGTCTAAACCCCATCAGGGCTGTGGTATTTATTAGTTCTCTTTTAGAAAAACAACTCTATTATCATTAGGAAATAATTAGGAAAATATCATGTAATTTTCCTCTGTCTTCTTTTTCTGTTTGTGTGGAAAGCTTTATAGTTAAGACACTTTATCCCATTCATACTAATCTCTCTCATAAGCATCTCAGAAGACTGCTGGAGAGCCAGGATAACTCAGTTAGGAATCAGAGTTCATAGTTTCAAAGCAAAGTCAAAGTTCTAGGGTTTCAGTTAAGTTCCTTAACCACCATCACCTCTAAGAATACTTCAAATACCCTCTCCTCCAGCCTCCTCCAGCCACCAGTGCAGAAGGGTGTAAAACTCACACAGATCTTGCATCACAACTGCCATCCTGGCTTGGTGTCTCAACTATCCTTGGGCTTTCCAAATGGCACTAAGTGCTGAGTCAGTAGTGTCAAGCCCTTGGTGTACTCTTCTTTGTCAGAAAAGCCAGTTAGACTGGACAGTTTCCTGATTTTTTTAAATATAATTTACCTTAGTTTCCATCTGCTGCTGGCATCACCGATGTGCTATTTCAGAAATCACTTTTAAAGGGGTTTAGTCCTCTTTCTTCAGACTTGTCCTTAAAGTCTTAAGGAGAATAAAATTACAGAATTGGGTAAAAGAATATTTTAGCTAAAGATCAAAAGAAGTATCTATTCCAGACCCCAAGGTCTGTTTGGAATTTTCTCCCAAGAGAATTATTGGAATAATTTTGAATCCGAGTAGACAAAGAGTTGGAGAATCTTGTAAGGATCAATTCAGTATTGACAAGGGGATGGTCTGGTTGAACTGGCAAGGCTTTTTCATCTCTAAATTGGGTGATTCTAAAAAAAAAAATTATGGCTTTAATGAGTACTTGCCCTACTCTATGGGTACAGTAGCAATAGCAATAGATGTGCTGCCAAAATTATTTTAGCTTGGGTGGAAGTTGTGAACTTGGGAAGTATCAAATGTCATTTGAAGTTCTGGGTATAAATGGACTAACATTTTTGGTTTGCTTAAGCTGTCACCACTACTCTTGGAGAAACCTAATTTAAAAACCCCAAACAAACCAACAAATCCTAAGTTGTTGTAAGCTATATTTTTATTTAAGGATTTTTGGGGGAAAGAGGGGACAAATTCCAGTTCTCCAAGTCCAGTCTGCAGAGTGCGTGCCTATACCGTTCCTTTAAGTTGCACCAGGGATGTGAGGCATGGTTTTTAACAATTTGATCTCACTTCAAAATTATTCCTTCTGTGAAGAGAGGTCTGGTCCAGATGGCCTTCTGAGATCCTTTGAAACCTAAATGATTCTATAACTGAGTTATTCAGCTTGGTCCACATGGGAGCCCCAGAGAGTATTAGCAGATACTCGGTATTGATGATCTGGAGCCTGAGTCTAGAAACTAAACAAAGAGTGAGTCAAATTAACTGCAGCATGGAGAAAAAAAATAGTAATCCTTTTGTCAAGTTCACTGTTTTCTTTGTGCAGCTACAACAGAACTGTCATAATCTGAGCCTTTTTTCAGCTAAGGGCTCAACTGAGGTCAGTGTAACTCAGAGCTATATTACAAGGGGTTTAACTCAGTTTCTGAGGCTAACTACGTATGTGAGTCACAGACTCTTCATTTTTTTTTATGGAGTAACCTGAGATTATTGTATTTTTTTTTTCCTCTGTCAGAAACCAGGACACTAAACTTGCAAACACTTAGCTATTGTAGCTAATGACTCAGTGTCAGCCACATTATGCCAGGCAGAGGTTTTATCTTCATTCCTCTGGAAAAAAACCTCCATGAGGCAGAGATCCCTGACTGAGCCTTACCATGCTATTATGATAAAAACAATAATAATGAATTAAGGAAAACAGTGATTGCAAGACAAATTCAGGTCTTGCGTTACAAGTGAGGGCAGAAGGATCAGCTTTGGTAAATTTAGCTTAGACAGCTTTTGCTTGGTGACCTTATCAGGTAACCCCAAATTACCTTCCAAGTGTTGCGTGCTTTTGTTGCATGTGCTGATTCTGCAGCTTCTTTTGTATTTAAGTGAAGCAGTCTCTGCACTGATTGAGGTTTTTTGGTAGTTTAATAAAACGATATTTTGGCTTTTATTAAGTTACTCTTTATGATACTAATGAAGTTTTGACACAATGGAATTAAATCAAGTTTCCAAAGATGTCCATATAACATAAGCATGCAAAAATCACAAAGAGAAAAAAAAAATAAAAATTGATCTCTTACCTATTAATTTAAAAATAAGTGGGTTTGAACTGAAGGTCCTTTTGAGGATGTTGTAATGAATACGAGTCACAATCCAGCATACTTTACTCTTTTTTTGACTAATGCCCTTTTCCATAGGAACAGTGAAAGAAAAAAAAAATCTTTTTTTGTGGTTATTCTTTCTTATTTATATATACACACGCTGAGGCAAATGACTTTCCTGTCACTGGAGGGACATCAAAAAGGAAAACAGTTGCAAATTTCTCACAGAGCTGAACTTCCTGGAATACTTTACTTGGCTTCCAGAAAATATTATGAAAAAAGTAATTTCTTACTTTCACTAGGTCCTTGAGGCAGGTGGAACTGAGAAATAGCTAACGGGTTGTTCCATAACTAAAGAATTATCTAGAGTATTTTATCTTGATTTTTTAAAGTATTCAGATATTAGTTTTCAGAGTAGCTTATTATTAGCTGGATTTCTAGCTTACATTATTAATATATACTTATTTATTTATTTAAAAAAAAAATCCCTACTTGTAACAACATAAATGAGACTGATTTTCAAAAAGGTATTAAAACCTCAAATATTTTTGTTGAGCATTTTGAGATCATCATTTTGTGATCATCAGTAATTTTGGAAAATCTTAGGTTATCAAGAGGTCTGAGGAATTTAGGTGTGAGGGTTTGGCTCCCTGCTCATTTCTATCCATAAATGGTGTGTGGGAGAGGGATTTCTGTTTGTTTCTATTTTGTCCCCTGAATATTAATTTCAGACCTGATTCTGCATCTGGCATATGATAATTCTAGTGGTGAAAATCCATTCATTGTTGACGTGAGCGTTCCGTTATAATAGATCATCAGTAAATCTTGGAAACACTCAATGTCAGGTTGGTTGGGGCTCTGAAAAGCTTGATGTAGTTGAAGATGTCCCTGCTTACTGCAGGGGAGTGGTACTAGATGACCTTTAAAGGTGTCTTCCAGTCCAAACTATTTTATGATTCTAAGATTTTATGAAATCAATTAAGATTTTTTTTCCCCAAATATTGTGCAAAGTTAATGCTGGGAAGAAACTTTGAATATTAGAGACAGTGAAAAATTATTACTGCAGACATAAACATTTGAATTTATAGATATACATGCAGTTTCAGACAAAACCCTCTCCTCTGTTACTAAGCTTTGTTTTTTAAAAAAGAATAAAGTGTGATTAGACCTGGTCAGTAATGCACTCTAATTCTGTCCAAAGATTTGAAGAATTCAGCAGAAAATAATAATAAAGGATTATTGCAAAACAATACCTGGAAGTATATCTCTTTCTGTTCTGGAAGATTATTGCCTTATGGAGATATAGAGTGGTCTCTTTAGGAGTCTGATCCACACTTTGGAGCTGATCCCATTATCCATAGGAGATGCAATTTTTGTAGCATCCCAGAATATGAAGCCCAACTCTTGCACCATGGAATTGAACAGGTTAGCACAGCCTATTGAAATCTTGACAGTAAGATAGGACTTTTTATTTGACCTAAGGATCATCAAACTGGACTCTGATCAGCCCCCTGTGAAATGTGGGGTTGTCCTTTCCCTTTAATGGGATTTGAATATAATACATTACCCTGACTTATTCTGTAAACAGTTGCAACTACACCCTGAGCTAGTAGGGCCATCTCCATGTAGTTTTGGGCTTCTTCCCTACTGGTAATATTACTGCTTTTCTTGAGACCCTGCTCCATGTATTTGGGGAAGTCCTTTATCAGCTATTGAAATTTAGATCTCCCTGCCTGATGAACAACAGTTTTACCAAAGGCATTCCTCTTGCTGGGAAGTTCAACTCTGTTTGGAGACCACCTCTTTGTGGCAGACAATACTTTCTCCAACAGACTCTAAATGCACTGGGAATGATCAAAATGCTAACTAAAAATTATTACATTGATCCAATGCAGTACATTTTCCCCAGTGAAAGTCTCTCCTAGAAGCTTTTAAGAGCATCTGTCCAGAAGAAGAAAGTCAGAGTTAACATGGGGATTTTAGACTGGTGATTTTAACAGAAATTATTCTTGGACATGAGTTTTTTGGGTAAGTGAATTAGTTTCACTGACTGTTGTCACATTATTCCCAGCCAGTAAAATACCCTGAATGCTCAATTACACCATTATTGTTCCAGCAGTAACTGTTACTATAGCACTAACTATATATATGCATGTGTGTGTGTGTATATATATATATAAAACACACTATTTTAGTACACTTACATTTGGGTTCAGGACAAACTATTATTAATTATAACCTAAAAGGCCATTTGTTTATAGATGTCACAGACATTTAGTTTTGACTACAGCAGTATTGAGCCCTTGCCTTCATCTTTCAGAAAAAAACCCACACAACCCTCTAATTTGATCAAGGTAACAATTCACTTTAGGTTCCCTAACAAATTTTAACTGAAAGCAGCTGATAGTGGGGAAAAGGGGGATTTCTCTCCATGCGTGATAACCTGCCAAACAGCTGAAGTTCAGTTTTGATTCCTGAGATGCTGGAGCAATTGCACCAGACTCAGAGCTCAGGTCATCAGGTTCAACTGCCCTGCCAAAGCAGGCTCCCTAACTCATATTGCACAGATAGGTGTCCAGATGGGTCTTGAATATCTCCAGAGAAGAAGACTCCACACCCCCTGGGCAGCTTGCCCAAGGGCTCCTTCACCCTCACTGTGAAAAAGTTCTTCCGCATGTTGGTGTGGAACTCCCTGTGCTCCAACTTGCAGCGATTGCCCCTTGTCCTGTCCCCACAGACCACTGAAAAGGGGCTGCCCATTTCCCCCTGCATCCCATACTTAAGTTATTTATAAACATTAATAAGGTCCCTCCCTTAGTCTTCTTTTCTCTATGCTGCAACTCTGCCTGATCTCAGAGCGATGTAAATACAAGAAGCCACAAAGGTGACCTAGAGTTGCTTTCCCCCCCTCATCTCTGGGGTAGCAAGTTTTCTGCCGTCATTCCTAGATGTGGTTTCCACCAATCGTCCTTTCTGTTTTATCCTTGCCTACAGAAATCTCCATGGAGGCTGGTAGAAAGGGATGGCTGGGCACTGAGAACTTGTCATATTTACTACTTTATCCTCTACCAGTCTGCAGGGGGAAAAAAAGTTGCTGTGAAAGGGGAATAGATGGAGTAGGGAAGTGTCTGACTTTGGAAAGGAACATTAGTACAGAGACTTTTTCACTTTATAAAATTTCAGTTACATCTCTCTTCTCCTCCCCATACACAGGCAAAATCCAGCCAGCGTCTCACCCAACCTTTCAAAACCTTTTTCTGGCTTGAGGCTAATTGCAGCTTTGCATTCTGGGAAATACAGAGGATGTCCAAGTCATTGAAACCAAGTCTTAATTTGGACCCGCGTTTCCTCCTTATTAAACTGTTGGCGATTTGGTACATGAGAAGCCGTCTCCCGCGAACAAGAGGCACGCCCCCCTCTCCATCCTCTTATACTACAAAGCTTGCATTTTTCACAGTGGATTAGCAAGTCTAGACATCCTATAAAATGTCAATGAACGTATGGATCTTCAGTGCTCATTTCTCAGGAGAGCTCTGCTTGTTTGCGATGCTGCTTTCTCAGCCCGATCAATACAGCCACAACAGCCTTTTGCATTTTCTGTCAGAAAACAGAACCCCACTCATTGAATTTATTTTTTCCCCCTTCCTTTCTTTTTTTCTTTCTTTCTTTCCAAGGCAGTTAATCAAATAGTGGAGGTAGAGGAAAGTGGGGGTGCGTGGGGGGTGGGGAGTTAGATCATATGCCGAGCACCCAGGGAAGTTGTGAATAAAGTATTTTATTTTAATTATTATTACTAACCACGAAGGCACGATAAGAATTATCATGAGAAAAATCATACCTCAGGGGCAAGACAAGGTCTGGGGAAGAGAAGGGAAAGGAGGTGCAGCTGAGTGCGAGAACCCCCACGGGATGTGATTATCTCCTGATAACAACATCCCCAGACTTATTGCTATTATGAAATTTCGTTTTTCCATTTTTTTATATACACAGATACATAAATTATTTAGGTGAAGTATTTCAATTCCCTGCAAACTGCGAGTTTGCATTAAAATGCTTCAACTGTGAGATTCCCAGGTATATTAATATCCACCCTTTTAGGATGTTGAGCAGTCCATCAGAATAAGCTCTTCATCCTCGGCTGTTTTATGATATTATTACAGCGTATTTTAGTTGGGGAATGGTGGCTAGAACAAGTTTTCAGAGAAATAGACTTGTTTGGGTTCCATTTGGTTGCTGGAGGGGAAAACTCCACATAAAACGACTCTGGCTGTTCAGTAAGGCATCCTGATTTCTCATTATTATTATTTTTTCCCCAGCAGAGCTCTATTTCTTCTCTGCTTTTTAGAAGTCCCAAGACCCCTTCCCATCTACTTTAATAACTGTGAGACGGGATTGCAGCAACAAGACGTAGGGACCTTGAGGACTGCATCCAGATGTGTGTTTCCTGTATCGAGTTTCCTGGCAATTATATTCAAAAATGAGGACAGATTGATGATGTTATTTAAAAAAAAATAAATTATCCATACACAATTGTGATTTAACAATTTTTAGGGTTTAACAGGACTTTAAAAAATCCACCTCAATTTTTGTTATTCTTGCCCAACTTATTGTTTACAGCTTTTTAATTTCCTTCCAACACCCTTAATTTTCCAGAAATTTTGATTCCAATTCAGGGCTCACTGGTGTCATTTTGGAATAAGGTTGTTGATAAAGCAGAAATGACAACACTGTCTCATGGTACTCCTGAATTTCTCAGGGGTAACTGCAAATAGCACTGATCGATTTGCTGATAAATTCCTTTAAGAAAACACTTTTTATTTATCTTTTTTAAAAAAACCCAAAACAAAACCCCAAACAAACAGAAAAACAACCACCCAAGCCCCAGAAATTCAACATCGGGGGCATACTATAGAGTTTAACGTGTCTGAACGTTCTGGTTCATTGAATGCCCATAATGCTGCACGAGGAGCTCTTGAAATCTACAGGATCAGGTGAACTAAATCCTTTTCCATTAAGTTTGGCATTCTTTTTCTCCTTTTACCTTTTTCATGTGTTCTTTGAGCTACCACCTTTTCTACCCTATTCTCTATGGAATTATTCAGGAAACTTAGAGAATGATTTTGGGACTGATATTATATTAAGCCAACATAGTGTTATGGGGAATTTTAAGCCTGGATAAAAAACACATTTAGTACTCTTATATGTGTGTTTGTGGTTTTAATATGGCTCTCCTTTCTGTTTTCATAAGCAGAAGCCTGGCAGTTTTATATTCTGTTTCAGTTTCCTATCAGTATAAACATATCCCTGATGAGGCTCCAATAACTATATTTCACTACTGAATGATTTGTAAAGGTAAAATTCAGGCCAGGAAAAAGAGATTCCACACACTAATGAAGACAATGCTGATTCTTACTTCAGTTCCTGTAATTGCAGTGGTTTCACTGCTTGATTTGTATGCTGGTTTGATGCTTTTTTACCTATACTGACATCACTGGAGCAATTCCTGATACGTATTTGTTCAGACAAAACCACAATCAGGACTTAAGAATTCATCTAGTTGCTTTCCTTTACTAATGTAGCAAACGGGTTTAAACAATGAACTGAAGACAATGTTTCCTGGGCTTTTCTTATCTACTTGAAGCATTTTGTGAGAGAGGAGCCCAACCCTGCATCACTTTAACAGTGGAATGGATGCTTACTGGCAGCATTAGACATAGGAATATAGTTGCAACCTAAGGATCCACTGGTGTTAGTTATCTTGGCATCGGTAAGGAAATCTGTCATTTACACCACTAAAAAAAAAAACAACCCAAACAAAACCTAAAACACTATAGATCCTCATCTTTAGCACAGCTGAAATCAATAGAACCATATTTATTTAGTCCCAGATGATGATTTAGCGTAGGATCAGTGTCACAAACCTGGGGAGGTATACAAAAACAAATGAAAGGTGAATACATAAACAAACAAACAAACAAACAAATAAATAAATAGACACACAGAGGAATAAAGTTGCAGAACACTAAAAACCTCAGCAAACTCCACTATTTTGCACCCTAAGAGAGAAGCCAGGCTTCTGAAACCCAGAAGCTTTGCCCGTCTAGATGTGTATTTGCAGAGCAGTCACCACCCTGCCCTTGGGACTAGGAGAATTTTGTAGCAGAAAGGAGATGCAATGGATACTCTGCACTTTCCAAATTCCAGATTAGAAGCAGTGATTTGTCCCACCTATGGCTGAGTCACCAGGGATCTTGTTTAAAAGGCAGCAATAAGGTTTAGAGACAAGAGTTGAAAACCTCAAGATGCAATTGCCGATGTACCTGAATTAAACATAAGGTGGTGTTTTGACATCCTAAACATATGGGTTTTGTAACAGCTCTTATCCTGTGTATCTAAAAAATCAGCTTCAATGGACAGTAAAATTAATAAATAAGTTTCTGGACTGCAATGTAAGGTATTGTAATCCCACAGGAGCAGGGGCATTGGAATGTAGGAGTTTCTTTTGCACATCCTGTATGTTTTACAGAATAACATCCAATCATGGTTGATATTACACAAGATGATTAAGAAAAATCCACCAGGAAAAGCTTTGCTGTCCTAAGTAGCTTTTGTCCTTCAGACAGAAGTTACAGTCCCTAGCAGAGGCACCAACCTGGTACAGAATTAACTGTGTCATGAAGATGCCACTATTTTACATGAAGGACCGTGAAGATGATCAGGAGGCTGAAGCACCTGCCCCCTGAAGACAGGCTGAGAGAGTTGGGGTTACTCAGTCCGGAGAAGAGAAGGCTGCTGGGAGACCTAATTGCGGCAAACCAATACATAAAGGGGTCCTACAGGAAAGCAGGAGAGGGACTTCCAACCCCTATAATTCTGTGATTCTGTGATTTTGTGCCTTTTCACCAGGGAGTGCAGTGACAGGACAAGGAGCAATGGCTTCAAGCTGAAAGAGGGCAAGGTTAGGTTAGATGTTAGGAAGAAATTCTTTACTATGAGGCCCTGGCACAGGGTGCCCAATGAGGTTGTGGAAACCCCATCCCTGCAAATGTTTAAGTCCAGTTTGGATGAGGCTTTGGGCACCCTGACCTAGTGGAGGGTGTCCCTGCCCATGGCAGGGGTTTGGAACTAGATCTTCGAGATCCCTTCTACCCTGCAGTATTCTATCATTTTTCAAAATCAACAGTGAAAACACCACAAAGGGAGCTAATGTAATTTTGCATCTTTAAAAAGGAGTTTGATCAATTAGAAGCTGGACAGATGAACATTGTGACCATAAACTGCATTTCTTAAGAGGGCACAGCTGTATTTAAGGAGGATGTGGATACACTACAGAGAGTTCGAAGGTGTGCCACAAAACTGATCCCTGGGCTGGAAAACAAGCTCTGCAATATCAGGCTTAAGGAGCTCAATTTAGATTATCGAAGGGAAACTGGAGAAGTGAGGTGATCACTGGGTAAGGTACTTAGGAATGTTTGATAGCAGGGAGCTTGCTGTCTGCTAACAAGGGTGTAACAGGATCTGATGGCTGGAAGCCAAAGTTTACGTAAGTGCAACTAAAGGGCCTGGAGCATCTCCCATATGAGGAAAGGCTGAGTGAGCTGGGACTGTTCAGCCTGGAGAAAAGAAGACTAAGGGGGGACCTTATTAATGTTTATAAATATCTTAAGTATGGGATGCAGGGGGAAATGGGCAGCCCCTTTTCAGTGGTCTGTGGGGACAGGACAAGGGGCAATAGCTGCAAGTTGGAGCATAGGAAGTTCTGCACCAACATGTGGAAGAACTTTTACACAGTGAGGGTGAAGGAGCCCTCGGACAAGCTGCCCAGGGGGTGTGGAGTCTCCTTCTCTGGAGGTATTCCAGCCCCGACTGGACACTGACCTGTGCGACCTGTCCTAGAGACCCTGCTTTGGCAGGGGGGTTGGACCTGATGATCTCTTGAGGTCCATTCCAACCCCTATGATTCTATGATTTAAAAACAGAAGGAATTTTGTAGCAATGAGGGGATGTGGCCTAGTGGCACCTAACCAATGCAGATGTACTTGGCTTTTGGTTTTTTTAAAATGTAATTGGATTTCTCTTTATTTACATGTTTAGTTTCAGCTGTTGGAATAATTATTTAGCCTATTTCTGCAGCAGAGGGAGGAGGAATCCAAATGCCTCAGTTCACATTCCTGGAAGGAATCAGTGTCGGTATGTCCTTAGCATGCTCAAGAAGTAGACAGTCCTATATTTAGGCAATGTTTACAATCACATTTCATGTTTCTGAACTTTAGCTTGATATTTGTTGTGAGAGAATTTGCTTCGAGGGCATAACTTGGCTGTTGATGATTTGCCTTCTTCTGAAATGTAAGAGGTTGTTTGCGGCTGGAAATGGGATATAAAAGAAAGATTTATTTTGATCCTTATTCTCTCTATATTTGCCATCTACACTGAGCTAGAGATTTTGACTGTGAGGGTAAAATTTGTTCAGCTGCTATCAGCTCTTGAAAGATCTGACCTCCCTGAAGTCTATGGGATTTTTAGCACTTAAACTCTTCTCCCAATGCATTTTTGTCTTCCACTTGTCTGTGTTGAATTTCATCTGCCGTTGTGTTGCCCAATTACCTACAGGAGTTTAGTTAGGTACATCTGGAGTTCCTACCAATCCTCTTGGGCATGGCATAACCTAAATAATTTTCTGTCTGTGTCATAATAACCATAAAATAATTCTGTGTCAAAACAATTTTGTAAATTCGTGTTTCAACATTTGTCCTGAGTGCAGCTGAACAAAACCCTCTGTGTATAGCTCCAGTCTTTGCGCCTCAAGGACTCCCCTATTATACACCTGTTCTTGACAGATTGAGGCCTAAAAGAGGATAGCTTAGTCACATATTAACCAGCAGGAAGAAAGTCTCTCCTTTTTATTAATGCCTGCCTACTAGTTCAGTGTTTGGAATTCAGTCCTACCTATAAATCAACATCAGAGACTACAACCCAGTGTGTTCAAGAGCTTTGTTTAAACATCAAAAGAAGAACACAGACAAGCGCTATGATAGAAATATAACTAATCACTTGCAAATACATCTTTCCTGTCAGTAGGAGCTTAACCTTTTTGTTTAATGTTACTGGAGGAAAATGCACTTATTTCCATTCTACCTATTTTCTTTAAAGCGATATACAGGTTCACTGTGAAAAATGATCATACTTATCGCTAATATAACACAAGCCTAGGAAAATGGATTTTAGAAGTATTCAGCTGCAGGAAGATTTATGGAACCTTGTGAATTTCAAGGCTACACAATGATTAATAAGAACAGGAGATTGCTAAACGTGTTTGGCTAACCCATCACTTGATAAAACGATGATTTACTAAGGAAGAGAAATATATCTAAGGTTTCAGCTTGTTTGCTAACTAGCGATGAACACAACATGATTGCATGTGGCACATTGATTGGATCAATTTAACTTCACACTCTGCTCCTGCCTTTCTTAGCTCATAGGGGACTCTGCAAGGATTTAGCCATAGTGTGCAGAAAATCCTACAATCTATAGACCATTCCCTTTAATTTGAATGCTGCAGATTATGGATGAAAGATTGGTCACCTATAGGATTTAACAGTTCAAAGGAAAGAAAAATAAAGAGAGACACAGAGGGGAAAAATACAAACAAAGAACTCCTGTGAGAAAGAAGTGGAAATGCAGCCTTCTACAAGATGTGGGGCTGGGCTCAGTAGAGTTTTCATATCTGGTTTTCTAATTACTCGCACAAACTCCAATGAATTCAGCAGCATTACTCCTCATTTACACATTGGGAAGGGAAAGCAGAATCAAGCCCTTGATTTCTACTGTAGAAATTGCCAGCAAACACACAAAAAAGATCACTGTGTTCGTGGTTTGCTTTCATCTTTTGGGCTTGATGGTGTTTCAGTCAATACAAGTTTGTCATTGATCATCAGGACGCGCTTTGTCAGCAGGATCAGGACCTCTGTATTGCTTGTAATCTGTTTAGTAGATAATAAAGTGTGGCTTGTAATGCAAAAAATGCAAAAAAACCCTGATAGCACATTGAATATAGGACTTTCCTTCAGATGATACAGTGATGATGCAACTTGTCTTAGCTCTGTGCAGATGCAAATCCACAGGTGAAGTTGGCCAGCTCCAGAATATTCAGACCCAGTTGAAGATCTTTGGTTGAATTTTGTGTGTCCAGCACTGCCCAGCTTGGTGACCCAAGGCCTTACTGTCTGTCATGGTTTAAGACCATGGGAAGCTCAGCCCCACACTGCCGCTTGCTCACTCCCCTCCAGCAGGATGGGGGAGAGAATTGGGAGAGTAAAAGTGAGGAAAACTTGAGAGCTGAGATAAAGACAGTGTAATAGCTAAAGCATACAAGCAAAGCAAGAGAAGGAATTCATTCCCCTCTGCCCATGGGCAGGCAGGTGTTCAGCCTTTCCCAGGGAAGCAAGGCTCCATCACCTGTGATGGTGACTTGGCAAGACAAATACCATCTCAGAATAACCCCCACCCTTCCTTCTTCCTCCTCACAGGTTTTATTGCTGAGCAAGACATCATATGACATGGAATATCCCTGTGGTCAGTTGGGGTCTGGTGTCCCGGATGTGTCCCCTCCTATCTTCTTGTGCACCCCCCATCCTACTCACTGGTGCGGTGGGGTGAGGAGCAGAAAAGTCCTTGGCTCTGTGTGAGCACTGCTCAGCAGTAACTAAAACATTCCTGTGTTATCAACACCATTTCCAGAACAAATCCAAACCATAGCACCACACAAGCTACTATGAATAAAATTATCCCAGTCAAAATGAGTACACCATATCCCTTATGCTGGGATGGAGATACACAGCCAAAGCTTTGCAGCTATGTACCATGGTGTCACACCATATACAGAGCTGCCTCCATCCTCCTCATGGCACAGGCATTTTAGCATGTCTTCCTTTCCTCCATCTCACCTCTGTAATGGCCTCAGTAAGTGTTTACATCTGTCCTTTGGGGACCTGGTATCAGTCAGTTTGGTCTTCTCATTTCAACCCCACTACAAGTCAAGAGGACTGGCTCATTTTTTAGAGGTTTTTCCACAACCCAAAGAGGAAATGTAGCTCAAGTGCATACAGCAGAAACTCAACCCTCTGCTTGAAGTCAGAGGACTTTGTGACTTCAGGAGAGTGAAACACAACTAAATTAAGCAACAGTCATGTCCCTAAGTTGTGTGCTACATAGTAGTTTATATTGTCCACCCTTCCAGCCTTTCTTTTTCAGATTTTGTTCTTTCTACCCTTTTCTATATTTTTCTTTACCTCCCGAATACAACTGGGCAGCAGAGAGGTCTCTCATCTTTCAGTCACTAGTTCCTGCCTCTTCATACCCTTCCACCTCCACTCTGCATATCAAAACTTAACTGAAAAACAAAACTATGTCTTTTTCTGGGACCTATATTTCCTAATTTGATTTTTCTACTATTCTGTTCTAGCAACTGTTTACTCACTCTAATCCTATAGACCACTTCAGGCTCCAATTTAAGTGAAAGCTGCCCTTCCAAATAAGACTACCTCAAATTGCTCTTGTCATAATGTAGGCTACAGTTCTTTCATTTCCTGGAGTGCTAATGGTAAAGCTACAGCACTAGTGAGCATCACAGGCTGCACAATACATTATAAATAAAGGTGCATGCAGTACAGTATTCAAGATAAAAGATATTAAGGTTACTGTAGGGGTACTGTAAAATTTAGTGCTCTGTAGAATATGCTAGTAGTTTCTAAAACAGCAGCCAGATACTCACTAGGCACAAAACCAAAGCAAATTCAGGGAAGAAACTGTCAATAGCATAAGCCCTAGAAACCTTCAAAAGGTTTTAGGTCTGATCTATTTGCCCCTATCTGGTAATTGCTTTTTTTTCATGAGCTGTTCCATTGAGATCACGACGTAGAGAGAAGTATTGTGCAACGTGGAACAAGTCATTACCTGCAAACCCTTTGAAAAGAGCTCTTGCCAAAACCAGGCAGTTTGACACCCAGAAAGGTTAAATAATGCTCACATAAGTACACACTCCTTTTAGACTCTAAGCTCTCTGGCATTTTTGGTTCTGGGTTGGTACAGTGCCTAACACTCCCTGATCCTGGGGAGTATGGGATTTCCAAGCCACTACACATAATCAGTGTCAAGTTAGGAAAGTAGGATTGATATGAGCAATAGCACAACCTGTAAGATCGTGTCCCTGTTCCTTTTTGTGGCCTCACAGCACCCTGTTAGTCTCAGCACCTTCATATGTGCTTAAAGCAGGCGAGACACCTACATGGTATTTCAGCCAGCATTGACATTGCTGGATCTGCTCGCCACATATGTGTCTCAGTGCAGGTTTGAGACTAAAGTTGATGAAAAGCTGGGACTAACCCCCCCACTGTCCCTGACTGTGGGATGAAAAGACTGGCAACCACTTGTTTGTATTGTTTGAATGTCTCAACAGCGTTCCTTGAGCTCCACTTCTGTCCCAGGTATTACTAAATGTATTTTCACTGTGGCAGTGTTTTGGCCCTGCTGAGCTCTCCAGAGAACATGTATCCAAGAAGCCAGCATGTATGTGGAAAGGGAGTGGGTGGCAGATGATTTCACATAGTTTAATTGTTGGGCTCAGCATAATTCTCGTGCCTTGCCCTACTGTAAATGTTCTCATTCCTCCCTTTTTTGAAACCCGCACTCACGTGGTATCTTTCTGGTAAACTTTGCGCTTGCTTATCTGAAGTAATACTGCTCAGGAAAAATTCTGATTACTTGATTTATTTTTAATATTCTACTAAGACTCAATGACTCAATACAGGGGTGGGTTCAAGAATCAAACAGAAAATAGGAATTTTAAAGTTTCTTAACAATTAAACGCATTGTACTGAAAAGTCAGAGGCCTGGCAGCAGGGCTTCATGTGAGGATGTATGATAGCAAAAAATACCTTTACACATGTCACACTTTCACATGCAAATCTCATCCTAAAGAAAAGATGACTTAGTATTTTCTTCCAGTGTTTTTTGTTTGGTGTTTGGTGTGCGTTAGCACTTCAACAAAGGGAACAAATCACCTCTTTTGGGGAAAACAAGGGAAAACTAAAGTTATGGTTACATTACAAAGTTAAGACTGGACTCAGCTAGGTTCTAAGCATGGTAATTTCTGCATTGCCAGAGACAGCCCAGCTGTAGCTTGAATTGAGAGGGGAAACTTGCCTCATAAAGTGAAGACTTTCCATCTGAGGTGGTGACACAAGACTTCCAGTCAACATAGAGTATTCTTAGTGAGCAAGTCATTTTATTGTGCTGGAAGTGCCCAAAGTAGTCAAAACTATTCAGACATACATTTATCTCAACTAAGCTCTAAAGAAATCCTAGCGTGGAAGTGAAAAATTTGTTGAAAAACCAGGTGAAATGTGCCCATTCAAAGGTTATACTAGTAAATTAAGTATAACTTGCATGGGGCTGTCTGGCAGGGAGGCCAAGTGAAGCAAAACAGGCTATTCTCTTAAACTTCAGAACAGTGTGGTTTCATCCAAATGTCTGTTAGGAAAGGTTTCTGGTCTGTGCTGTCTCCCACACTGTCCCTTGGAAAGAGTTTATGAGAGGCTGCTAGTCTCAAGAGCCTGGAGAGACAGATCTGGCAGGCTGAGAATGGACAATAGGCATGCAATGCAAGGGAAAGATCCTGGGCACCATTAAATTAAGGAGACAGGGCAAAGTGACCCCACTCTGCTTAAAAAGAGATAATCTCGGACAACCTGACAGACTATGAAAGGTTCCTTTGGTTTGGTCTCACTTGGTCAGTACAGATGTTAGAAGTCCTTATTATGATGCTTACTATGTCCAGGATCTTCCTCTCCAAAGGTTGCTGTTTTCTGGGCTAAGCCACCACAGGGTTTGTCAAAGAGTGGCTATGCCTGCCTGCACAGATAGCTTAATGTGACTTCAATCTCCAAAAATCCCCCTCATTTACTCCCTGGGAGTTAATTTCCCACTGTCAGACCTCTTTTATTTGTGTTCTGAAGAAGTGTTGCAGACTCTGGTTTTCTTTTCATAAGGTCTTCATGTTTTAAATTGCTCTGGATATATTTGATCTTGTCTGCTTTTCAAATGACTTGTCAACAGTTGCCTATAGAGATAGAAAGGGGCTGAGTGAAAGCAGATTTTTAATGCTGGAATACAGCCTGCCTTCTCTGCTGGGTTAAGACACAATAAGACATAAAAAATTAGAAGCCTGTTACCATGTCAAGAAAGATCTTGAGCTTATTTTCTTTAAGGCCTTTGTGCATCTAGACAGCCATTGTGGACATGACAGCCAATCTTGACTTACCCTGCAATGCAGGCATACATGTTCAATAGGGGTGGTTTATCTGCAGAATTCAAGGAAAATAATTCAATCTATACTGGCTCTCAGTGTTCACAGTTGTCGTGATAAAACTTTCATGAATGCTAAATTCTCTTTTGTAAGGCAATCCTGATTGGAAAAAGACTGGAGGATTTTTGGAACAAGTATTTAAGAGGCATGGAAAGATAGTTCTCTCAGCATTCAATATTTTCTGTGAAAGTAAGAATTCTTGAAGCATTCCCCATGCAAAGGAACCCATCCACTTCCATCTCTCCATGGAAGTGCTCCTGGGCAATAGGGATTGCAAACATCATGATGGCAGGGGGAAGGTTTCACAGGGCAAAATCTCCAGAACCATGCAGAAAAACAAAATCACCTCCCACCACCACAGTCCTTGTTTTGGTCACACTTACATGAATCCAACCAAAAACACATTGGAGCAACCCTGCTACACATATAGACTGAAGGATCAGATGCTGGAGGCCAGTCATGCTGAGAGGGATTTGGAGGTCTTGGAAGACAGCAAGTTACCCATGAGCCAGCAGTTTGCCCAGGCAGCCAGGAGGGCCAAGCATATCCTGGGGTGCATCAAACACGGCATGGCCAGCTGGTCCAGGGAGGGGATTGTCCCTCTCTGCACTGCACTGGGTGGCCTTACCTCAAGTCCTGGGGGCAGTTTTGGGTGCCACAGTACAAGAGTGACACAAAACTATTGGACAGTGTCCAAAGGAGGGCAGTGGGGGTGGGGAAGGGTCTGGAGGGCAAGTCTTACAAGGAGAGGCTGAAGTCCCTCAGTTTGTTCACCTGGAGAAGAGGAGGATGAGAGGTGACCTCAGTGTGGTCTGTGGCTTCATGATGAATACAAGCAAAGGGACAGGTGCTGATCTCCTCTCTTTGGTGAAAAGAGATGGGACCCAAGGGAAGGGCATGAAACTGCACCAGGGGAGGTTTATGTTGGATGTCTGGAAGAGGTTCTGTACTGAGAGGGTGGTCGGGCACTTGCACAGGCTCTCCAGGGAAGTGGTCACAGCACCAAGCCTGACTGAGGTCAAGAAGGATCTGGACTATGCACTCAGTCCCATGCTCTGACTTGTCTGGGCCTGTGTGGAGCCAGGAGTTGGACTCGATGGTCCTTATGGGTCCCTTCCAGCTCAGGATATTCTGTGATTCTGTGATGCTATATTAAAAATAACAAATAAGAAAACTTTTTAGACCAGGTTTTGTAGTCTAGGAGGAAAGGGAAAAAGACCTTCCAGTGCTCATATGTCAAAATGACAGTGCAGAGTTCTATAGGCAAAATGATCATAACAGAAAATCTCATTACACGTGTGGGTTTTTAAAGCAGACAACAAAAGTCCAGTTTTGGAGGGTTTTTCTTTAAGCCAGCATACTTTGTTACTGGTCTGTGATGATGACATCCACAGCATGAATTATATGAACAAAACGTTGGCTTTTTGAATTGTCATCGATGTGGCCTCATAGAATTTGGTTCTCTTTAAGTAGCAAGAAATGCTATTCACTTTCTGGACCCTCATCTGCCATTATTTAACTCTAAATTTCCTTTAGGTTCCTGGAAATTTACTGTTTGCTCTGCAGCACTTTACCATCACACTGTCATGTTTCCTACATGCCATTAAATCTTCAGGACTACAGATGTATTATTCATATTATTCATATGCTCATTGCTTCCAAATACATAAAATCAGATTTTGCTCAGCTGGTCCCTAGTCCTGCAAAAAATACATATGTTTGTTATGCTCAGCACCTGAGCACTGTGAAAAATGTGAAGAGAGAACTTAGTCTTAAGTTGTGCATACCTGCTTGTAGGATCATGGCTCCTCTCAGTAAGATTTGAAATAGCAAATTATCCTCAGCTAATTTATTGCTTCTCTATTAGTCTCTTTAGAAATGTAAATTGATATTAAAATAAAACATCCCTCTGAAAGTTCAAGCATTTAACTTGCAAAATAAAAGTCTATGCCAAGTCCTCTAATATTTCCTCTTTTTTCACACTTAATTTCAATTAAACTGTTAAAAAAATGCGGTTGATCTTGTACATAGTTTTGTTCCTTCCAAGAATGTGCAGAGCTGATCAGTTCCTGCCTCTATACTGAGCAGTTACAAACTTGCAGGAAGCCCAGGGCTATAATGCAAAGATAAGCACAAGAGCACAAGAGAAGGGTACAAATACATCAAGTGGGTAGAGCCCACTACAGTGAGGTACAGTGTTTTATAAGATCCCCCAGGTCATCTAAAAGGATGATCAGGTATGACACAAGGTTACAGGTGGTCCATTCCCTTCTGAAGCAGCAGTAGGCATTTCAAGAGAATTGAACATTGTGTCCATCAGATTGACATGGTCATGTCTACATTAGGTAACTAACTCACAATTCTCAACTTGGAGAACAAGATCTGGTCAAGAGGTTATAGAATCATAGAACAGAATAATTTATGTTGGAAAAGACCTTTAAGATCACCGAGTCCCCATAGATGGAGACATTAGGTCACCTTCTGGGAAGAGGCCAAGGTATGTCATTTTGTAAAAGTGAAGGTTTCCATTAAGTTGTACTCTGGCTCTTGATACCATTGTCTCTCTCCACCCTAGGCACCACATTCTGCTGGTTTTGGCTAAAACATACCAACAGCTGGGAAATACTAGGTGTCAAGCTTAGCATAATTGTTGGCATGAGTAGCTTAGAAGTAGCTAAATTTGCTGAAATCTTAGGCCACTTTTTGCCTAGCTAAGTAAAGAACCAGTCCAGAACTGGTTTGAGACAGAAGAGGCTACAACCATCAGCAGAAGCAGTAGCCTTAGAGATAAGAAAACAAGCGGCCGTCCTAGAGACAAGGAAAGAACTCAGTGAAAAATGGGAAGACCCCAGACCCTAATATTACTAGTGGCCCCAGCTGTCATATGAGGGAACGATTGTAAAGGTAGAATTGCCCAGATATTTCTTTGTTCAGAGTACCTTTGCAGAGGCACCTAGCATGAGCTGCCAGTACGTCTGTACCACTCAAATTATCTCATGAGACTTCAAACCTGAGACTCCACTGAGGAGAACCTAGGGTGAAGAAACACCAGCTGCCTGTAATAAGTAAGGGAGATCATACAGTGGAGGAAGGCAGCAGCTAAAATGTGCGTGAGACTGTGCAAAAAATGAAAATGATATAGGACTGAATACATGCAGAACATCTTAAAGCATGGGACATGATAGGTCTGAGTGTGTGGTGATCCTTGAAGCTGGAGAAAAATGTTGGGACTCCAAATCTCTCATGAACTTTAACACCAAAAAAAAAAGACATAGACATGTGTGTGTATGTATATATATTTATTTATATGCTGTGTCTCAATTTTAACAATCAGAAGAAGATAAAATTTTACTCTTTATTTATGTCCTTGGAGTTTTCTGATAAATGGTTC
This sequence comes from Gallinula chloropus, assembly GCF_964237585.1. Taxonomy (NCBI): domain Eukaryota; kingdom Metazoa; phylum Chordata; class Aves; order Gruiformes; family Rallidae; genus Gallinula; species Gallinula chloropus. The sequence continues at coordinate 118,107,745 of NC_140087.1, read as the reverse complement.
ACGAGCTGTTAGCCAAACATGCTTTCCAACATCCTACATGCAGTAAGCAAAGCCCCAGCTGAACGCCCTACGCTTAGACACCGATCAGATTAATAACCTGCAACATGCAAGCTGGAGCCCTTCGAGTACAGACAGTATGTCTAGAGGCATGTGCCACTTGAACAATATGTGCCTGTGCATAAATACACCATCCACTTCTGTCTCGCCATGGGGCAATTGCCCGTCCATTGAGAACAGGGCAGACTCTGCCACTGCAATTACCTCTTTCCCCTGTAGTTGCTGTAGTTGTGATAGCTGCTTGAACTAAGGCGATGTTTTTGTATGAATCTGAGCTGCTGGTACCGAGGCCTTTGGGAAATAATCAATTACCATATTAGAATAGCACCAGGTGCTGATGGAGATCTTTGCTGACAAAAGCCCTGCGCTCACTAGGTGCTCGGCACTGGTCCCTCACTTTGCCTTTCACACCTTTCAGGACTGGACATGTTGATGCAAATAGCCCAAGCAGCTCTGACCTGGACTTCAGTGCAAACACCTTTATTCACAGCAGTGATAAGCAGGATTTGGCATCAGAACCTTAAGAGTTATTTCAGAAATGAACTAGGCCCACCACATGTTGAGAGGTTTCATTGTAAGGAAGACTACCTAATTGCTTGTAAGCGACATCCTAAGTATCGTTGTACACAGATTTAGCCATTAATATCATTTTGTTTTAATTGCTGATGGTTCTCTTATTTGCACTCCTCCAACTGAACTCCCTGATTGGAATACACGAGCACTCCCATCAGGCTTTTGAAACAAAATCCACAGCGGAGCAACAACGGTTCAGCCCTAAGCCTTTCCCCATTAGTGATAATGAACAGGAGCTAATCCGTAGCAACACAAAAGTACGCTTTAGTTTGTGGACTGTCATATCCTTTAAACACGTTCCCTCCCCCCCCTCAAAAAAAAAAGGGGGGTGAGGGATATTAATACAGCGCATCTCCTCCTAGTGGCAGCACAAGGGAAATCACAAGTTCACTGGGTTGTACCGCTGTGACAGAATGTCATTTCAATTGCCTTATTAACCATATGAAAAAATATATCACAACAGTGAGAAAACTTCTCAGTTATCTATATCTTACCCCTAAGGCTATTGTCATGAGCCGGTGGCATACTAAGGGAAGAGTACTAATTCAGTTGTCAGCTGCCTTGCCTATTAAACACGAGGAAAAATACCAGCAACAAAATTGAAACAAGTAATAAGGGTAACAGAAAGGTCCAGATACCCTTGTCCACTTGATTTCTTAAATTAAACAAATACAATTACTTGTCCTGTTTTCCCTGTCACATAACATCGTACTGGGAGTCTTGTGCTGTCTTCTAATTGAGTATTTACTCTGCTTAAAATGCTACATGGGTTGCACTTTAAAAACGTACGTGCTGGAATATTATACTCCAAGTTCATGACCTGCACTGTAAACCATAAGAGGATGAGCAATGATCTGCTAAACCAAAACATGTTCGAGGGCTGGAAAGAGCAGGCTCACTGCTATGGATTAAGGAAGCCTACTGGTTTCTCTGCAGATAGCCTGGGTTGTTTGATTAACCATAGACTAACTCTTCCTAGCAGGAGGTGAACTGTTTCCAGGTGTTTGTTCACAGACATTGGGATGTTTTCTAAGACAAATAGAATGACACGATTCTCTGTGTCTCTGCTCTTTGCATCACCGTTCAAAGCAGTGGGCACTGAAGGTAATGTTCAGTCTACTTAATTCAGTGCCATGTGGGAGGACTCAGCAGCTGGATAAGTACAGGCCAACCCATCCTGTGCACATATCTCAGGGTATCTCAAATGCCACTACATGCCCTCATTTAGTCAACTGAAGCAAGCAATAAAAACCAAATGTATAAACAAAGTTGTTAATATTTGTGACTACTAGTGTTTTACTCCTACTTAGGAGCACCACACTGGTGTATGGAGTGGTGCTGAAGCATGTGTAAATCTCAAAAGTGTTCTTTTCACAAGACACATTTTTTTTCTTTATAATTTTGGTAGCTGATTTCGGTTGCTGAGAGATTTGGCAAAAGATTCAGTTCGAGTTTGAGACACAACGTGTGCAACGCAGCTGTCCAGCCACGATCACCTATGGCTATCTGAAATGCCTTAGAATACTCCTCCCTACCTTGAGTCACATCTCCAGAAGGGCTGAGATATTCCTTATGTCTTGTGGTCCCTACACTTAGGCAGCTGACTCACACATTTCCCTGTCTTCTCTGAGTCACTTTAGTGTATTTTGTCACTTTTACGTATGCAAAGTGTGTGTGCATCTCTATGCTTTTGTTCTGTTGGGATCTTACAGGGGTGACTGTTCAAACTGAAGGGAAACAGAATATATGGAAAGGTCGTTTCATGTCTACAGGAAAAGAGTGAATGAACTTCTAGTGCTGTGAGCAGGATTTCTATTTTTGCCCCTGTACCAACTGGTTGAAAAAATGCAGTGTAAGTAATGGAGGATGGTAACTACAGGAGACAGATGTTCCAGTGCAGGTTGGAGACTCTGTAACTGTCAGACCAGTGGTTTAATTGGAGTTCATCTATGGGAAGAAGTTGCTATGGAGGGAATATTGTTTTCAGGTAAGAGCAAGGGATGAGATTTCATTCTTGGCCATATCCACGTTAGCATAGCACTACTTCCACGTCATCTGCACTGCTCTTCAGTAGTATTCATCACCTTCACTCCTTCTGGCACATCTGTATGGCTTTCAGCTCCACAGCCAATGGCAATGGACCCAGATTTTTAATATGCACTCAGTGACAACACAAGAGGAAAGAAATTAAAACAAATGAAAATACTTTCTCTTCTGTGAGACCAGTCAAGCACTGGCATGGGCTGTCCAGAGAGGTTGAGAAGTCTCCATACTTGGAAATATGAAATACCCATCTTGGCATGGTCCTAGGTGACCTGCTCTAGATGCTTCAGCTTGAGCAAGGAGGTTAGACAGGATGACTTCCAATCTCAACCATCTGTGATTCTGTGATGGAGAGACAGCTGGTTTGGAGGCCTCTGGCAGGATCTCAGCTTTAGGTCTCTGGTATCGTCTTCAGTACCTGAGCTCTTAAGGGTCCCATCCTCGCTGAACACCCTCTGTGCCTGAGTTTTCCATTAATACCATCAGAATTTAGGCCCCTGCAATCTCATAATTACTGTCATTCTTCCTGTTGATATTCCTGACAGAATTGCTTACATTAGAGGCTAAGGATGTTCATATCTTTAAATACCTAGAAGTTGAGTTTGTTAAAGGGAAAGATAATTAGTATTTTCTGTTGTAGTATTTAGTTAAGGAAAATGGGTAACTTTAGAGGGCAATGAGACCCACAGACACTAGATGGTCCCAAGCACACACCCCACCCTGGAGAACTGGCAGCACGATTAGGCTAGAGATGGCACAGGTGAGGGATGTGTGCCATCCTTTGGTCACTTTAGACAGTGCTCAGAGTCTGCCCTATGGGGTTAGCCAAGGCTGATCCCTCTTCTTCAGGGGGCTCCCTTGAGCTGGGCCTTTTTTGCTGGGACCACACATGAGCTATGGCCCCACAGTCCTACAACCCTGCCTGGGCCTGGCCATGGGCACTGTTGGTTTGGATCTGGATGGCGGTCCATGATCTCACATTCTATCCTGTCCCTGTCCCCAGAGAGGTGCCTGCTACCTCTACCTTCAATCATCTAGAATTCAGATGATTGAAGTGCTTTGGAAAGAGTTCAAGCTGATTTTTTTTTTTTTCTGGGAAGGTACATTGTGACTGCCATGACCATAGTAACCACAATGCTTGGAGCAGAGGGAAGGTTATCTTCGTGGCAGTGAATCAGGGCTCAGGAAGCACTGTCTGACTTCATTCCTGGCTCTGCCTAAAGCTTTCATACTTTGGAAAATTTTCTGAGACCTGAATCCAGAAAATTAATTTCCTAAAGGTAAACTTTGGGGAAGATTAATACCCCCAAATTCCAATTATTTCTCCTTAAACTCCTTACTCCAGATATCATAATCAAATTTAAGCAGTTCCCCCGCCCAAGAGTCCTTTGATCTCTTCTGCCAGATGTTTTGGGTCCATCACAAAGCTGGAAACTCTCATGACCCAGCTGGTTTTCTCTGGGCACACCTCGACAGGGGCTCCAAGGAGAAATCAGAAATAGCCCTTGCTGCAGCTGGCCCCAGGGGCAGAGGAAAGGCCCTCACATTGTTTAGCCTTCCAGTATTAATGTCACCTTTAGCCTTTTCTATGTTGTCATCCTGAATATAATCACAACAAATAAAAATATGGCACAAATCCCATCCACTGGATTGAAGCTACTGGGAGGTGAGATAATTGATATTTCCAGAGAGCAGAAAGCCAGGCTGGATGGTTCTGTTAACATTATACCATAGCAATGTTGCTATCATTCATAGCACAGATATCCAGCAATACCAGTCTGAATACACTCACAGCTGTGAAAATAAGTTAAAAAACTCTCCATGGAAGGATTTCACTGAATAGTTGTTCTCAGTATTCATGAGAAGAAATATTTATTCGCCTGAAAATATAGATCCAATCCTTTTCAGTAAATTAGTAACAGACAAAGCAGAGTCAAAAGGGTATCTTTTTTTTTTCACCCTACTTTTTATTTTATTTGTAGCAAGCCTTCAGCAATTTGTAATTAGATCTCTCATGCTGGGAGAAAAAAAATGAGGAAGAGAAGGGGGAGAAAGACCCATCTTTCTGCAAAATCATTAGTACTTCTGTCAGCAGAAGGTTGGATCCTCAGCTGGTGTAAACTGAAAGTAGCTACACTGAAGGCAATAGGCAATGCTGATTGACACGGTGGATATCATTCCCACTGCCTGCAGGAGCCAAGTCTGAAGCAGCAGCAAAGCGTGATGAGTCTATATTAGATCAGACATTAGCATGTTTGAGGAGGAGATGTGGATAAAAGAAGAGATGTAAAAGGGAGAGCAAAGCAGGGTGTAAATGTGTGGGGTCCTAGAGAAATCAGACCAGTGGAAAGGCAGGAGGAAGTGGAGAGGACAAGGAGTGAAGGACTGAGAAGTCTGATGATCTCAAAAGGCTGGCAGAGATATAAATGAAGGGTCATGAGAGTCAGCAGTGTATTGAAAGAGGAAATCTCAGTTGACAAACATCTCAGAACTTAACAGGGGTTTGATAGAGCATCGGGGAGATAACAATTACTTTAAGCTTCTCAATTCTGACAGGTAATAATATGTTACTGGATAGATTAAGCAATGGAATAAGTTGCCAAAAGTTTTGGCTAAATGACCCCTCTATTTATGTCCTGCAGCAATATAATCTTTTCTTATTTATACCCATTAAGTCAAATTAAAAGCTCTAACAGTTTCTATGAACCTCCCAGGCATGACAAAGAAGGAATACAGCTCTTTAGATGTTGAAATCTTTGGTGAAAGGATGGTCTTTGACTATGTTGTGCCTGTAGAATGTCCGTTGTGAGTATATCTGAGTAACATTATGTGAAGCAAGGCCATCAGACTGCACATTGGTCTGAGCACAGAAACTCAATGAAGCTGCATGAATGAATCACGTCCTGGGTCTGTTTAATTTCTCTATATACTATTTCAATGTATATTAATGACAAAGTTTCATCCACAGTCAGGTGTTGATAAAGTGTCCTGGTTTCTGTACATCAGTCATGCCTTTTTATTTTTGTTTCTTGAGGCTAGACAACCCACTTGGTATCTTTCCCAGGAGACAGCCTAATTTGAAATTGCCTCACATCTCTGACCCTGTGTTTTCCTCCACGCTGCCATGAGACTTCAGTAGCACAAGTGCTTTTCTTTCAAGTCAGGGCTCTACCTTCTGCAGTGAATCGCAGGATCCCAAAATTGATGAAGGTGTCCTCCATCACTTGATTTGGAGTGTTTTACTTGGATCTTGTAAAAGATAATCCTTCATTTCAGCTAGTCATCTGGGTTTTCTTCCATAAACCATGGAGGCAGATAACTCTAGAGGGTGCTTCATCCTCCCGTTGATGTTCCTTTTATTCAGTGTATCTTAATCTTATCTATATTTACCTTCCAGCTAAAATTCTTACTTCTCAGCGGGAAATGGGATTAATTTTTTTGAGGAAAAAACCCACTGTTAAGTGTCACACATACATATATTTTCCAGCCTACACAAGCACGTCTTGGAATATCAGGTTCCCACTTTGAACTCTTCCCATTTAGAAGCTATAATCTGTGTTCTCTGAACATCCCCCTGAATTCGCTCCAAGCAAGCTATTTCTGCATATCAAACTATTGGTCCATCTGTCCATCTGGCTCACTAATCTTCTTCCCAGCTTGTTTTCTTTTTATTTTTTGGGGAGGGGGTTCTTTTCTATGTCATATCTGTGTGTCTTCCTCAGGGAAAATAAAAAAATTGCCTGCAGGTTAAATTGACTGGAATACTTGGGTGAACAACAACAGGTCTGAGGACAAATGGAAGGGGGCTTGCTTAAAAATATCAAGTGAATATCTGTGGGAAAATGCTGCTGTTGTGACCATCTGTGTATTGACATATGTTTTGCTATAGAGGGCTGAAGCAACATTCAGTGCTTCAATGAGAACCTCGAGTGTCTGAAGAATGAAGGGCTCAGCCATCTAAGCCTTGCTCAGGTCTGGGTAAGCCTCATTGCTGAATTATACATGAAGCCTAAACTGGTGCACAGGTGGGAAAGAAACTCCAAAGGACATAAGTGAGTTACGTTTGGAGCAATCAATGACTCCTTTAAAAAAATAGGAGGAAAAAAATCCAACCAGAACAATCAATAATCCAAAGAAAAGGATGATTATCCTGTAATACCAGTAATAAAAAACTTGACAATCCAAATTGGAAGGGTGAAAAGTCTCATTTTGTCCATGAAAGCAGATTACAGCTTGCTTCAGAACATTACAAAGCACTGAAATTTAGAGTCAACACTTTCTTTTGATTGAGCAACCACTTTAAATCAACTTGGCATGTAATCCTAGAAGAATTTATGGTTTTGAAAGGGGCAGGAAGGGTAAGGTTTTTGCTTTAATGAGTCTGGGGAAAGTCATGGACTGTGTAGCTGCTCCTTTGAAAGACTGCACATCACCATTTAAACAAAACAGTGTTGCTTATTTTTTTCTTCATCTAATTAGTATTTTATGCTGTGCTGTGGCACAAATCTTTCTGAGTTACTGTGCCAGAATAAACATCTTTCTTACCACCAAATTTTGCCCTAAGAGTTATAAGAATGAGAAATGGGCTTCAGGGGGGTGGAGGTCAGCCTGAAAAGGCTATCTTTGATGCAAGATGCAGCAAGAAAGGTGTCTTTAATGGTGATGTGTGCCCTTACCTGCCTGAGAAGGGAGTTAGAGCAAGTGGAACTATATGCTGAAACTATACACTAATAAGCCAGGGATACAATAATATATATTAAGTAATGTTACCTGCTTACTTGGAAGATGTCTGTACTGGATACCAGATCCCCAGCAACTCCTTTACCCCACAAGCAGTTTGTGCAAAGGTGTGAAACGTTTCCAGTCTGTGGGGGGGTATCGACACTCAACTACCACTAACATGGTTGTCTACTCAAGGTGCAAGGGGATGCTGAGACAGCTTTCAGAGCAGGCATGTGAGGAAAAGATACTTACAGGATGAAGTACTGAAACCTGTTGTTACCCCATCTGTGTGTAAGGACACCGCAACGTTCAGCCTTCAATTTCCATGGGATAACTGCAATCACCTTCATCTGCATTGCTGGTTTCGCTCTTCCCCACCTCATTTCTTTCTTCTCTGACTATAAGGGCTGGGGAGGTGGGTTATTTTTCATTGCAAAGAGCCGTATTTAGACCACTCTTTCTCCTTCCTACACATGTTTAATTTAGGCATCATATCACAGAGCAGAGCACCAAAGTTTACTTCTCTTCATATTCTTCCTACCAGACTGTTCTGGGTACAGTCTAAAAGTCCTCATGTCACAGTTCCAGTTCAGGCACAACTGAGTTTAAAAGTGTTCATGAAAAGGTATTTCAACAAAAAAAAGCTGATGGCATTAAAGAGAGAAGAAAGAAGCTTTGGTTTTTTTTTTTTTCAACTCCAATATGTGTTTTTAAGCATCTACATTGAAATGGTGATAGAGAAATACCTAATGGTATTTTTAATTTTAAATAGGTGAAAATACTGGTTCTTTTTGGTCAAGGCTTTTAGTAAACTCCGCTGTCTACCAAAGCATTTCATTAAATATTGTGGACACAAAATTATTAATGGGAAGTGGGTGCACAGGTCTGTGTGTGTGTGTTTTGTCCTTTTCTACAATGTCAAAGAACAATTAAAAACACTCTTTCACATTCCAGCTAGAGGCTTTCCAGAGAGGCTGGCATTCTTCATGATTGTTCCATCTGCTCCAATGATCTGCTTCACTTCACCGGCTCCAGATTTTCTGACTGGGCTCATGTGCCTATTTTCAACCTTAAATTTATCTGCTGGGGTGTTTCCTAGGGAATTCAGTTAAAAATGTAGGAGGTAATTCACACAGGAATCACAAATGAGCTAGGTAAAGGAAGCCCTCTGAGTTTTAAAATGCCTCTCTTGAGTCATGATGTCTTCCAGAAGTAAGGAGAGAAGGCATTGCCTTTCCTCATTTTTTTCACCTGGGAGTTTCAAAGGCATGCATTTTGGAAATAATAAGGAAAGTTCAAAGATTGCTGGAGTATTTATTTGCCTGTTACTTCACTGTGGTCCTTGGGACCAGATCAGAGACATTTTGGTGCCTGGAAGTACAGGAAAGTTTCAAAAAGACTTTAATTTTCAGCCACATGTTTCAGCACACAACAAACTTTGGAAATTCACACTAGGGTGTGTTCCAAAAAAAAATAGAAGGGACATTATCCAGCCCCACTAATTTCAGTATCTACTGAACAAAATCCTTTCTAGACTTTCTCATATCCCCATTGTGGGTGGAGGAACCTCTTTATTTCTAATTTCTTGAGCAAGCACAGAAACATGGAGAATCCAAAGGCAAGAATATGCTTTTGAAAACACGTGAATAAGTTGTCTTAAAGAGAATTATGGGGAGATAAAACTGTTTGGAAAGCAGGAAGGTGGACATGCACTCTTAATTGTCATATTTGATGTTTCTGAAAATATTATGTCCGGTCTACTCTTTGGGCATCACATTTTTTACTGACACTACAAATTTTCCCCCCCAAATTTGCATTAAAAAAGAGAAAGAAGAACTGTTTTTGCTGGTCTAGGCAATTTATTGTGCCAGAAGCTAATGAGACATGAATAAGGCCAGAAATGCACATCTTTTCTCTTCTTTTAACTTTCTGCCTTTTTGCTGCTTCTGATTTTTCCTCAGATATCAGCACAACTTCACTGTGCTGTCAAAGCCTATGTATGATCACATGGCTAAACCACAGCAAAAATCCCTCACTTTTATTTCAACTTAAATGGATGGCTCTGGGTGAGAAGAATCTGGTATTACTTTTCTTCAGTCCTTCCCCATCCTGTAATGGGAAAGAAAGAGGAGAGGAGAGGAGAGGTAAAAGGGAAGGGAAGGGAAGGGAAGGGAAGGGAAGGGAAGGGAAGGGAAGGGAAGGGAAGGGAAGGGAAGGGAAGGGAAGGGAAGGGAAAAACAAAATCCAGATCCACAGAATTACTCAGGGCTACTCTTTAGCAGGTTGGGGTTTTTTAAGGGGCATGAAAGGTTGAGAATTTGATCCAGCAAATAGTTTTCCAGCAAAAGGAAAACAGTTTTACTGCTTCCTCAAGCCAGAATAAAAGCAGGCTGTTCTGCACTGCCCACTGTCTCTCTTTTTTTCCTGGGCATCCGACCTCGGATCTACCCAACAAGCAAGAATACTGTTCAAACAGGTGTCCTTGTGCTGATCCACTGCAGAGGAGAGCAAGCATTAGCACTGTCCTAGGGAGGGGAAGGAAAGGGAGGCTGTAAAAGACAGGGGAAAAAACAGGAATCCTTTTGGGTCAGCCCACACTTCAAAAGATGTTTGTGAAATCAGGACCTATGAGATGTTTCAAAAAGAAAACTAATTCCAAAGTAGCTGAAATTCCATTGTTGTGGGAAAAATAAGTAAACAATTTTCCTTAAAATTATCTGTATAAATGAGATATTTCCAATGGAAAATGTACTTGCATTTTGGAGCAGCAGCCTTACTCACTTTTTTTCCCACTAGAACACTTCAAGAAGGTCTTCATTTAGCATTTCAAGTATAAGTGCATGAAGCAATCTCACACATTTGGGTACACATACTCATGCACAACACTTCTAAGTCCATGGATGTGGAATTTTTTAAACTTAGACTTATATATAAACTACATAAGACTTCAAAGACATTTTAGGGCCAAAATAATGAAGACAAAATTCTTCCTCACCACCTCAAACAAATCCAGTGAGTAATACTAATGTCTCCTTAGTACACACTGTGAGGAAGACCTCTAATTTTCTCCTGTTCTTCCAGTCAGATAAAATTGTATCTCACTCCTTTGCAATATTGCTGTGGTTTTGCAGTATAATTAATACTCTGAGGAAACACACACTGAGAATCTCTTCTAGAAGCTGACCTGACAGATGACCTCCATGTAAGATATAGAGTAAAACAATATCCACTTAGCTGATAACTAAAGCTGATGGAATAAGTAACTCTGACATCATATTCCTCCCAATCAGAAGCAAAGGCTCCAGGTTGGGCAAATATTGGGGCAGGCTGTTTAGACCCTTGGCTCTACTACTGAAGCATCTGGATCCTCCTGAGCACCATAGCAGGCCAACACTGCACATCATTGAGAAGCCACTTAATGTATTATGCTGACCCCTGCGTAACTCTGGAGCAGTTTGAGATGCTCACACCATGGCATAGCTCAATACCCTCTGTGGGGTCTATAGACTAATAAAAGATGCGGAGAAGGAGTCCTGAGAGATAGTATAGCCCACTCCCTCACCTGGGAAGTTTGTCTACACTGTATTTTTGATCACAAGAGCTGCCATCCCTGGGATGTAGTGTGTACTTTAAAATAAAAAGAAATTAAAACCTGAGATTCCTGTAACAATGGAATAAACTCAGCCCAGAACCGTTCTTTTTCCTATTGGTACCCATAGATGCTATTCACAGAGTTTATGATAATGGTGAATGATGTGGATTAAAGTGGGTTAAAATAAATACTCAGAATATGAAGAGGCTGCTCAGAATCATGACCCAATAATGCTGGTTAATTGTCTGGAGTTGATTAAACAGCGATTGAGCTTTAACACTTTCCTCTTTAAAAGTACTAATCTTGAAAAAAAGCAACTCATATACTAGATTTTATGCCCAGGAATTGTGTCTTTGATTTCACTGGAATTCATACATAAAGAAAGGGGAAGGTACAAGTGAATTTTTTTTTATGATCCCATCCACGTTATTAGGATCAAACTCGAGTTCTCACCTTCTCATGTCAGATGGTTGAACCTCACCTGGGTAGGACAGTCAGCTCATACCTGGGCATCCTATTCAGTATCCCCCCAAGCCCCCTGGAAATTTTATGGGGAAGGCCAAATTTGTGCTAAATGTCAGTCATCATCTTCTTTTGCTCTTTAAAGAAAAGCCAAACAAATCAACCAAGAACTTTCAACTCAGACCAAGGCTGGGCAACGAAATGATGCCGTGCAACGAGCGAAGGAGCGGTGGCAGCTCTCTCAAGCTTCTGCATCGCCTGCGAAGCATCGCTGGGGTCTCTGGTGGCACAAAGCGGCGGCGGCTGACGGAGCTGGAAGGAGTTTTCGTTGTAACAACATTGCCACCTAGTGCTTCCGAGGCACAGTTCAGGCAGGGCCTGGGAAATTACTGCTTTAGCAGCCATAACAAGTATTTAAAAAGTTTATTTGACAGGTTTCTAATATTTGAGAGTAGTGAACTAATGCAAGAAATGCATTAGTTGTGTTGGGTGATCCACCTTGGGAAGAGTGGGTGTAAAGTGCTCTTAAAAGGTGAGGCGTTGCCGTTGTCACTGCACAGAAAAGAGAGAACAAAAAGGAAAAGAAAAAAGAGAAAGAAAAAAGGAGATGAAGGTGAAGAAGAAGAAGAAAAGGGAAAGGGAAAAGGAAAAAAGAAAAAGAAAAAAGGAAAAGAAAAAGTAGAACAAGTAGAAAAAGTAGAAAGGAAAAGAAAAGGAAAAGGGGAGGGCAGGGAAAGGGGAGGAAAGGAAAGGGGAGGAAAGGAAAGGAGAGGAAAGGAGAGGAAAGGAGAGGAAAGGAAAGGAAGGGAAAGGAAAGGAAAGGAAAGGAAAGGAAAGGAAAGGAAAGGAAAGGAAAGGAAAGGAAAGGAAAGGAAAGGAAAGGAAAGGAAAGGAAAGGAAAGGAAAGGAAAGGAAAGGAAAGGAAAGGAAAGGAAAGGAAAGGAAAGGAAAGGAAAGGAAAGGAAGAAAAGAGAAAAGTGAGATTCATCACTTTGACATCTATACACTAAAGCAAGGATAAAAGACAAAAATCGTCATCTGTTACAAATAGTGATAGGTAGCACCCCTGGGCCATAATACATGCCACCTATTCTTAATTATTGTTTAATAATAAATGTGTTGTTTAATATGCATAATAATAAAAATAGTAAAAAACATGCCCTCTATGTTTTTATTCTTACTGCTCATCATCCAGAGAGCCAAAGCAATGTTAATTCTATGGCAAAGCTATCAAAAAAATGTTAATTCTATGGCAAAGCTATCAAAAACTCCAGCCCTGTAGTTTAGCCACACTACCACCTTTCCTGTAGAACTAACTTTCAGTGAAAGATTGCAGAAACACACCACTTCTGGAATAATTCAAAGCTTGCTTGCTTTGTTTTTGCAGTGACGTGTGAGGTGCAGTTTCACGCTACCTTGTGAGGAATTTGGGGTTTTGAACATTTTAAATCTGATCCCAGTGACTACGCTACTACAAAGAGAGAGAGGATACCTGCAGGGTAGAGGTAGGATTTTATTCCCTAAAGAAAACAGCATGAGAACATCTATTCTAGACCATCTTGGGAGAAGGGGAGAAGTTTTGCTCACTGTATCTGATTGATTTGACTTTTTGCCAAGTGAAATAGCTGCCTCTTCTGCATATTGCCAGGTACACAGCAGGAGAGAGATTCCTGGCAAGGGAAAGTATAGAGATGGGATTGAAATGGTCTGGCTGCAGACTCTGTTCTTGCATTGTTCCAACCTAGCATGATTTGGGGAGTAGCTTAGGTTAGCTGTACATTTTCATATGAGATCTAATTTCAGGCATCTTCATAATAGTTTTTATCTACCCATATGGGCTTAGAAAAAGACATGGTACTTCTGGCTTTATCCTCTGAGATTATATAGGTATCTGGTACTAAATCTACATCTTATTGTCTCAATATTAAGCTGGGCACTGCATTTTAGGTAATACATCTACTACGAAGTTAAGCAAAAGGTAATCACCTTTCCCTTGTCTACACTTTCTCACTGAACAGCTTTTTAATTGCAACACGAGTACAGATCTCTCTCTAGAACTCACTATCTTTACTGCCAGCATTTACCTTAATAAAAACACACACAAGACTGTACGCTTCTTGCCTCTCTGAGGTAAGATGTGTCTGTACGTTGCTAGCAAACACAAGCAGGTACCCCTTTGGGTTGAAGTCTTCTGCAGAAGAATCCACTGAACCCTTTAGGCAACTTGCATTTGGATGAATCCATATGCAGCTCCATCTGTCAATACAAGGTTTCGGGATTACTCTATTGGCAGTGTCCATGTTACAGGGGAACTCTTCAGATATGATCTGCCTGGCTCAATAACCCATAGAGGCAAAAGTCCTGATATTTGTGATAGTTTACAGTAATATGCTCAGTATCCTACAGCTGTATCTGGAAATGTAAAGGGTTTAGCAAATCAGCAAATTTTCCTTGTGGGCCTTCTTGTTCTTCAACTGGAGAAGTATTCCTCTGTGTCCTAGCTGTCATTACATGCTTGACAGTTTTCAGAATGGGATGTAACAAGGTGTCCAAAACCATTGGAGACAGATTTTCCTCCAACACTAAAATATACAGTAGTAACTTGCTCTCTTTAGTAAGCATCGTGTGCCTTGTAAATCTGGTAAATGGGTGGCTGAGAGCTCCTGGTTCTACACATACTTTATAAAAACCTGTCCCTGTTCCTTTTAATTGCTTTATGTTTTCCCTTCTTCTAAGACTAATAGATATAATTGCACAGAGACTAATCTCCTGTGAAAAGTGACTTATTTGGAAACACATCCGGTGCTCTAAAACTTATTGTTACAGACACAATACTCATCTGATGTTGGTAATCTGTGTCATATGCAGGTTATCTCTGTCATCATGTCATAACCTCAATTTCTGCAAATAACAGATGAACAAAGCTTTGCTTTTTTAGGGGAAACACTTGAAAATCTGCTTTTAATGTAAAACCCTTGTATACAGGTACTTCAAATGATAAAGAGTGGACCCTGATCTCCTCTTGACCTGTCTTTGACTTTTAGGTCTCAGTGTTAAGTAAATGCAAAGAAAAGGTAAAGGTCTTTGGGGTGGGATTCAACACTGCTAAATGAAGGCATCTATTTCTGAGATAGTCACACCCTCTTTAAATGGGGACAGATACACTTTTGTGTAGCACACACCTTCTGTCCTCCTTTAGGAATGACTATCCACCTTGTCTGTGCTAATCTTTCTATGATGGATAGAGCTGAAAAGGTCTAACTCAGATTTAGATATATACAACACAGAAGTGGTGGCAATGTAGCCAGATCAGTCCCACTCAGACTAGTACTGCTGTAAATGACTTCCTGCAAAGCAAGGTGAGGATGAGCTTATCCCAGTGACATGCTGTGAGTTAAAAGCACCTCAGGGTGGTGACTACAAATTCCTTGATGCCAATAGGTTAATCACCTATTAACTTCAGGGACCTCAGTCCTGCTCGTTCAAAGCTATTCAGAAGGAGGATGTCAGGCACAATGACACTGACCATTGAAAGTTAAGTCCTATTTGCACAGAAGCCCTCAAGCTGGGGTGACAGGCAAGGATGAAACACCTCTCATTTAGTGGATTAGAGCAAGGTTAGGATTGTTTTTTAGAGCATCTAAATACATAATCTCTTGGACTATTTTTTTTTTTAGTTGGGCATTTCAACACTACTGTGTTTTCTGTGTCTGTAACCACTCAGGTACATGTGGAAACACAGTTGGCATTTCTGGGTATATCCTGGTACAGTTAGACACAAAAGTGGAAGGACTAGAATCCCATGTCTATGACAGGTCTTACCAAACAAAGACATTATGAAGATTTTACTGAGCACAATTAAGTGCTTACTTGTTAATGCTTTCACATCAAAATGTTATACATTTACAGTAGATTCACAGGGAATGTTTTCATGTAGACACAAGCTTTGCAGAAATGCCCTATTAGAAAGTTCAGTTTACATTATACCAAGGGCAGAAGAAAATTCCAAGCTGTCAAACCCTTCACTTAAAATAATTTCTTTATCACTGTCCCCAAACAAACACATCTCAGGAGTGTCAGCTATGATGACTCACGTGTAGAAATATGGTCTTTGGGGTACAATACATCTTGAACCAGAGATGATTTAGCTTTGAGAATTTTTAACCAAGGTTAAGTTCTGTCCAGTTGTTGAAGTCAAACAGGAAAATCTGCTTTTTCCAGAAAATCAGTGTCCCTGTTAAAAAGCTAATCCCAGCTGTTATCCATAGAGTGGCCAATATAACTAGTGTACCACATATATGAGGTACATTTGTCCACAGGGAAGAGAAGAAACAGGACTCATTGAAATAAATTTAAAATTGATTTTTTACTGAAGATGTTAAACAGTAGGGTTCCTCCAAGCTCCCTAATTCCCAAATTAAGAAGCACAACAGACTGTCATTATGCAAACCTGCTTAAATTCAGGCCCAAACGATTTACTGACTAAACTAAGTAAAGCAAATCTTGGCTTTGACCACAAATAACATATTTTTCAATTTAGTTTTGAAAAAGAAAATCAAAAAAGGCAGCTTGAATAATTCAGAAAGAAAGAAGTTGTATGGGTTTTTTCCTTCCTGTTTTCAAATTTTGTGTAAAAAATTCTTATTTGGGAGATTAGGAATGGGAAGAAAAAATGCCAAGGGAAACATTTTGATATTTAAGAACAGAAAAGCACAGTACCAGATCAGAACAGTATCCTGCCTTCAGTATGTACCAAAAATTAATGTCTATGGAAAAGCATAAAACAATGTTTCTTCAGAATTGTCTCCCAACATGCAATACAACTTTGGGATTTCCCAGGCCTGAAATTTTTATCTAGCTCAGTGAACTTTTCTTCACAATTGCATAGGCAATATTTGAATTCATGTAGTTTTAGGACTTGTAACATTTGATATCAGTGTCTGGAAACAGAATTCCATGGGTTAACTGCATGGAATGATGAGAGACTTTCTTGACTTTGAAATCTCTGATCTATTATTTCATTTGATCCACCTCACTCTTGCACCAGGACAGCAATTGATCATTTCCCAATTGATTCATTTTTACTTATTTAAAAATAAAATTCCCCAAACATTTATAACTTGATGAATGAGTGTGACTCCTCTTGTTTCTTGTCATGAAGGAGATAATGTCACTTAGAGCCTCCACTGCTTTTACGTGTATGGTGGACTTCTTTGGACAGAAAGCTCCTCTGTGAGGCAAAACCTTGTTTGACATCACAGAGGATAGCAAAATTCTGAGCATGGTCATGGCTGCTGTAATTAGATGGGCAAAAGAAGACTCTAGTTTTCCTCTGTACATCCTCTGGCTTTTCCTGACATTTGTGATTTGCTTTCACATGTGTCACTGTCATTATTGTGGTTACAATTTGTGTCACATTTCCTATTTGAACCTAACTAGGAACAGGGATCTTGTCTCCAGAACAAGAGCATTCATAGATGTGCTTCACAGCTCAGATTTGGTAGGTGATTACATGCAGAAGTGATGGAAATTACATACTAATAAATTTTTATCTCCCATCCATTAAAAAAAAAAGCATGTCAAGACACATGTGTGCACACACCCCCTGAGAATGTCTTAAGTAAGATCTCTAAATCAATGGGTGGGATTTTTTTCCTCAGATCTCTGAGGTGTATTTGTGGTACTGACAAATTTTTCACTGGTTTCACAAAGTCCAAAATTTTCAGGTTTTATCAAACAGATTTTCTGTAAACACAAAATCTAGTACAGGTGTAGAAGAATTTGGATAACCTAGTCATCAAAATTCAAAACTGAGTCTTTCCCAATTAAAGACTCCCCATTGAGTCTTTCCCAATTAAAACTTTAATGTAAAAATGTCTCCAAATGTACATACTAACAAAGATACGTGTGTGTATTTGTGCACTTTCCACTACAGATGAGGGAAACATTTGGCATCTATTCTGGAGGTTAAATTGTCTCACCAATCTGCTGTCAGATGTCAGTGAATAGATTAAAGCAAGAAGACAAGAAATAAGAGCTGAGCAAGTGTGTTGGAGAGGCTGCTGGGAGTGTCAGTGTTGATCCTTGTCTATGTTGAAGAGCAAAGAAGTCCTCAGAAAGAAATGAGCTTCTTGGCTCACAGAAGAACTCTGCAAGACAGAAATTTAATTGAGAGTGTGCTAATTAAGGTGTGTTGGACACTCATTAAATTGACTGAGACACTAATTCAGGACTTGCATATTTTAGGAATGCTGAGCGAACTTCTTTTGGTCTGATTTCTAGCAGGTAACCCTTCTGTCTCCTAGGACCTAGAAGGCTCTTGGCATTTGTGTGGATGCAGACTTAGGTGGTGCTACCTCATAACCAGCTGCATGGCAACAGGGGAGATACTCCAACTCCAACCAGGCAGCGGATCCTTTCTCTGGGAAGCACAGGCAGTAACCAGGTTTCAGAACAACCTCATGACTTCGCCCCACGTTGACTAAAACCATCAGCGAGAAACTCTGTCATGTGAATTTACACAAAACATATTTCTTGGGTCAGGCATGAAATCAAAATTCCTTTAAGGAAGATGAGACTTTAAACACTTGATGTCAGGGAGAAAAACAAACGTCTCCAAAGGCCTTATCTCACGCCTGATACAGCCACAAACATCTGCTTCCGTTTCAGTTGTTCCTCCTGTTAAAAACTAAAGAGAGTGTTTCCAGATCCCTGGAGCAGCTGTCCCTTTTAAGCCAGATACAGAGCAATACGACACACACTGTTGGACTGTGGATGGGAGAATGCTGTATTTACCAAACCAGGCAATTTTTATCTCTTATTTTTGGACAATTGCTAGGCAAAGCAGTGGAAGTCTATTACCAGCTTTTTCATATGGTGTTTTCAATCCTGAGTTAGAAACTGGCAAGTACGTGTGGCGTATTTCAGGAGAGTCTCATCACTAGCAAATGTGAGATGCAAATTCAACTAAAGCCTACAGTTTAATCCTCATTAAGAGACTCATTGGTGTCCACTTTATCAGGATAATGAGATAGAAAACAAGAGTCCTAAGGGAGACCTTAATTAGGAGTTCTGGCAGGTCTGTTAAAATGAGTATATGATGACTGATTTGGAGGGGGTCTGCTGTCATTGCATTTTGTTAATATGCATTTGCAAATATATCTTGTTCTCCTAAGCTTTAAAATGCATTTGGAGGTCTAGTTCAAGTAGCTCTCATCATTCTGTGATTTTTAAAATACTTTCTTTAAATTCCTGCAGACCTCCAACCTCTCAGCCATTCTGGCTTTACTGGCAAGGCTCCTTACAGAGTATGATGTGTCAGTAATCAATATATGACTCAGTCTGAATTAAAATCTGATTAAGGATAATTTTAGGGCAAAATCAGAGGAGAGAAATTCTTGATCAGGACAGAAACCCCCTGTTCAAGCTGGGGCAAATAATTTAATCTCTCTGCCTCTGATCCCCACCTCTAAAATGGAAAATGATATTATTTGCTGACTTGTGTTATTTCCCTTCTTGTTACCTGTTTTAAGATTTCTCAGACAAAACCTGGGGTTTATTTATCTGTATGTAGACCACACAGTCTTGTATGCTGACTGCTGATATTAGCTGCTCCTGCAAAATAAATCCATCCTCATCACATTCCTGTTGGACTGCAGCACATCTCCCTTCTCTGCTTCCTCCACAACCAAAGTGCTGTTTGGCTGTCAAATAAACTTGGCTGCTAATTCAGCCAAGTAAATGTTATTTCATGGGCAGGAGAATTTCCAGAAGCTGAATGGCTCTGCAGTACTCTGACCCCAGAAGCCAGGAAGGATTTTCAATACATCTGCACAGCCAGTGGCTCAAGAATGCCCCAGGCCATCAGCTGGTGGGGTCTGGAGCATATGCAGGAGAAATACTTGGCTGTTCCAGCCCCGTTCTTTCTGTATCTCTCATGACTCTTTTACTAGTCACTACCCAGAGAAAGGCTTCCAAACCACAGGGATATTTAGTCTGACTATATGTTTTGGGTTTGCTTGACAAGATTTTTGTAATGGGGGGTGGTGGGGGGGTGGTGTGTGTCTATTAACTGGGTGGCTCGCAGGGGTGTCTGCTGCAAAAAGCTTCTAGAAGGTTCCTTTATGTCCAACGGAGACAATATCAGCTGGATCCAAGATGGACCCACTGCTGGCCAAGGTCGAGCCCATCAGTGACAGTCAGAGTGACTCTGGAATAACAGTTAAGAAGGAAAAAAAACCAAAACAAAACATAACAGCAGCTTTTTGACATCAGAGCGAGCAGTGAGAAGACATAAGAAACTTTGCAAACATTAAGGAGTGGGAAGAGGTGCTCTAGGTGCCAAAGCAGAGAATTCCCTGCAGCCTCTGTAGAAGACCATAGTGAGAGAGGTTGTCCCCCTGCAGCTCATGGAGGATGTGGGGGAGTAGAGATTCTACCTGCAGCCTGTGGAGGACCCTACACTGGAGCCGGTGGAGGCACCTGAAGGAGGCTGTGACCCCATGGGGGGAACCATGCGGGAGAAGTCTATTCCTGAAGGTCTGCACCCCATGGAAGCAACCCACACGGGAGCAGTTCATGAAGAACTGCAGCCCATTGGGAGCACTCACATTGCAGAAGTTCATGAAGGGCTGTCCCCATGGGAGGGATCCCACACTGGAGCAGGGGAAGAGTGTGAAGAGTCCTCCCATGAGGAAGAAGGAGTGACCAAGACAATGTGTGATGAACTGACCCCAACCCCTATTCCCTACCCTCTTGTGCAGCTTATCACATTATTTTGTATTATAATAGTAATAAAATAAGTTTAAGCTTTTATTATTATGTTTGTAATTAAATTAGAAAACAATTTATTGCTATATTAAAATTTTATTGCTATAAAGTCAGTAACTTTTCCCTGATCTGAGACAAAAGAGCTCACATCTCTACAGATCTGCTTTCTATCCTCCACAACCAATCACTGCACATGAATTTCCTACTAGGCATGATCCCTATATACAAATCACCAGAGGCTATGTGGTTGTTATTGTTTGGCCTGAGCCAAAACCAAGCTATGAGTCCCGGAACTGTTCTAGCAATTAACAGCACAGTTTATTGCATGGGAGTGCCTGAACCAGGGCCTGGCAGTACTTAAGTAGCACAACTGCAGCCAAAGGGATACAAATACAGACACTTCCTTTATGACAGAATGGATGTCCATGATACCAACAGTGAGAGATGTATAAAACTCCAGAATGTTCTGCCTGCAGAGAGTTCCGCTATTGATGCCACATCTGTGGGTTGTTTAGGACCCCCAGGGCTGGCACAATCAGAAGAGAGGAAAGCAATCACACAGGAGAGCTTTGATTTGCAGCATTGACTTGCCTGACAAAGCACAGCTGTCCTTTTTCTTAGAATCATACATTCATTTAAGCTAGGAAGGATCTTTAAGATCTTGGAGTCCAACCATTAACCTAGCACTGCCAAATCCACCATGAAACCGTGTCCCTGTGTGCCACATCTGCTCATCTTAAATACCTCCAGTGATGGTGACTCAACCACTTCCCTGTGCACTCTGGCCATTTCATCTATTACTCATCCTACTTGTTAATTGGGAGACAAAACTGTCCCCACACCTCTCTACAAAAATCTTTTCCATTTAAAATCAACAATAAGTGCAATATTGGTAGAGGATCATTTTTAAATATCATCTAGAGGTTGGAGAGCTCCTGTGGGGTAGACAAAACATGGGTTCTCCACTCCTCTCAACATGCAAAGTAGGTTAAACCAACAACTCCTCCATCCACAGACTAGGATGGGACTATCTACGTCCACCTCCTATCAAGGCTAGACCTCTGTGTGGAAAGTTGCCACCCAATGACTCAGCTGTTCATAATGGAAACTGAGAAACAAATCCAGCAGTGAACTGCAGGTTCACAGTGACATTTATCCCAGAGCAATTATTTGGTTTTACTGGCTTTTCAGATTAGTAAGAAAAAATAGTTCAACTCAAAAAATTTCTTTTGTAAGGCACATAACTCTTGCTTTCTGTACAGGAGACGTGGGGTCTCAGTTCTGGTTGGGCACTAGTTAGTGCACTGCCTGGAATAGCTGAATTTAGGTTCCTTTCTGGCTGTGAGATGTAGTGGTTAAGGTGGCATTCCTGTGTAGATTTGCAAAGCAGTCCCTTAGATCAGGATGGTGCACAATGCCTCTGGAGGGACATACAAACTGTTTTTTTCCTGAAATAGAAAAGTTTGAGAGACCAAACAAAGGTAACAAGGTTGTCCCACTTTTCTGGCACGGATCCAATTTGATAATTAGAATTTCACAGGGAATTAGAATTTCACCTATCCATATTCCCTGTGAAATTCTAATTGCAAAAGATTTCATGTGTGTCCCCCTTGAATTCATGGGGTGTTTCTCAATCATGTTTTATTTCTGCCACACTGCCTACAAAATAAAATGAATGTTGGCATAACTTACAGAGCAGAGAATTGTGCACTGAGATTCTTTACCTCTCTAATTCTATGTAGCAGAGAAACACTATGTCCCCATGTGCCACTTTCAGAAAAGATCTTTGGCACAGAGATGGTCTGAGATCTCAGAAAGGTCTTATCTCTTCTGGGCATCTCTATCAACTTAATCATATCAAGCGGAGATATAATTTTTATAGCAATGTCTTGTTGTTAAGATGCTAAAATTCCATTTAAGATCATTTATAATTGTATAGGTTAATTTTCTTCTTATTCATCTCCCTCAATTAATTTGTTTTTATTTTCCTAATGTTAATTTACCTGACTTTTAATTCCAGGCAATATACCACGAGCTCTTCTCTATGGGACAGAAAAGTTGTCTTATTGCTGATGTTCTGTGTACGTGAAGTATAAAATCAAGGTTGTCACTGTTTAGTCTGGGAGATTTAGTAAAAGAAATGGAGCTCCTTAAGTTTTCCAGAGTAAGATTTTCCTTGCTGACAGTGGCTTTCCACATGTTTTTCTGTTTTCCAACATCTTTTTTTAATATCTAGAGATTCGAACTCAATAATGTATTGATCTCTTCAGTGATGTGCTTGGAGACAAAGTCACTGTTATTCAGTACTAACTCTATGTTACACACGTAAGACCATTATTAATTCTTATCCCTTCTAAATTTTTTTGCTTGCAGATGACGAACCCAGTCTTCAGCCTTTATATTCAGAAGCATGACTACAATTGCTGATTTTAAAGATGTTGTCATTAAATAGATCTGTTTGACTAAATATTCCAAGTCACTATACATGACAAAGGCCAAGGGTTTTTTTTTTTACCTCTGATCAATTTACAAAGTTCTTTATGGTGTTTCTTTGCCTCCCATCCAGGAACCTCCTGGAGTAGTTGAAGATTTATTGGCCTCTTTGGTACTTCTGGATGTGCAGCAGGTAGGTAGGCAACTGTAGCAGCTCCTGAAATGCAGCTGTGCCTACAAAGCATGCAGAAACTAGGGAACATTGGATCTGCTGCAGATGTTTATCCCATAAATCCCTTCTCAGAAATCCCTGCACTACACTGTTCCTCTAAAAACTCTGTTCGTAGCAGAAGAGTTTTATTTAAAGCAAAGTTTTCCTCTGCCCTACAAACCACCCCTTGACATAAGCAGTTTCTCTCCATCCTTAAACATCCCCATTTGAGGAACGGTATTGATAAGGTTATGAAAAATCCAGCATGGAATCACCCAGACATTGCAGATTTCCTGGAGGGTTTCCGGCAACACTCTGCATGTCTGTACCACATTTGACTCCGTGATACCTGAACACCAAGCTGAGTCAGAGGGACTGGAGTCGCTGATGTTTTTTATCTCTGAGAAAATACACTGTATATGATTTCAGAATTGCCTCAGGGTCTTATTCTTGAGGTTTTAGTGTGCATCGGTTACAAGGGGAAAACAGTATTAACTAGAAACCAAACAGAAAATAACTAAACTGGGTCACTCCACAGCCAGTTATTATAAGGGCTTTCTAACCTCTCAAAGGCTTTCCTATTTCTGTCCAGACACTGGTTTTACAAAGTGCCCCTTTGGAGAGGCAACTTGCATCTTCATTTTCCAGTCCTGTCTTTCACACTTGTGTGAAAACCTTCGCAGTCATTAATCATCAGCTTGCAGCAAAACAAGCAGAACCTCTGAACCCGTCTCACACCAGAGTACCATTAAGAAAAACAATTTATCATTTAACTCAACGTCGTTCGCATGTGAAGTTTATCTCTCCTAATGAGATGTTGTTCTCCATGGGTATTTTTTTTCCCCTGTTTCATTATTACAGTTCCCTTTAGGCAGGTTTCCCTTGAGTTTTAATTATGAAAACAACACCTGTTTTCAGTGTCACTGCCGGAGTTTTCATCCGCTCCAGAGAAAGGATTTGCTTCTCTGTTATCTTGAATGTCTTCCGCTCCCTGCATTGATTTCCCAGAAAAATGCTGTATTGATTTTATCTTGACATTTCACTGAATGCCTCATCTTCCTCATTCTTCCTTCTTCTGAATTTTAGAAAGCTGTGCTCACCCTTGTTCTCTCCGGTCTTCCAATTAGGGAATACTTGTGGTTCTCCTTTTCTGTTTTAAACCCCTGTGTGATCAGATTTTTTTGCTGCTGTGCCCTATGATTTTTTGAACCTGCTCTCCAGGCCATTGGGGAAGTGCAAGGATTTTTCTTGGTCTTCAGTCAAACCTTAAGACCTGTTATATTATTTCTACACAAAGATTGCTCTGCTTTTATGCTCCAGTTTAGGAGCTGTTTTCATCTGTCATGCTTGTGTTGGTCTGGATTGAAGAGATTGGTGTTTTGTCATGTCCAATACATTCATCATATCTAATACTAAATTATGCTTCTATTGGCTTCAAGATCAGGGTCAAAATGTTTCTGCTAAAGTATTCTGGCTATATTTTGAGACTGTTTTATTGTTAAGCTAGTGTTTTATTGTACTAGAAATAATACATAGTGATGAATAATACAGTAGTTCTTACCTTCAGTGTGTTCTGCCTTTATCTCATATATAACTTTTCATCACTGCTGTGGGAAAAATAAGGCATCAACAGCCAATAATGATAATTTTCACTATATAATAATAAAGGAGCAGTTCAGATCTAGCAACTTTTGAAAGAACAAAGAAAGGTAAACTTAAAACACTGCCAGGTTTATAAGATTACTAATCTAATGAGTTGGACAGAATTGACTACTAAACAAAAGATTTGAAAGGAAATTTCTGAATTGGCCTTTAAAAAAGTGATTTTTCACACAAGCCACTGTGTGAGAGCAAGCAATGTCCTGGCCTCCAGTCCTGGATAGAGCCAAAGAGCAGAGTAAGATCTAAATCTCAAAGCAGAGCCATGGATGGAAGGGGTTTGGGATACATTTTCTCCAACATAAACCACCTAAAAAGTGACTGACTACTTGAAACTAGACATTCAGCTTCCTCCTACAGATTATAATGGTAAATAATTGAAGTATCAAGAAACTTGGTTTTAGGAAAGATGGATCATCCCCTGAATGGATCTCCCAACCTGACATCAGAAGAATCAAGCTTAAACTAAATGCTTGATTTTTAGGTAGGGAAAGGTAGATTAGATGTTTTCCACCCTTAATGTCCCTAGATCTTTCCAAACAGGAATAGTTTCGGGCTTCATAGTCACATTCCAAATCTGATCGCTACAGCCTGGCACACTAAAATCATCACTGAAATTTTAATGGACTACACTTTATCACCCCTTCTTCCATCCCTCATGTAATGATTGTGTTGACAGTTAATTCCCTATCCTCCCAACCTCAGAAGCCCAAATGTAACAGAACAAATAGCTCAAGGAAACAACGTGTGCAATCTTGACTTTGTCCAGTCTTTTAGGGTGTTTCCAGATGAAAAAGTTTAAAAATATGCAATGACTGTTTAAATCTTTTGTGTCTAGTAGAGGTGAATCAAATCAACTCAATTTTCACTGTGACTTCGGCGGATCAGTGTCTCTGAGGGCAGGTCTTTAATTTTGGAGTTTATTTGCAGAAACCTCTCTTTGAATATATGTGTGTTCATATTTGTGTATTTCAGTTTTGTACATATATATATATGGTTAATTAGATCTCCATGCCATTACAATATTCTACCCCTTTAAAATGGCGGTTTCATTATTTTTTTATTTCATTATGAGCATTTTGAAATAATAAAGGATATAAAGGTGAGCTTAAATAACAGGAATTTTTATGAACAGCTACTAGACCAATTTCACAAGAAGTATTTTTAAAATAAGTAAGTGAAGCATAAATGTAATGGGGAAAAATATTTAAATTATTTGGAAGGCGTAGGATTAGCAGAATCGGTTTATTTTGTAATAATTTGTCCTAAATTCTCCTTATGATCCTAATAGCAGATGGTAATTTCAGTTTAGAGGCTACAATGAACAGAATCTTTGTATCTTTGCTACTACTTGGAATATATATGGCAAGTTCCTGTCAAAGTTTATAAATATAAAGTTAAACCTACATTGTTGTTTTTCTCATGGAGGGTTCTCCCAAGGCTTCTCCAAGGATTCAGATCACCAAAAACGGTGTGAGATTTTCCTTGGCCATCCAGAACTTCCTGACCACTACACTGCAATTCCTATGCTAATGCTTTTAAGAATTGTACGGGTTTTCCAAGTTCCATCACAGATCACCATCTTTCAAATTCAAGGTATTTAAATTATCTCAGTTTTTATGCACTGGGTTTTATTTAGCCTTCAGTACTTGGCAGCAATAATACTTTTGGGCTAAATTTATGGTATGCAAGGGTAATCATTAAAATGGAGGTGGCACAGTAATAATACTGAAAAAAACAACCAAGATTAAGGGTTTTCAGGATAAAAGGTAATTCCTAATTACAGTATGAAATTTCATATGTAATTAACAGGTGATGAAGAATCTTCAGGACCATCAATTGTGGTAGACGTAACATTATATTATGTGGGAAAGGTGTTTGTGTAGATGGGTGATAAAAAGGAGGTGAAGGACCTTGTAGTAGAGACTTGAATTTGGGAAGATTTACAAGCTGTGGCATTAAAAGTTCACAGAATGGCCTATAGCTCATGGTTCTGCTTTGTCAGGGGCGTTGCATCCGGTGATCTCTCGAGGTCCCTTCCAACCCCTATGAGTCTATGATTCTATTCTATGATTCAGATTTTTCCTCCACTATGAAAAATCAGAATGTAGTGAAGAATGAAGTGAAACAGAAGGCAAGACTGGAAGAAGATTTTTTAGTCTTTTAAAAGTTTTGCAAATTCTGAGAAATTGACGAGTGAATAAATTCACTTTATCAATATGAATAGTCCATTTTGACCAGTTGCAACCCCACAGGCTGCTATTTAACATATATAACTTGGCCTTTATAATGTTATGAGTTTGCTTTTTATTTTTGTACCATTTTAATCTAAAATAAAATTTAAAAAATCTAGCCAGTTTTGAATAAGGAGCTTGTAATGCGTTTGTTTTGGTTTTGTTATATTTCAGTGTGCAAATGGATGGGGTAATGTTTCAGCTTTCCATGCTCTCAACAGTTTGGATAACTCACATCCACAAAGTCATATTCTTTGAAATACTACTTTATGGGAAACTGCTAAAACAACCAATCGTTCATTAAGAGCTAACTGCCAGCATTGGATAAACTTGCAGAAGCCAAAGAAAGATGAGGGACTCTTTATGTTGGTGAAGACCATTACTCATCAGATGACAGTTGCAGCTTTGGAACTTCAATTGCTACTGTGCTTTGTTAAATTTGGTATTCATAACAAAAAAAAATTTCAAAAAATCCACAAACAGCACAAAAGTGAAACAAAAGCCCTGCTAATGTTTAAATTTTATAGTGAGATACAGCCACAAGGCACTAGCACAGAAGAATATTTCTGATTGGCTACCAGATGTCAGAGCTGAACAGATGAGCTGGAAAGTAGCAATTTACAAGCTATTTCATATTTAAAACTGTTAGGTCCTGTGCAAAACAATCTTTTGTCTCTGGGAAAAACAACAGGGGAAAGAAGAAAAGAAAAAAAAGAGAAAAAGATCCCCAGAAGAAAGGAAACATCCACTGAGCACAGATTCTCCTGGCACAACAAGAAATTTCAGATTTCTCTTTATTCATTCAAATGGTTTGTTTATTTCAAATAAGTACTTTATTATTTCAAATGAACCACTGTCATTTAATTATGTTAAAAGTCAGACTTGTTCCTTAGAAACATTAATTACCAACTGGCTTCACCTCTGCTGTGTTACGAAGTGTCATATCTTAACTTGCATCTCACTTTTTAACCGTTGTGGTATTGACAGAGCTATTTTAATGCAAAGTCTTACAGAATTTCTGACTGTGGTTGCTTAAATTGCAATTAATTAAGGGAAATTATCATGCTTAAACTCGAATGGAAATAATAAATGTTTATTTCAGGAAAGCGTAAAAGGTTTGTGCAAAACCATTGCATTCTATATATAGTCCTTCACTTAACAGCTCTACAAACCTGCAAAAGTTGGTTCTTGTTGAAAACTGCCAGGCTGCATACAATGAAATCTGGAGTAGTAATACCAGAGAGCTGTCAGTCAGCCATCCATCCATCTAATTGGCTTCTTACCATCTTTCCATCATGTTTTTTTTATAACTGGTCGCCTCTGGCTAAAATGCAAATCACGAGGAAGAGCCGTCTAGAAAAAGCTGCTGCTTTCTTAATTATCTGTCAGAGTATGGACCAGTGGACCCTGGGCCGCAGACTAGAGTTATGCTAAGCAGCAAGGCATCACGGGAATTGGAGTGACAGCTCATTTTCCTCCTGTGTTTTTTCTGCGTTCGAATGACAATGCAGAAATACGGGTTTTTCCCACACTTTCTCTGAACACCTGGGCCAATGCTCAGGGGAACACAAAGCCAAAACTGTCACATTTCCAGACATGGTCTTATTGCTGTCACTGTGACAGGATTGTTGACAAATGCCAGCAGTCATCTCAGCATCTTGGGAAATGTCTGCCGTGGTTGTGTCAACAGCCTGACAGAAATTGTTAATGTTTAAACTTCTTCCACTGACAGAATCCTGTCTTGCTGACAGTATTTGTCATATGAAACTCAATCTTTGTCAAACTTGCTTAAAAATTAACACTTCCTCCATTTATTTTGCAGCTAACTGCCTGTGTGCTTTTTTTTTTTTCCTTAAGTAATAAGATTTCAACAAGGTAATATTCCACAGTCCACAATGAGTCCAAGAGCACAAGCACATTATGAACTTATGGCCAGCTTGTCCTTTTGACCTCTGCTACAATGATAATTATGCTTTTATTCCTTGCCCATTTTTTTTGCCTTAGGAATCAAAGTTCTGAATTATTCAAGAGCCATAAAAATCCTATTTCTCAGTGTACAATGTGGAAAATCAATTAAACAGAGTTAGCTTAGCACTTATATAAAAATCAAGTTACAAGTTTGTAGACATACATTAACTGAGTCCTTCTCCAACTTTGGTTTTGAAGGTCAGTCCAGCTGGATAGAGAAACAGTCTTACCTGGAAACCTTGTTCCAGATCTAAATATGAAAAGTCCCAGGATGAATATAGGTTTGTACAAATGAAAAGGGAAACCACATAATCAATATTGTATATCTTCAAAATAATGGCATGGAAATATCATGGATCATTTAAACTTATTTGAGTGAACATGGCTGCACCCAAGAAGATGTGAACTTATCATCAATATCACATCAGGTGCTAACAATTAAATACTTGTCTGGAAGATTTCTGCATACTTCTCTTCTTAGGTAGGAAACCTTGGAGGATAAACACTCAGAGGTGTGGAGATCTTCAGAATGGTGCAAGAAGGGCTGGAGCACCTCTCCCATGACGACAGGCTGAGACAGTTGGGCTTGTTCAGCCTGGAGAAGAGAAGGCTCTGGGGTGACCTAATTGCTGCCTACCCATACTTAAAGGGGCCTACAGGAAAGTGGGAGAGGGACTGTTCACCAGGGAGTGTAGTGATAGGACAAGAGACAATGGTTTCAGGCTGAAAGGGGGCAGGATTAGATTAGATGTTAGGAACAAATTCTTTCCTATGAGGGTGATGAGGCCCTCGAGCAGGGTGCCCAGACAGGTTGTGGAAGCCCCATCCCTGGAAGTTATTAAGACCAGGTTAGGTGAGGATTTGGGCACACTGGTCTAATGAGGGTGTCCCTGTCCATGGCAGTGGGGGTTGGAACTAGATGATTAGGTATTTAAAGGGAAGGTAGAGGAAGTCCTTAAGGGCATGATCTGAGGTGGACTAGTCAGTATTAGGCTATGGTTGGACTCAATGATCTAAAGTGCATCTTCCAACCCAGGTGATCCTATGATTCTATGATTCTATCTTTGAGGTCTCTTCCAACATAAAGCATTCTACGATTCTATGATTCCATGATATGATCTTGGAGCTCCATTAGGAAGTGTTTTGCCTGTGAATCCCTACTGATACCAAACCCATGTCCTCTGGTGGCATTATGCAATCGCTAGTTAATAGCCTATCTCAAAATCGATTAAAAAAATCAAACCTTTGCTGGCAGCAGTGATTGAAGATTTACTAAGAGTAATGTCCTGGATACATTTTAAATCAAGTAATTTGTACCTTCTCCCACTTATTGCCTTCACAGATACTATTGAATGGACACTTTTCTAAATTTTGGGAAAGTTCATCCATTCCACTCATAATCCTTTCATAGGCCTGATGTGTCACAAATGTTTCATTTGTATCAAATACTATTCTTCATCCAAATTTCTAACCTGATTCATGAGTATTGTTAAATGTCTATCATTTTCTGGCCGCTGAACTGGTCAGAAACAAACCCTAGGCAGGCAAAGAGGTACTCATACATAGCTTTGGTTTAAAGAAGTAATATAATCTAAGACACTGAACATAGGTCAGAGAGCTAAGGCTGCCTTTATCTCTACTTCAGTACTGACTCTGCTTTTCAGTATGATTTTTTCCAGTTGCATAGGGCAAACTATTAAAACTTGGGTCTCGTGGGTCATCACACATAAGCAATTAAGTATGTGACCTGTTTCTAGAAGTGAATACGATCTATTTTCCAGTAATGGCTAAAGGTGTTCAGCATTTCTGTGAAACAGAGTATTTCTCAAAGCACTAGGTTATTACACCTTATGGTTTGGTCCATAGGTTGAATTTGGACTTGGCATTGTCAAGTTACTCCAGCTCCTGGGTGGTGTCCTATACAAGGTATGATAACAGGTGGGTCCCTAAGGATGAGATCTGGGGAAGCCAGCAGTCTGGGCAAGGGATTGCCTTTAAGAGTAAGAAATATCAATGTGTGGTCACAGTTTATGTTATATATGTTACATGTTTATGTCACACCTTACTCCTGATGTCATATACTTTATGTCATCCAGACCTGTTTCATCTTCCTAGTGGATTGGGTCCATCCAGCAAGAGAAGTCAGGAAGTGTATTTGCTGTGAAATGCTGGGATTTTAGGTGCTGAACTTTACAGTGTCATGATTTGAGCAGTTTATGTTCACTGAGGGAAAAAAATGTTCATGGAGAACAACCAAGGTACCAAGGAAAACTTTCTCCATCGTCCATTTATGGATTTATGAATTTCTATTAAAATTTTAAAAAATATTTAAGAACAGGGCCTTATCTTGTCTGTATCTTCACTTTCCCATTTACCAACTGAGATAATTATATTCAGCTACTCTGAATCTAAGAAATTGAGAGGTACAAGATAATAGGACGCCATAGTATTGCCATTTCTTGAAGTGATTTTGAAGTTTACCACCAAAATACCTTAAAGTTGTACATTTGCTCTCTTTAATTGCCTGGACAGTGAAAACAGTATGAATATGTTTGAAATTTTGAAATTTTATAACATTTTTAGCAGATATTTAAGATACTGAATACATAACCATGATCTGCTTCCAAGAATGAAATTTAAGCACTGTTAAATGAGGACATATAAAATATTACTAGAGTAATCCAATCTTTCCTGAATTTAACATGGTTTAATCTCACAAAGGTTTGCTTGTGCTACTATATTTGAAGCTGATTATCAAGCAGAATCAATTATCTTTTTCCAGTGTACAGGAATGATGTCAGATGAATGTAGCAGATGGTAAAATTTGATATTGTGGATGTGATTTGTAATTCTAAGAAAGTTTCAGTTCAGAGGTTTGCAAATTCTTTATAAAGCATTGCCACTGCTATTTTACAGGTGAAGAAACTCAACCAGCCAGACAGAGCTACAAAGGCAAGTATGTAGACCACTGGTACTGATGTGTAGACTTATTTATGTGACTTGGTTAGAGCCATAAGGTGATTTGATTGCAGACCCAAGTTCAAAAATCTCATGTGCCCAGAATCTTACCCTTTGCATAATAGAAACAATCCCATATGTGTCTGTCAAAAAACATGATAGAGAGTTTGAAACAAATCCATCCTGCCATTCCTGAGTTATCTCTGGGTGAAAGTTATGTGTATCTGTGTAAAACAAGATTCTGGTCATAAATTTGTTTGGCTTTTTAAGTTATCTCTGTCAAAAAGAAAAGTTTGAAGGTTTATACTTGATTTTCAATTATTCATTTATGAAATACTAAATTTGACTGGAATGAGAAAGGGTTTTGACTGGAAAAAACAGTAGGCAGTGCTCAGCAATTCCATACCAGACAGGAGCAATGAAAAAAACCCAACTTGAGCTACACAGATGGGGTCCTATCAGATGTAAGATGCAAAATTCAGCCTGCAATGAAAGATTTTGGATCCACACAGGGTTTATCTGGAGGCTGCTTGGAAGTCAGCAGACTGAAGGATAGATTTTGAAAACTTAAACTGGCTCCTTTTGTTCTCTGACCAGCCTTGCAGCAACCTATTCTTCCCCAAACCATGGCACGTCTGTGCACAGCTTCTCTGAGTGATCACCTGCACTGAGTAAAACTGAAAATCCTTCATTCTCCTTGACACAACTAAGATGATGTAAAGAAGAGAACAGTGTCAAAAAGCCTAGGAGAGCAGAGCAGAGCATAGACTATGCAGCCGGAGTCCTGGGCTAAATAATTATCTCTGGGTATTGTATTATTTGCATAATTAAAAAGTTTGGCTGAATTTCCGACACGCTGTCTCCTACATCAGGGAGGTGGTGGGGGCGAGTTAATCAGCAGGAGGAAAGTGAAGGTTAATGAATTGTTATTCAGATGGTGCAGGCCCTGTGAGATTTGTGGATAATTGATACCATTTGGGAGCTAAGGCAGGGTGGAAGACGAGAGAGGAGCTGCTGCAGCAGCTAGACTGGAAAAGAGCAAGCAAATGATAACTTAGCAATTATCATTTTGATGGGTTTGTTTGTCTTTTTTTTTTTTTAACTTCTTTCTCCATCTCATTCTCCTTCTTTTTTTTTTCCTATTCTTTTCTGTTCCCCCATGAGTTGAGGAGAATTAAGATGGATGCAAAAAAAATAATTCCAAAAATTTAAATATCTGGCAAAGACAACAGCCTTTGAAATCTCATCTGGGAAATTGTCATATGGAAGGTGGAAAAGATAATTTAGTGTGAACTGGAAGTGGGGTAGCCGATTCAGGTTGCAGAGATTTCTTTCATTTCAGCATGGGTTCTTTCCAGCAGGTGAAATTCTCCTTTTGCAGATGTCCAGGGTAGCAACTACAGGCGGGCAGATGGATTGAGAGCAGCCCTGAGGAGAAGGACTTGGTGGTACTGATCAATGACAAGCAAAACATGAGCCAGCAGTGTGCCCTGGCAGCTCAGAAGGCCACCTGTGTCCTGCATCAAAAACAATGTGGCCAGCAAGCTGAGAGATGGGATTCTGTCTCTCTGCTCTGCTCTGGTGAAACCCCACCTGCAGTACTGTGTCCAGCTCTGGGGTCCCCAGTACAGGAAAGATGTAGAGCTGTTGGAGTGAGTCCAGAGGAGGACCACAAAGATTATCAGGGGGCTGGAGCACCTCTGCTGTGAAGACAGGCTGAGAGAGTTAGGCTTGTTCAGCCTGGAGAAGAGAAGGCTCCAGGGAGACCTAATTGCAGCCTAACAATACTTAAAGAGGTCCTATGGGAAAGTGGGAGAGGGACTGGTCACCAGGGAGTGCTGGGACAGGACAAGGGGCAATGGCTTCAAGCTGAAAGAGGAAGGTTTAGGTTAGATGTCGGGAAGAAATTATTTACTGTGAGGTGGTGAGGCACTGGAAAAGGCTGCCCAGAGAGGTTGTGGAGGCTCCACCCCTGGAGGTGTTTAAGGCCAGGTTAGATGAGGGTTTGGGCAACCTGGTCTAGTGAAGGTGTCTCTGTCCATGGCAGGGGTTTGGAACTAGATGATCTCTGAGGTCCCTTCCAACCCAAAGCATTCTATGATTCTAAGCCCAGTACACCATTAGCCCACTGTCACTTATTATTCATGCTATGAAAACATGAACTGAAGCCCCACTGTACTGAGAGTTGTCCAAAAAGCTCATATCCCAGGGATCTTACCATTTTAATTAATAAATCTGCATGAGAAGGAAACCATGAGGTCACATGTAGTAACTAAAGCTACAAACATGTGAGTAAAAGAAGATGCATCTCCTGAACTGGGCCATTGTAAATCACAGACTTTAAACCATCCTTCTGAACCAAGTTTCTAGGCTTCACTAAGCTGCCAGCATTTGACATTCCAAGGAAGATATGAGAAACACCACTAAAAGATTTCTGTCCAGGCACAGCTTTCAGATGGCTGTTAAGATTAAAGATTAAGGTTAAAGACTTGCAAGATGGAGGTCTTGCTCATCTTGGCCAGGTCTCCTGTTCAGTAAAATTATTTATAATTTAATTCAGAAAAAATAATTTCTAATTTAAACTATTCATCTAGAAAATACTTGTATTTAAATTCAGGTAATATTCTATTCCTGGAATTCTTTAGGGACCTAAAACAAACCTCAAGGTCCTTGACACTGGTTGACTAGCTATCAGTTTAAGACATTTCACAAACACATTTAACATGTTTACTTTTGGCCCACAATCAAAAACATATCAACAAACATGTTGATGTTTTTATCAGTCCAGAGAAAGAACAAAATGTATTTCAGCAGCAGTGTTGTTCTTGGATAAAACGAGAAATTTTAATGTATATTTAATGCTGTGGGTCCCAAATTACCTGAATGGGAAGTAGCCTGTTCTTTACTACTCCCTCCCCAAAATCAAAATATTTGGGGTGGAATGTTTGACCTTCAGTGAATTATCATTTTGTCAAGAAAACTGAAGTCCATGCTACAGACAGAAAGCTGTAGAGGAAAGGTTGATCAAACTTGATGAGGGTACACTCTGTACCCTTGTCCAGGTCCTTGCTGAATATGTTGGATAAGACAGGGCCCAGTACTGACTCCTATGGGCTACAGGCCCTCGGAGAGACTCTGCA
Source organism: Gallinula chloropus (assembly GCF_964237585.1). NCBI lineage: Eukaryota > Metazoa > Chordata > Aves > Gruiformes > Rallidae > Gallinula > Gallinula chloropus. Next base: position 118,072,924 of record NC_140087.1, on the reverse strand, counting down.
TCACTTATGAAAACCCTCTGAGCCCTGCCATTCAGTCAGTTTTCAACCACGCCCTCACTGCCCACTCATGTAAGCCACACGTCCTAAGTTACCTATATGAAGATGTTCTGGGAGACAGTGGCGATCCAGCTGAAGTCAAGGTAGATCACATCTACTCAGGCGGTCATGCCGTCATAGAAGTCTATTTGATTGGTCAAGCATGATCTTCCCTTGGTGAATCCATCCTGAATAACCTCCTTTTCCTCCACATGCTTAGAGATGACCTCCAGAATGAGCTGCTTCATCAGCTTTCCATGGATGGAGGTGAGGTTGACTGGCTTGCAGTTTCCTGGGTCCTTCTTCTTGCCCTTTCTGAATAATGAGTGACACAGACTTTTCTCCAGTCCTCAGGCATCTCTCTTGGTTTCCATGACCATTCATAGAGGATGGAGAATGGCTAAGCAATCACTTCTAATAACTTCTAACAGTTCCCTCAGTACTCGTGGGTGCATCCAGTTGGCGACCATGGATTTGTAGATATCAAGTTTGCTTAAATGATCTCTAACCCGATCCTCAAATCTACAGGCTTTTTCTTTGATCTTAGGAAAAGCTAACTTTGATCATATATTATACTTAATATATTAGTAAAGTCAAGTCTACACATAACCTAAAAGGAAGAAGAGTCCAGTACAACTACAGCTTACTGGGAGGAAAGTGATACTTTCATTATGGTATCATTAATTATGACCTTCCTGGAAAATCTGTGTTTCACTACCAGCAAAAGTTTGTGGCACCCCCTGAGCTCATTTTGGTGCTTATTTCAGGTTCTGTTGCAAACCCACACGACTTTGGCTCAAATGTATAAGATCCATATGGTGTTTATTTGCACTAATATTTACCATCCCTTCCACTGGTATTATTCAAGAACAACTCCCTTTTCCTGATATATCCCACCAAAGTGATCTTATCCTTTCTACCTTGCCTGGATGTCTTTGAACTCTCTTTTTTCCCTCTTCTTATCTCTCTCCCCTTTTCTTTTTTCTTTTTCTTTTTTTTTTTTATATTACAAGTTCCTGGACCTTTGAGACCTTAGCAACTTCAGGAAAGTTTTATTTATTTATTGAATAAAAAATTCAGTGGGAGAAGAACATACACTCACACGTACCTGTACGGTGGGAAGGGGAGGGGGTGCAGAATCTAGGGCACAGCTTGCCATGATGAAAAAGATGACAGGTGCCCCCCACTGCAAGCGTGGGACTGAGAGACCGTGGATTGAATTTAAGAAGGATGCTAGTGACTTCAGGGACAACTCTTCTACCTGCAATATTTCCTTGTAGTTAAAATACACAGCACACTGCTGAAGCTAGTTATAGAGACAGGCAAGTGTGAAAATTAATTTAAGAGGCAGTTACACAGATTTTGGGTGAAGGTCTGAATAATGAAAATAGCACTCCTAGGGACATATTTTTGGCTGATTCCAGTGCTGAAATACACTGTAATGTTGGCTGATCTCAATTTAATACAATCCTGCAAGCAGGTGTCCTTGATGGTGCTTCAAGACTTCTTGCAAATAACTCCTTATGTTGCCACTTTTAAAATATGTGGGCAGTATTGTTGGACACAACTCAGACACAAAATAAATGAAAAGGGGAAAAAAAAAGAAGGCATGGCATTTTACACTGAGGAGTGAAGCACATAAAGTAACTGGGTTATGCTGTTAACAGTAAGCATGGCAGAAAATGCAGCTCTGCAGATTTATCAGGGGGACTGAAATAAGAGTAGTGGACAAATTAACACTTCCTAGACAGATAAATATGCTGTGGGGCATATGGATGGTCAGAGTGCAAGACTGGATGTAGAGAGATGGAATTGATGGTTCTGTGCAGTCCATCATGTATGAAATAGTGCTTACTTTCCCTCAGTGTCTCCTGTCCACGTTTTTTCTGCCAATCTATTGGTGCTATTGTTTTTGACCCAGGGACTACCTTCACCCTAGGAGTATTCTGGACACAGTTTAATTGAGGTGTATCAAATCCCTGTGCTAAGAAGCTGAAACCTGGGAAACATAAGACAAGGGATCTTTCTGAAAATCAACCAGCACCATTTCCAGAAGACCGAAGAATTGTTGTCACTTCAGCTCAGTAAATAGAAGCAAGCTTGGATTTTCAAACCCATATTTAGTCTTTGAAAACTTCTGTGGTCAATTGAGGCTAATCATTGAGATTTCTATTCCATTAGACATTAGGTATTATGGTACAATGGCTTCCCCCCCCCCCCACCCCATTGACTAAAGAAGCAGCCTGTGTATTCAGCTTCATTTTTAGACATCCAATATTAGGTGCCTAATTATGTAATATATTCCTGCATATCTGATTTTAGTCAATTAGAAATATGCAGATTAATACTAGTGTTCTACCATCTTCAGTAACAAATTTGTAATTTCTGTTTGTCTTTTTATCACTCTCTATGTCTGTTTGTGACAGCAAATGCAGAATTTAATGTGATCCTAAGCCTTGATTTCTCCCAGAAAGAGCACACTGAGGTTTTTCTGCAGCAGATGCCATCACTGACCATTGAGCTAGAAACATTCTACTTTATGGGTCTAGTGCAAAATTTACTCCAATCTGTTTGATTAGCAAAATCCAAGCAGTTGCAACTCATCTGTTCTTGGTGTTATTAAAATAGAAAGGATTCTAGTGTCTGGGGGAGCTGAGCTTTCCAGAAGCCACCAGGGATGTCTGTTCTTCTGACTACGGGAAGGTGGATAATCTTATACCATGACAATACCTTCTGTCCCCATTGGTAGGAAAGGCAGGAGTGGAGAAGATGGGAAGTCTTCACAGGATTTTTTGCCTAGCCTAGTGCTTTACCCCAAAGAATATTTCTTCTGCATCGACAGCTGCACAGTAAAAGCAGCTCCGTCTGTTAAAATATGCAAATGACCAGCATGCATCTTCCCTTCGTCTCCTACTGGGCAGGGAATTCTGAATCTAAATTTACGGTGGAAAACAACACAGCGTCAGAGTGAAGTGAATCTCAAACCAAGGGACTGAAGAGCATTTAGTTGGAGATTGATTTAAGCAAAGGAAAAAAAACACACAACCCCAAACAACAGCATCATACAGACTGTTTCTAGCAAAGAAACGTTTCAGTTTAGATTGGCAGAATCACTGGATGGGACAGAAAATCACTGAACTGTGGGTAAATTTTCATCAAGGTCATAATGTCTAGAGATCTTTGAAAGGAAATATCAATTATAGTTATGGAAAAAGTATACTGAAAAAGAACAAAAGTAAACTGGTGAAACGGACTGAGCTGAACAAGAAAATTCAATTTGGCCTAGAAGGCAAACAGATTTTATTTGTTTATTAACTCAAAGAAGAGAGCAACATTAACTTCAGTGTCTTTTTTTTTTGTGTGTGTGTTCATTAGTTTTGCCTTTTGGTGTCTTTGACTATGCTTAATGTAGGCAATGGTTTAGGCAAGGTAAGAGACCCTGGTCATAACAATTCAAGACACCCAGTGCTGGCCTATCTATACTGCCTGTCTATACTGACAGCAAGGATGGTATCTGACTTCAGCATTTATTCAAATCAAGACTCTTTTCAAAGTCTTAGCTAAAAATTTTAGTATTTCTGAACAAAGATAATGCCTGTCTCTTGGAAAAATCCTAAACTTACAAATTCCAACTATGGGGAAGATTTGGTCTCTCCCTAATTCATATTGCTGGGTGACCTAGCTTTCCAAATTCATATCTTCCATCAAACAATAATAAATGAACAAGCTGGAACATTATTAATACATCTGACAACTCAGGGTAAAGTTATATCTCACTTGACTTCATAAATAAAGAAGTTAATTTTCTCCTGTGCCTTACTGGACCTTTCAGAATTGTCTCCTAAACCATCCACTAAATGAACTTGGCTCTTAATATTATCCCCTTTAGTTATATCTCAGAAGCAGCTCCCAGTATCATATTTCTTCTTCTGCCAATCTCTTCCTCCAAAGTTGACAAAGAAAATCCATGCTGGTTTTCTTCACACCATGTTGCTACTTCCTTATTTTCTGTATTTGTCTTTTCTCCAGTTTCCACCAACCTCTGAATTTTCCTTCAGCATGATTTTTAGAGGTTTTTAATCTTTACAACCTTGGTCTCAGTAAGAGAATGAGGAAATGCTCTAAGATTCTGGTTTTGTGTCCATGGTCAGACACCTTCTCTAGTTAGCAGGAATAGGGAGAAAGATAATATTTCTACAGAAATATTTGATGCTTTCCTAAAAATAGTAATATAAGGCATATATTACTCCCTGGGTATATCACTCCCTGAGGGTGTTTTGTCTCAGCTCCTTATATGATTGAACACAGTCTAGCTGATTCTCTGTCTTTGGGGCATTTTCTATCCATTTCTCAGTAGAGTCCTGGATCAGAACAAGGCATTCTGATCCCTATGGTAATAAATAATACTAATGCTAGCAGTTTGCACTTTAACTGATTTGTATAAATGAAAAGGAAAAGGAATGAAGATAAACTGAAGAATATTAAAGTTCTTGTTCTGAGATACAGGTTGGGGGTCTTTGGGGGGGTTGGGGGTTTTTTGGTTGGTTTTTTTTTTTTTTCCCAGTGAATTCCCTTTCAACCTCAGTCCAGTCATGAAGGGTTGGATTTGTGGGCCCGTTTTACAGATGGAACAGCAATGGCACAAAATCTATACAGCTGTGCATGTAGCAACTGGCTAGTCTTTTACTTGCCAGAAAGCTACATTTTTGGCTGTAAGGACCAGAGTTGTTCCAACTTTATTGGCCCTAATCACACCAATACTTCCACATTGTAGTGACTGCTGCCAAAGTCATTCATATTCATTTCACTCCCTAGCAGTGACTATGTGATTTAATTTCATTGTCCTTCTAAATTATTATGTGCATAATGCTGATGAAAACACTTTGCTGACATACAGCATTTTTCATCACTAGATCTCAAGGAACATTCCAAAGGAGGGCAGTATATTTATTCCTGCTAACAAAAGGAGAAACAGACATAAGCAGGTGAAGTGTTTTTACTAAGGTTTTATTTCTTTCTAAAGTGCAAAAAACTGAAAAAAGTACAGAACCAAATTTCCCAGCCTGCATCCATACAAGTAAACCAGCTTCAAGGCAGAGACTTGAGCAGGGTCTCACAGTCTTTCCAGCATATGTTATTAGGTTCCTCAACGCAGCTTTGGCCAGTGCCATATTGCCATCTCCCTCCAGTGAAAGACCCATGGCCCATTTTATATAATCAATTCCATATTTTGCTTGTCATGAAATAAGCACTAAAAGTTTACCAGCTTTCTAGTTTCATGAACATGGTTGAGTTTGCCAATGCTCTCACACCTTTTTTTAACCCAGATTTTAATCCAGAGTAATGACTTTGAGCATAAAAACACCAAAAGGAAATAAAAGAAAATATAAATCATTGGTCTTGTCCAATGTACAAAGCAAGAATAAAAGACATTGCATCTATGAGTTGAGATCCTATAAGAGTTCAGCTCCCAGTTTTGCTGTGAAAACAATAAATTAAGACTGAATACCTGAAAACAAGAGCTAAATTAACTCCTGAAAGAGAGAAGACTCCTCTCACTGATAGTAGTAAAACCAAAACTAAGTACAAGAAACATGAAAGGTATCCCTGGGGATCAGTACCTTTCCCCCACCTTTCCTAAAAAATACATATTTTTAGTGACACTATTCACAAAGCTTATAATTAAAACTTTTTTTCCCCATCATTGGAATATTAGAACATGCCAATTTTCCAGAAAAAAAATCTTTCAGTATGTGAGAAAGCATTGTTTTCAAGGATTTTTCTATCTCAAGATCATTCCAAACTGTGAGTTAATTTGCCACTTAAGAGAAATGAATTAAAATGATGTAAACAAACATTGGTTTTGACCTGATCCAAAAAAGTATCTATTTTGGTTTATTTTGTCTAGTGAAAATGTTTGCTGTTTCAATCTTTCATCTTCTACCAGAGTTGGAAGAAAGTGTGAAATTTTAAAATTATCATGGCTTAGAGGCTGTTTTCTGCCAGCTCTGACTTTGAGTCATTCACCTCTGTCCCACTGCCATCAGAGACAGCATAAAGAAACCCCATGAAGTCTTAAATTTTCAATACATTTTATATGGACTTAGAATGCAGGCCGATTCCACCTGCTAGGGACAGTTGCTCCTGAGTTTCCACAGAGGTATCACAGAGTGGGTGCAAAATCCACTGCTGAAGCACAGTGTTATCATCATAATATATTCAGCAAAAGGGAGACAAGTAATCCTGGATTGCTTTTTCAAGGTGTTGGTATATTTTAAGAGACTAACTGACTACTTCAAATGTCTTTCTTTTTCTCTCCTTCAGAACTGCATGGGATGTAAAATTCATTCTCCGCATCTGAAGTGTGCCATACAGCTCATAATTCTCCTGTGTCTTGAGCTTACATAATAGCAAGGCTGATCCTTCCTTGGTTTTACCCTGTGTTTATCTTTTCTGTTTTAAGAAAAATATTATCTGACTGTTCTCATGCTCCTGTTCTAGTAGTTCCCTGTCTCAAGGACACCAATATATATAAAATCACAGGAATATTTAATTTGGATAAAGCAAATAATACAGCCTCATCATTACAAGGGTGTGACATTTCAAGAGGTAAGCCTTAGGCCAAGATTACAAAATTTGGCTGACTGAAGTCATACATTTAGGTGTACAGGAAAATTTCTTGAGTAACCATATTGAAAATGCATATGCCTTTCACCATCCCAAAGCATGAGTCAGTAAGTCTACCAGATCATTCAAAACATCACACAATTTACCAGCACTTTTTTGACTGCATGTAAGGCAAATAGTTTTCTTGCAGCACTTCCATTTTGGTTTGAATCTTAGCTTGGTTTTGAGCTATGTTTACTGTACACAGTAAATTGTAAATTGTTCCTCTAGCATATAAATATAAATATAAATATAAATATAAATATAAATATAAATATAAATATAAATATAAATATAAATATAAATATAAATATAAATATAAATATAAATATAAATATAAATATTTGGGGTTAAAGATCTAAATGCAAGCAGAAATAAATTCTGACATTATCCCTACATTTTTACACAACTTCAACATTTTATCAGCTTTCTTTGTAACTAGAGGAATAAATAAAACACAGTTTTAAAGGCTTTAGGAAAAAATTACTTCAACTCAATAACTCAAAAAAGAATTTTCACTATTTCCTACTTATTTGCATAAATCAGGCAGGGATTTGTAACTTCAAACTTAAGGCTGCCATTCACTCCTATTCTTCCCCAGAAACATCATGGAATGTTTTCTTTTTAGATACGTGTGAAAAGTGTGTCTAATGTAGAATCACATATTTTTCCACTTTCAAAATTAGGTTCAGATTTTGGGAATGCAGTATGCTGTGTTGTGTTTGGTTTGTTGGGGGGTTTCTGTTGCTACTACTTTTGTTTCAATAATTCTTTGCAATCAGTAGGCATTTTAGCACTGACTTCCCAGAGCATAAGATCAACCCTTCAAGCAACATTAGTATCACTTAACCCAAACCTTCCATTTCAAAGGCCTATTAAGCACAGAAGAAATAAACAAAAATACAAGTCCATCTCACAGTTCAAAGAACTGCTTAAATAAGGGTGATTTTACAGAAGCTCTGTTTCAGCTAAATGCACCATGAGATTAAAATAAAGCTATGCCAGAGCAATTGCTTTGCAGGTGCTTCATCCAACTGTGACTTTGCGAACTTTGCTGCAGGTTTACACACTCCGTGGCTTTAAGTATTTCTGAAGCACTGTACGGTAATAATTAGCAGCCAGGGGCAAAACAATCATTGCTAGTTTCATTTAATGTTAAAGCCAAAACTGGTATATTTTCTGTTGGTTGAAATGTCAGACCTTATCTGCATTATTCTAAGACCAGATGGGAAAACTTTGCTTTTAAGCAGGGTTCTGAATAAGGCTGCACTCTTTGTAAAGGCGTTAATCTGAATGCAAGGTATGCCTTCTAGTGGATAGAGAGGTACATTTGAAATGAGCAGGTTGAGCTAATATATCAGCATAACTGATTTAGGTGGAAATGCTACGAAGTAAATCGGAATTTAAATAAGCAAATTGAATCGCTGTTGAATTAATGTAGGTAAATATTAATCTTTTAGCTCAATTGCATTCGTGGGAACTCTTTAGCACAATGAGGTTCATAAAGTTTCCAAGCAAAATTTTTAAAAGGGCAAAAACAAATCAGAGAAGGTGTTTTCATGAGGCTCAAGCCATCCTGTGAACCACTTCACTTTCAAAAGCTCAAGGCCTTTTCTTGTGTCTAGAGATTTTCACAAACTTGAACTTAACTCTTTTATGAACACTTGAAATCTCATCCACACAGAGTAGAATAGCTACGCAGAAGTGCAAAGCTTCCTCCAAGTGTTTTCAACTCTGTGTATGTTTTATTTTCCTCCCCACCACAACACAGGAGCAATTCTACCATCTTCTACTTTACCAATAAAAAGTCTCATCTAAGCTGTGTAAGCGGACAGCAAAGGATGCCTAACAGCCAACTTCTGCTTCTTTGTTTTGTTTGCAGAGCTGAAACATTAGAAATGGCTGAACAGATCAGATTATTTTTTTTCCTTTACATTTTGGGGGGGGGGGGAGTAAAAAGTTGTTCATCTCAGACCTTGTAAGCCAAGTTTCAACAAGGAGTGAATTTTTATAGTCAAATTACAAAACCCTGAAAATAGGAGTTTATAATGGAAACGCTGATACAACCGTAACTATGGTATTGCAATTGCATCACTATAAGAAAATTGGTTTAGATAATATACCCTTCTGGAATGACTGCAGTTCTAAATGATCCTGCATCTCCATAAATCTAAGCTAACTCAGTAATTCAAAATTACTAAGATTTAAGTTTATTACCAATAAGCAATAAACTTATGGCTATTGCTATAATAACCGCTGGTCTGTGCTCCTTTATTTCACAGCAGGTGGTCTTTGGGCTGGTTTGCAGCCTGAATGAAAATACTTCTGACTAATTCAAAACTAATTCCTGAAGTTCAGTGGAGGCATGTTTCCAAAGTTTCTCACAATTCCCTTTCGTTAACAAAGAGCTTAGTTGTTTGGTGGTTGTTGTGGGTGGTTTTTTCTTTCCCCTTTTCTCTTTAATCAGTTCCTAAGCATATTGTCCCTTTTTACACTGTTTTATACTAATATATTATATGATGACAGCTGACTCACTGTATTTCTGCAAACTGTCAAGGGAATTTCACTGAGGAACACGTAAGTTCCTCTAAACACACTATGTCTACTTACATCATCTTTTTTCCTCCCCCCCTAGTCCCCTATGCACCTAATACTCCAAATCTCATACCTCAGTCTCCAGTCAGACCTATCAGCCTCATGTGGGCATGACTTTAGTGACTGATTCAGACCAGGAGCAAGCAAGAAGTGAGGTTAACAAAGTCAAACCCCACAATTTACCTTTTCTTTGGGCTGTGACACAAGCAACACTCAAACTGCCTTTCCTGTAAGGGTGAGGCATGTCCCTGTCTGCAGTAGGCTTGATCCTGTTAATAAGAAGTCTTGCCTTTGTGTGAAGCAGGGAAGGGGGGGCTTAATTTACCATGCAGTGTAAGCCATGACCTGGAGGTACTTCATCTCCCAAAGATGCCTCTGTCAAAATGCCACGATGTGCTTCCCTGAATGGATTTACATGTTGTGAACCATCCATATACTGCCTATATACATCTTTGGCACTTCTGCTCTAGATTGCACATCTAGGCTACATGATGTACATCTGATTTTTACTGTTTATTCTCCTGTCCCTGCTTCACAGTATGGCCTTATTCCCACTAGTGTCTCCATCAACTTCTTCCAGACGGACAAGCTCTTGGTCATTTTATCCACCCCCTTTCCACTCATTCTTCTCTGCAGACCCTTCAGAGGCAAAATAAACAGTCACTACCTGCAGGCTGTATTTTCATCACCTTACTCTTGCTAGGATCCAGCAACAAACTTTTGATAAACTAGCTCTCCTACTTATTCCTTCAAGAGGAGAAATTAAAATAAATGAAAACAAGATTATGGGATCAGCCAGCATCTGAAACCTGCCAGAATCCTGCCTCCTAGTCTGTATTGAAAGGAAATCTTGAAAGGCTGTTAATAGCTAGAAACCCAACAGCTGGTTAATATTTTGTTCATCAGAGCCAAAACAAACCTATCAGGTACAAAACAAAGAACTACTGCAAATATTCCATTATAATTTTAAAGTATCCATTACTTCTTTATTATCATTATTATTTATTTTCAGTAAGTGTGGAAAGAGGGACAGGTATATAAAGTAATTTCAACTTTATAGAAACATATCAATTCTCAGCTGCTTTTGCTGAGGTTATGTTTTTAAACAAGTAGCTGATATTGGAAAAAAACCAAAGGTGGATATACTATTTTTGTGTGTGCATGTGCCACAAGAACCTATTTAAAATCCGCATCTAACCCTACTCAAACTGCTTTCTACTCAGCCTGGGCACCCACTAACTTGTTCTGTGGTGCCTGGAGGTGAAGAGCCTCTGCGGTTTGATTCCAGAATACAATATATTATATGTATATAGACCCTGAGCAACAAACTGGAGATCAGGAGTCTTGTGGAGACAGTTCGTTCTGCAGTTGCATGCTCTGATTTGGGTTGGACTCGATGATCTCTTGAGGTCCCTTCCAACCCCTACAATTCCATGGGTCTGTGATTTTCTTCCTAAAGTATGAGTGGTCAGACAGTCAGAGATCCTGTTGAACTATGCAGAACTTCCATAAGACTCACCCACGTGTGCACCAAAAGAAATTCAGTACCTTTAGAAATTCAGTCTCATAGTATTCAGCTGGATCAGTTCCCTGATCCAACTCACAGTGTGGTCATACAAGCACCCATGCTGGCATGGGGGAGGGTGCCAGAGAGAGGAGCTAGGGGATAGGATGTTCTGGCAGCAGTTTTGAGCAGTGTTAACTGAAGTGATTGTGGAGCGACTCAATTTTCTCAAGTCAGCTTACTATGAAAAGCTTGCATGAGCTAGACAAGGTCTGCATCTTTGTCAACAAATATTAGGGGCCATATAACCTGGAAAGGAAGAAAAGCTAAGAATCTAGGCATAATTTCCATTTTATTACCACATGGTCAGCTGCAGATCATTCTACTGTTAATACCAAATCATGAAATGCCACAGTTTCACTTTAGTGAATTGCTTTGCTTTTTTTTTTTTTTTCAATCCTGTGAGATATAAAAAGTCAAACTCTGTTTAGTTTCAGTCGAGTTTCTCTGAGCACTTCTGCAAATATTTAATTTGGGAGACATTTCAATCTATCACATATTGTACACCAGAATTTTAAAAAACCCAAAACCTATTGAATTCATACCAGTCTAATGGAGGACTGGGAATGCTCTGGGTAGAAATTTTAAGAAAAGAACTTTTAAAGATACAGAGTTTGATTCTTTCTTTCTTTGTTTTTTTTTTTTTGTTTGTTTGTTTATTTGTTGTAGAATAAACACTGGGTTAATTCCATTTGTGAAAATCAAAATACCAGGCCATTTTCAGACATGGGCACTGGGTGTCAAAGTCTCTGCAGGCATAGTTCCTGTTGCACCTCTTATCCAAGGCTGCATGTGTGTAGACCTTGTTAGACTCCATGGAAAGAGTTGAAGAGACAACAGTTGGGCATTAAATGGACAACTCTATTAAAAGAGGACTCATTCTCTCCATCTGTGCTTCCTTCTCTCATTGCAGAGCTATAGAAAGACTGTATCCTTCTCTCAATACATTTTTTCCTCTAGCAGGATAAAAAAACTGAGGAGTTGAGGGGGAGTTTCGTTCTGCAGTTGCATGCTCTGATTTGGGTTGGACTCGATGATCTCTTGAGGTCCCTTCCAACCCCTACAATTCCATGGGTCTGTGATTTTCTTCCTAAAGTATGAGTGGTCAGACAGTCAGAGATCCTGTTGAACTATGCAGAACTTCCATAAGACTCACCCACGTGTGCACCAAAAGAAATTCAGTACCTTTAGAAATTCAGTCTCATAGTATTCAGCTGGATCAGTTCCCTGATCCAACTCACAGTGTGGTCATACAAGCACCCATGCTGGCATGGGGGAGGGTGCCAGAGAGAGGAGCTAGGGGATAGGATGTTCTGGCAGCAGTTTTGAGCAGTGTTAACTGAAGTGATTGTGGAGCGACTCAATTTTCTCAAGTCAGCTTACTATGAAAAGCTTGCATGAGCTAGACAAGGTCTGCATCTTTGTCAACAAATATTAGGGGCCATATAACCTGGAAAGGAAGAAAAGCTAAGAATCTAGGCATAATTTCCATTTTATTACCACATGGTCAGCTGCAGATCATTCTACTGTTAATACCAAATCATGAAATGCCACAGTTTCACTTTAGTGAATTGCTTTGCTTTTTTTTTTTTTTTCAATCCTGTGAGATATAAAAAGTCAAACTCTGTTTAGTTTCAGTCGAGTTTCTCTGAGCACTTCTGCAAATATTTAATTTGGGAGACATTTCAATCTATCACATATTGTACACCAGAATTTTAAAAAACCCAAAACCTATTGAATTCATACCAGTCTAATGGAGGACTGGGAATGCTCTGGGTAGAAATTTTAAGAAAAGAACTTTTAAAGATACAGAGTTTGATTCTTTCTTTCTTTGTTTTTTTTTTTTTTGTTTGTTTGTTTATTTGTTGTAGAATAAACACTGGGTTAATTCCATTTGTGAAAATCAAAATACCAGGCCATTTTCAGACATGGGCACTGGGTGTCAAAGTCTCTGCAGGCATAGTTCCTGTTGCACCTCTTATCCAAGGCTGCATGTGTGTAGACCTTGTTAGACTCCATGGAAAGAGTTGAAGAGACAACAGTTGGGCATTAAATGGACAACTCTATTAAAAGAGGACTCATTCTCTCCATCTGTGCTTCCTTCTCTCATTGCAGAGCTATAGAAAGACTGTATCCTTCTCTCAATACATTTTTTCCTCTAGCAGGATAAAAAAACTGAGGAGTTGAGGGGGAGTTTCAGTAGGGAAAACACTACATAATTTAGAAGATCAATACAGAAGTGCAGAATTTGTGTAGAAAGACACATAAGAGTCTACCTAATAGCCGAGGTGAATGGCAGAGAAACCCCTAGGCTGGGATATGCTCCCATGCATCATCTTCTCATTCTCAATAATGAAGACATTTACAAAGACCAACTGTCAGTGCCTGGCTTGTGAGAAAAAGTCTGAATTCATCAAATAAAAAGACAAATTCTCTACTGATGGTAATCCACAACTCTGTTGACTTCAAGTCAAACCGTGCCAACTTGTGAATTTATCCCAAACTGCTAGCTCAGTTCTCTTCTGAAATGACCTTGAATAGATTTAGATTGGTGTGAAATAGATGAAAAATGGTCTGTAGCCTGTTATCAGTGCATTTCCCTACTCCCAGCCTTTAATCCCATGAGAGTAGCAGAAGTGAAAAGGTTTCAAACTTCTTATGAAAATATTTTTCCACCATGCCTGTTCCCTAGCCCTGTCTGTTCTCCTTTCTCTCTGCATAAGCAGTTTTAGACTTTATTTAAGTGTCGCATTTCCAAGTGTTCACGACTCTGTACAAAGCTCGTCACACATCACTCATGCCTTATTTCACGGGTTGAGCTGGTAATTAGCATATTTCACAATTAGCCAGTGTATTTGCTTTGCTAATTTCATTCCATGATGAAGGTGCTAACTTGGCGTGAAGCTGTAATGTACTGGTTGATTTATTAAGCTTCCTCTGATGGATGAAAATCACATGCTGTGCCTTTACTGTCGGGGAAAGTTAACAACATCCATTTGTAAGAGATGGTATTTGAAAAGTGATGTTGGTGTGATTGAATGTGTGAATCTGTAATGAAGCCAAGTCAGATAGCTCCTTCCCGATAAAATAGTATTCAACTTCTATGGTGGCTCTTTCTTGAAACTGGGCTTTTCTGCCCAGATTCCTCCCCTGAAGTATGTAAGTACCCAGTACTCATCAGGTATCTAGTGCTCAGGTTTCTGCAGATGGAGCCCAACAGCTGTAGATGAATTAAGTGCCTAAACCCTCTGAGAGTTTGAATCCTATGTTGTATGCTAATAGGACTATGCACTTGCTGATCTTTTCTCAATGAAGCTGCGTATAAAATGTGTAGTTGACCAATCAGTCAATTTATTTGTCAGGCTTTCAAGAAGTCCTTTTGAGGAAGAAGTCCCTAGTCTATGAAACCCAGCATAACTATGTCCACATTCTCTTCATCTTCCCAAACAAAATAATTGTTCTTGTGGTTATACCTGTAACATTAACCTAAGCAGTGACAGGGTCCATTCTTTGTCCACAGAACCCCTTGTCTGTTATGTCCATATTATGAGACTTACTCTCAGAGAAAGAAGAAAAAAGGAGGCTGCATACCATCTGCTGGAAACAGTCCCTGGCCATTGGTAACCAAGAACTGTACAAGGCTAATTAATTTGCTAATATGAATGTACTGTCCAGTTCAGTACAGTCAGTTATCCTAGACTGCTAAACACATGGGATGCCACTATAGTTGATGGAAAGATATGACATGTCTGCAGATCAAATCAACATGCCCAAGGTGTTACCTAAGACACCAAAACTTAAAGGCACCTGTGGCTGTGGTTTACAAGTTTTATGTAAAAAACAGTTGTACAGGTTACTCATGATCTTCACCAGGATGGACACAGCTCAAGAAGAAATGGAAGAAGTATAGCATAGGAAAGGTTTCTGTGGTTTCACTGATGTGAAGTGGGAATATACATAGTGTGGGACAGTGTGAGGAGTGCTCGAAGGCTCCTTACCCTCTGTTAATTCTTCAAAGGATATTTTCTATCCTGACTTGTATGCTTATTCAGTCTGTCTAAAAACTTGTTTGTCCACAGTTTAAATATCCCTGATACTAGCATATCCCAGAAAGGATCCACACACTCCTGAAGTGATACTCCTGTGAACTGTGAATGGGGTATCTTAAGTCTACTCTTCTTTTTACCTTCTAATATTTCCCTTGATTTTAAATCCCCTAAAGATTATGTGTTCTCTGGAGAAATGCTTTTGAGAGAGCACTTTGAAACTTCTAATGTTTGTATGCCCAGAAAGAACCAATTTAGTTCAATCTCTCTCTAAAGCTATCACATTTTTCTCTTCTATCTGCATTTTCTTCCGTGAAGCAAATGTGAACTATTGACAAATGAACTTTAACCTGTCTTGTCAGTGCAGTTTAGGGCTTCAAAGCAAAAGAAATCTGGTTGCCCTGCATCAGAGCTTGCATGTGTTCCACAAAGGAAGAGGAAAAAGCAAAGAAAGCTAAAAAAACCTGATAAGGCAAAGAGCCCATGAACAGAACAAGGATTAATCTCTTTCCATTTAAGTAGATAATAAAATCACATGGATGAATTTGTCATGTGTTGATGATCTCATATGTTTTTTCTGACTTTTCTGCCTATGCTGGGTTCATCTTTGCTTTGTAAAGCTATGCACATATATTATGCTACAACAGCATTAATAAAACAAAAAAATTAGATTTAACAAAACAATTAAAGCAAAAAATTAAATCTGTGTATGCTTAGCATGTGTGTTTCCAATCAAGCATGTACTTGATTGCTACGAAGTTCAGCAACTTAAACACAGATTGAGAACAGGTTGTTTTCCTGCATAAAGTATTTGCTTCTTGTACCCACACTTGAATTATGTTAACAGGTTTGGGATCCACGGCATTGCTTTCCAGCGCGCCTGGAAACAGTTTATCCCAGATGTGATCGATCTTCCCAGATAAAAAGCCAGGAAAATATATCATATAGGAATATTACTGACCTTACAGACTCTGAACTGCCCTTCCATTCCTGTCCCTAAATGCTTTCTTGTGTCCCTTGCCTTCCTCTTCTACAATCAGTCCGCCCTTATGCCTTCAACCTCCTTTTATTCCTTGGCTCAAGCCGGTTTTGTAACTCAGCAGAAGGCAGGAGCTGCTGCTTCACACACATTTTGCCTCGGTGTGAGCCCCCAGTTCACACTTCCAGCTGAGCTTAGAGACCACGATCATTAATTATTGTTACTCATGTTGTTGTTTATGCTCCAAGAGCTGCTTTTTCACCCCGGAAGAGTTACAAGAAACTTAAGAGATGCCATTTGGCCAATCATATTGTCAAAGAATATGTTCAACTCAGTACATTAAAGGGCACCTTGGCTGCTTTTTAAATGATTTTGAGACTGCTGCTTAGATTTAGCTAACTAAAACAAATTTCTTACTTAACAAAACCAATCTATCAGATATAGATGATTAGACAAGAAGAATGGTAAGGCTTCCTATAGGTTAGGTCAAATGCAACCCTTCAGAAATATATACCAGTACTTGTTCAATTAACTTAATCCTGTCATGTAGGTGCTGTTGTAATTAGGTGACAGTGATATGGACAGATTTTATTTATTTTTTAAACGTATTTTCATATTTTGGACAAGACTTAATACTTCTTTTGCATTTAGCAGGCAAGCAAGGGATCTTCCTCCTCTATTTTATATGAAAAAAAAAAAGGACTGCCTATGTCCTTAACATATTCCATAGAATCATAGAATCACAGACTGGTTTGGGTGGGTAGGGTCCTTAAAACTCATCTATCTCCAATCCCCCTGCCATGGGCAGGGACACTCTCCACTAGCCCAGAGTGCTAATAGCCCCATCCAACTTGGCCTTGAACCCTGTAAGGCATTCAGGGGCAGACACAACTTCTCTGTGCCAGGGCCTCACCACCCTCCCAGGGAAAAATTTCTTCCTAATGTCTAATCTAAACCTACCCTCTTTCAGTTTAAATGCATTCCCCCTCACCATATCACTACATGGCCTTGTAAACTGTCCATCTCCAGATTTCTTGTAGGCCCCTACCAAGCTCTGTGATGCAGCTGGAAAACTTGCTGAGGGTGCACTCAACTAACTTTCCATGTCACCAACAAAGATTAAACTGTGATGGTCACATGCTGGAGGGAAGGAGGCTTTTCAGAGGAACCTGGACAGGCTTGAGAGTTGGGCCATGTGAACAATCCCATGAAGTTCAGCAAGGCCAAGTGCAATGTCCTGTGCATGGATCAGGGTGACCCTTGATATCAATACAGGGTGAGCAGAAAATGGATTGAAAGCAGCCCTGAGGAGAAGGACGTAGGGTTGTTGATTGATGAGAAGTTCAACATGAGCCATCAATGTGTTTTTGCAGCCCAGAAAACCAACCGTGTCCTGGGCTGCATCAAAACCAGCATGACCAGCAGGTCGAGGGAGGTGATTCTGCCCCTCTGCTCTGGTGAGACCCCACCTGCAGTACTGCCTCCAGCTCTTGGTTCTCAAGTGCAAGAAAGATACTGAGTTGTTGGAACAAGTCCAGAGGAGGGCTACAAAGATGATTATGGGGCTGAAACACCTCTCCTGTGAAGACAGGCTGAGAGAGTGGAGCTTGTTTAGCCTGGAGAAGAGAAGGTTCCAGGGAGACCTTATATCACCTTCCAGTACTTAAAGGGGCTACAGGAAAGCTGGAGAGAGGCTGGTTACAAGGGCAGAGCGTGACAGGACAAAGGGGAATGGCCTTGAACTAAACTAGGACAGGTTTAGATTACATATAAGGAAAAAATCTTTCCCTCTGAGGGCGGCGATGCCCTGACACAGGGTGCTCAGAGAGGCTGTGGCTGCCCCTGGATCCCTGGCAGGGTTCATGACCAGGTTGGATGGGGCTTTGGGCACCCTGGGCTAGTGGAAGGTGTCCCTGCCCGTGGTAGGTGGTTGGAACTAGGTGGGCTTTGTGGAGCTTTCTAACCCAAACCAGCCTGGGATTCTGGGATTCAGTCAGCTGAGTTGTGCAGACTCTTGTTTAATCCCTAGTGGTTAGATATCAAACTCGTTATTCTACAACCCAAGTGTTTAGCTCCTACATGCCTTATCCATCACTGCAGCATACGCTGTTTCAAGCCTGCATCATTTTGGCACCATTACAGCTTAGAGAGATGGGACATCCTACATAGTGCCAAAATAGAACTTCTTGAGAGGAAAGACACATTTTTTGGAAGGTGAGTCTCTGGTAAGACAGGGAAACCAACATGTCTGTGGGGTAGAAGTTAAAAAAGTAAAAAAGTTTGGTCATTCAGGCTACTGTCTGTGGGGAAGGTGCAGACCAAAACTGACTGCTGTGCCCAAAGATTTGTCTTACCACCAATGCTAACATTTCTTCTGAAGTAAAACAGGAATTATTGAAGACTTGTGGGAGGGGGAAGTAATTGAGAAGAACACTTCCTGTGGCTTGAGACCTCTCCTGCTGAATTCTCTGCATTATCTAAGTCCTGCTCTGAAGGATTTACCACCAGCATCTGGGAGAATGGAGCAAAACTGCCTCTGCTGAGTTTGAGAATAGGCAACAGAGTGGTCAGGAGGGGCGGTGAGATCCCAGGGATTGCTCTATGCAGCCTGCAAGCTTGTTTTCCATGTGGCAAGCATCTTTTGATAAGGCGTGATGGAAAGAAGCACCAAAGGAAGGCCCTGACACCTCTGCTCTTTGTGACTCAGTTTATCGGCTGCAATGGAGCCGGGGTTTCTCAGTTCCCTGTAAACTCATCCCGGTGCCACTAGATGGTGCCTGCCATCTCCGGTAAAACCTGCAGCGATCCCAGGCACGGGGATTTTCAAGAACACGGTCACTCGGGAGTATTGGGCAAGAGGGATTTTTGCCGAAGGGAAAATTTCCCCTGGATGAGGAGAGACAACGCAAAATGCTGATATATCGGTTTAAAAAGAAAGAAAAAGAAAAGAAAAAGAAAAAGAAAAAAGGAATTATGTGCTGCCTTCTTGTGTCGATCCACTTGTGATCCTGAAGCAAAATACACTCCCTAGGTACCCTGACAGCTGCTGACAGTAAGGGACAATCTGGTCTGTAACAGCAGTGCCTTTTAACGGTGGCACTGGCCAGGCTCCATCAGGGCTGCACAGGCTGGAGGACTCCCAGCTCTGGATCAGCCCTGGAAAGTCTGCATGTATGCAGATTGCCCTGGAAGTGTCGGTCCTCGTGTTTCCAGACTCTCAGACCATCTGGCTCCTGGCTCGGACACCAGCCGGTGGGATGCAGGTGTTTGGGCAGCCCAGCGAGAGAGCTGGCCCATGAGTCAGGCAGCTCTGGGGATCCAGTGCTTCACTAAAGCCACCAAGCTCACATGTCACAGCCCAGTCACCCCTTGGGCTGCAGTGCATTAAGGCAAGACTCTGGTTCTGCTGTCATTTGGTATGAGGTAAATTGTAAAAGCATCACTGATTGCTGCTCAACACTCACCTTTTCTCTTATGTTTTGTTCTGGCAACAGATGCTTCTCCTCTCCAGCCTTTCTGGACCGAACAAAAGATAAAATTGCAAAGTTTAAACCAGAAAGCTGACATTTCCTATACTGTGGAGCCTTCTTTTTGTGTGTGTGTGGACAGTTCCACATTTGAAGAAAATTTCTCTTGAAAAATCACTGCTCTAGAGTCTTTCACAGAAGTCTGCCCTGTGCAACAATTTGGGAAAATTTCATGAGCCTGATTATTTTGCTGCTGTTTGTTGTAGAACAGCTGAAGCAGTTACTAAACAGGCTCCCCTGGGGAACTGGTTATACCACTGAGCTTGGCTGAGGTCAAGATGCATCTGGATGATGCCCTTAGTCCCATGCTTCTACTTGGCTGGCCCTGTGTGGAACTAGGAGTTGGACTCGATGTTCCTTATGGGTCCCTTCCAACTCAGGATATTCTATGATTCTGTCATTTTAAAGTTGAGATGGTTGGAAGTGTCATCTTAGTTGGATTAGTGTCTCCTGGAGATAACAAAAAGTTTCTGGTATAACAGGATGGGGCTGCGTTGTCTACAGTGATGTAAAGCTGCTAAAGGCTTCGTCATCTTCAGATGACACTGTGTAGTCTCAGAAAACCTCTGTAAAATCCAGGTAGCTTTCATTAGAAAAAAATATTGGCTAGTTTAATTGTTATCTTTTGAAGATAATTTTAATTTTCAGGTTCAAGAATAAATTTTTTTTAAAAAGTGTCGATGTTCAGAAGAGTGCCTCAGTACTTTGTATTTCAAACAGGGAAACACTTCCTTTAACTGAAGAAATTTAGTGTTTCAGTAATATTTTGCTCTTTATTTCATGTCACTGAATCTTCTCAGACAAATTATGAAGAAAAATTTTATTTGTACAAAAATCTCTCAACTTGCATGAAAATAGATCTTCCAGAATGACATCCACTCTTGATTAAAGGCATCACAGTGAACTACCTGGGATGTCCGGTCTTCTCTGTCAAATACCTGTGCATTGTGATTTGCCTCTGTTGTGATTTGCCTAGCTTCCTCTCACACCATTAGTCATTATTATTCCTTCCCCAGCTGAAGAGGAAATAAATTCCATAAAGAAACACAGGACATTTATTTACCAGAACTAGATTATAGATCTTGCAACATATTTAAGCCAGCTTGTTAGGACAGCAAAAATGGAAGCCTTAATGAGATACATCTTTTCCTATGTTAAGATTTTTCAATTATAAGAAACATTTACATGGTAAAGACAAAGCCACCATTGTACAACCCAAATTCAAATAACAGTAATATTTTCTGGCTCCAGATTTATGTTTCCATCTGGCTGAAGTGACTTGGCAACCAGAAGCATAAGCTTTGTTTCAATTCTTGGTATCAACAAGTACCCTTAAGGCATATTAGGGAGGTATGACAAAAATCTAGTGAATGCCAAAAGCAGTGAAGCTTAGTTATTGGCTTGCCAGCATGAGAGAAATATAATCTGCATTTTGTAAGTATGAATATAGAACAAGGCCTGGCATTGCAAGCTGCTGTCAGTCAGGAGGAACTTCCTGCTTCTTTCCAGCATATATTTCATTTTATGTCAATTTATTTTTTACAGTGTGGTTTAGTGAATGGAGAATTAAGCACAATGGTGTGCCATAAAACAACGTATGTGTACGCTTCATATACGCATTTTTGTATTCCACACTGTTGCGTTTAGTCCAGCATCCCTGGAGTAATGGATAACTAAGAATGAGTCAGTTTCAGAGCTTTCTTGGATGTTATTTTTAGTGTCCTTAAAGTGACTTGGAAGAGTTTGAAAACCTCATGTTTTTTCAAGCCCTCTGTCCAGGCTGTCTGTGTATTAGTGTCCTTAGCCTCTGAATTTTTCAGGAAGAGAGAAATGAGTATTTGTTGATGACTTTGGCAGAATGTGAATAAAAATTTGAAATAATAATAGTTGAAACCTTTAATATGAAACAGACTATAATGAATAGGTCATTCTGCACTGGATCCCTTATCTTTGGGTTTGTTTATTATTTTAGCTGTTAATTTCAGTTCTGCTTCCACCACTTCAGTTTTCAATGTCAGTCAGCTCATGGGAGCTGTTGAAGCTACCACTACCAAATTGTATCTGGCTACACATCCGTAGCTTCATCCTATGATGTAAACCCAGACTGTTTTGGTATGTGACTTACCAGGTCTACAAGCTTGGCTTCCTCCATTTAAAAGAATCGGAAATGTTATAGTTCCAAATGTTGTATTTTTCTGGTTTAAGTGTGGCTGAGCTACAAGAGTGACCTTATGGCAGTATTTGTCTCCTGTTATTCTGCATTCTAAGTTTTCCAGATCTTATACTTTGAGGCACAATGAGAAAAAAATTCTAGCAACCATCTTTCCCCTTTGCCCAGATTTTTATTGTGGGCAAGATTCATCTCAGAGAACAATAACAGGGCTGAGCTCACCTATTCCACCAGGTCAGACCAGAAGTATGGAGCAATGTATGCCCTCAGTTCAGGGCTGTGATCCTGAATACAGTGAAATTTCATAGGGTAATTTTTTTATTGTTATTATTATGCAATTGATCACAGTGAACACATTTATACTAGTGAACAACAGCCAAGCTGTGGTAAACTTTCCAGTTTATTTGGTCTAAGCAGGTTTTCAGCCTCTTGCACTGTTTGGAAGTAAAGATTATGGAGTAAAAAAAAATAGAAGCTGAACTCTGAGCCAAATGTCTCTTTCTCTTTCTGCTGCATTATAGTAGATCAAATGACTGGAGATGCATTTCAATGGCTAGTATTTTATCCTAACAGAATTCTTGAGAAGTCACTTTTATATCTTGCACAGTGGGATTTACCTCAGAAAGTGGTCTGCTGGAACAACAAATAGTTGTACTACCTTTGCTGTACTAGGGGTTACAGTGAGTGGTTATTTGAGCAATGTCCACCATCTGAAATGCTAACCTCTATCTCCAGCCTGCACAGCTCAACATAAACAGCCCCGCTGCCCCTGCCACCGAGACAAATCTACTTCTGAGTGGTGGACAGTAGTGCAGAAGGGGTAACAGGTCCTCTCAGCTGCCATTGTCTTTCCCATCCCTTCTCCTCTCACAGGGCCAGCTTTCCAGGCCTGCTCCAGGCTCTGCCTATTATCTCCTCTCCCCCATTCTGTTGCCCTAAGGAAGGACCAGACACATACCCTTCTTCACATTCACTGGAGTCATGAGTCCCCAAGAGTCCCAGGAAGTCAATCATGGCCAACTGTATCCTGAGCTGCATCACAGGAAGGGTGTCCAGCAGGTCTGAGGACATGATTTTCCCCCTATGCTTTGCTTTCATGAGACCCCACCTGGAGTACTGCATCCAGTTCTGGTTCCCCCAGTACAGGAAACACATGGAGCTGTTGGAGCAAGTCCAGATGTCCCTTTGTATGAGTCCTTTTATAAAAGGGACAGTGAGAGACCCAGAGAGGGTCTGTGATGACAGAACAAGGGACAATAGTTTTAATCTGAAAGAGGATAGAGTGAGATGTTTCACAGTGAGGGTGGTGAAGCACTGGGACAGGTTGTCCAGAGAAGCTGCGGATTCCCCTGGATCCCTGGAATGGTTCAAGACAAGGTTGGATGTGGCTTTGGCAACTTGATCTAGTGAAAAGTGCCCCATGGCAAGTGAGCTTGGAACTAGATGGTCTTTAAAGTCTCTTCCAACAGAAGCCATTCTATGATCCTACAATTCTATAAGAGAATATGTGAGATGGAAGGTGCTTTTTGGTGGAAAGGAACTGCCAGTGGAAGAAAATGCTGCAGTCCCACTGCAACCTCATGGTCTGGTTAGCTGTCAAGGGGAGGTCAATGAAAGGTAAGAAAGGGGGAAAGGTATTTTTTCCCCAAGAATAACTTCCTGAAATTGTACACTGCTCTTCAAATCTTCATTGCTCCTTCCTGGTCTCATCCCTAAATCCCCCTTCACATCCCTGGAGCTTCCTTCAAATCCACATCATCATCCAGAACCCCACTGATCCTTCTGACTCATAATCACGTCTAGCTCCATAAATCCCTTCACACTTCTGTCGCAGTCACAAAATGCAATTTTACCTAAGACGTCTCAAATCAGCTCTGCTACAAGGCACAGGAAAAGATTTAAGATGCCACAGCAGTCTTAGAGAAACCACTAACAGTTGCGAACACGCTATTTCAAGTGAATGCAAGTGTTCATGAACATCTGCATTTGTATGTGTGCATGCACAGTGGGGTGTATGATATAGCCTTACATGGTTAGAGACTGATACTGCTTGAAGACTTGACTTACCTTTCTAATTAAGTACTGAGTAGTAAAAGAATTCACTTAAAATGGCTTCTACAGCTGTTTGACATTTCTCTTTATGACAAATCATGGATCACTGCATGTGGACTTAGATGTTTCTTTTCATTGAAAAGATACTTATCTCAGTTTAGGGAAAATATTTAAATAGTTTAAAAACAGGCATCAGAGAAGCTTTATTGCTACCGGGTAGGGGTTCAAGAAATCTGAACTATTCACTTTAGACCTGGTAAAATCAGAGTTTTCTCAGTCCCCTTTAGCAGGAACTCTTTTTTCAGCCTTCCAGAGGTATTTTGTACAACTGGACAGAGAAATACAAAGAAAAAATTTAGTGCATCCAAGGAAATATTTCTTTATTAAATATTTCTTTATTGAAAATATTATATATTTAAATAGAAATGTCTCTGTTTGCACAGTATTCTGTGGTGCTCTTTCACATAGTGCCTTCTTCCATAGAATCACAGAATCATAGAATGGTCTGGGTTGGAAGGGACCCCAAGGATCACAGAGTTCTAAACCCTCTGCCACAGGCAAGGCCACCAACCTCCAGGCCTGGAGCTACACAAGGTTGCCCAGGGCCCCACCCAACCTGGCCTTGAACACCTCCAGGGATGGAGCACCCACCACCTCTCTGGGCAGCCTGTTCCAGCACCTTACCAATCTCTGAGAACCCCCCCTTAGTTAGGGCTACTCTCAAGGAGCTCTTCTCTCAGTCTGTCTATATGCCTGGGATTCCTCTGGCAGTGATGCTGTTCTTCCTCCTAGGTAAACTCTCCTTTATAAAAGTAATGAACAGCTTTGGATATATTGTAGGTAGCTTCCATGGTGGAAGAAAACAAATAAGGAAAGTATAGCTATTGTCTCCTCTCCTTTGGGATAAATGCTATTGACATAATACCCTGAAAGAGCACCCACCAGAGATGCTGTTAACAGGGTGCACCTCACATCCCACACAATTTATGTGAGCATGACTATTTTTCTGACAATGGGTCCATCAGGTCTGGACGTGACTGTGGCTGCACACAGAGGCTTGTGACATCAAAGATGGGCGAGTCTAGTCTTCAAGCTATCCTTAGGAGATGGCATAGATGGTCGGATTCACTTCCACAAGGTTTAGATGTTGACAGTCCAATTTGTGATGTTTGAAAACTGCATGGTCTGTTTGTAGTCCATGGAAAGAAATACCTACTTATGATATGAAGTATCCCACCCTTATTAGACATCCAGTTAGGATAAGAGGTATTGCAACCAGAAGCTTTCCCTCTCTGGCTCTAAGGGGAATTTAAATGAAGAACTCAATTTAGGAAAAAGCCTATTAGTCTCCCTACTACAGACAAAAGAAGAAATAAGTGTTTCCAGACTTCTCATCTGACAGCAAATACTAAAATCTCCAGTATGAATCATACCTTTAAAATCTATTTTTATAGGACTGCTACAATAATACTTAGGGCATAAATTTTGTTGCTGTGTCCTTCTCCAATCTAAGTAATTTAATTCCACCTCTTTTATCTGCAATGTCTATGCTTTTGATGGTGTCTACACTTTCTACACACACAAACTGGCAGTAAGAGTCAGTTACCACTGTAGTTTCATCTTAATCTGCAGTATCAAAACCAGAAACATAATCATGTTACACAGATATGGCTCCATAAAAACTTGTGAAGCTCCTATTTTATCTATTTAATTCATATTTTTGACATGAGAAAATTTTAAGGGGATCTAATTTTCTTTTCATGGTAATATTGTAAAGTAATAGGCTATTACTTCTGTATCACATGCCCGAGACTCCATAGGTAGCCTTGTTTATGTGTAAGTAATGGCAATAGGGGTTATGTGGTAATAGTTTCCAAAGGCATTAGTGATGAATTATGGGTGTGTGGGAAGAATGAAACAATATCTCCTTTAAGAGTTCATGAATGGTACCTTTGAGACAACATGCTCATGCAACAAGCAGGAAAACCCAGACAAATAGTGAGAAGCTCTGCAAACACATTAAGGAAGAACCCTAAGGTGCCAGTGGCTTAGGTGGCTTAGGCCATGCTGTATATTTCATGGTTACAATATGTTTTATAAAGATATTTATGAACCAAAGTAAATCTCTTTAACCTTCACACACCATTTTGGAAACCAGTACCTTATGAATAAACTCTTCACATATATCAACGTTTAAATCCCATGGATTGCCTTGCTTGCATTGAGATTAAGATATGCCTAAAAATGAAAAGCAAGCTGAAACATGGAAACACAGAGTTGAATGCATGACCTCTCTCTTAACAAAGGTAAATTATACCCAGAAAGAACTGGGGCTGTTCAGCCTTGAGAGAAGACTGAGAGGGGATCTTCTTAATGTTTATAAATATCTCAAATGTGGGACACAGTGGGAAATGGGCAACCTCTTTTCAATGGTCTGGGGGGACAGGACAAGGGATGATAGCCTCAAGTTGGAGCACAGGGAGTTCCACACCAATATGTGGAAGAACTTTTTCCCAGTGAGGGTGAGGGAGCCCTGGGACACGCTGCCCCGGGGTGTGTGGAGTCTCCTTCTTTTGAGATATTCCAGACCCATCTGGATGCCAACCTCTGTGCCCTGTCCTAGGGACCCTGCTTTGGCATTGGGTTGGACCTGATAATCTCTGGAGGTCCCTTCCAACCCCTATGATTTTATGAATCTGTGATACTTTTGCCTTTGTGCTATGAGGAATCAACATTAAAAAGACTCTTCACAACTGACACTGTTGGTACTTTCTGTAGGAAATTGTTCTCTGGAGAGGACAATTCTGATCTAAAGTGTGTCATGTTGGCAAAATTGCTTTGGGAAAATTATTGTCATTCTCCAGAGACATTTGAAAAGTTAGTATAAAAACATCTATTTTTAGGATTCATGTTTATGGAGGTTAGAGAAAGATTAGAGAAAACTTTTGTTGTTTTTTCTCATATTTACTTCAAAATTTTGAAAAGTAAAAGTTATTTCTTCTGATGGATATCATAAAAATACTTCAATAGTTAATTTTCTCTATAAACCTTCTATCAATATTTCTAGAGGAAATTAAAAGTTGAAACCCATTATTTATAGTTTTAGGTCTTATTTTAGTCCTTTAAAACTGCTTTTCCATTTGTAAAGTAATAATTGACAAGATCCTTTTGCTCCTTGAATTTTTTGTGAAAAAAATCATATATTTTCTATTTAGTTACCATAACAAAAAATATATTTTCATTTATATGTATTTTATATAAAGACTTAATACACCCAATTTCGCCTTTAAGCACTAAGATGGATTGCTAAATTCCTAATTCCTAAGTCCACAGCAAAATAAACACATTTCAGTAATCTCTATACATCTAATAGTGAGTTACAACTATAATTTCTCCTCTACACATACATTGCTAATTTGAGAAGTTAGAACTTCATTGTCTATCTGGTTCCCATTTATTGGCTTAATCGAAGATTTAATTAGAATCTGTAAATTCATGGTGTACTTACATGCTTCACATTCCTTTAACTATAGTTAAATCAGTTTCAAATAATTTTCTTATTTTTTAGTATTCTCAAGAAGATACTGAAATTTCTTGTCACGATTTTTTAAGGTCAAATGAAAAGAAATTTTTATGTAGTCTAAGTAACTAATTATTTACCTTTGAAAAACATTAGAAAACCTTGTGAATCTGTATGTGTTTATGAACTGCCTGAATCCTGTCTTCTCCAGGCTAAACAACCTCCACCAGTCTCAGCCTTTTCTTACAGAAGAGGTTCTCCAGCCCTCTGATCATTTTCATAGCCCTTCTCTAGACTCACTCTAAAAGGTCCATGTCCTCCTTATGTTGGGGTGCCTAGAGCTGAATGCAGTTCTCCAGGTGGCATTTCACAAGAGCAGAGTAGAGGGGCAGACTCCCACAGTCTGTATTGATGTTGAGGATTGCCCTGACCCAGATGAAGGACTTTGCAGTTGGCCTTGTTAGACTTGATGGGTTTTGACACCAACCTGAGTGGTGTCATCTGCAAACTTCCTGAGGGCACACTCAATCGCACTATTCTGCAGATGAAGATACTAAATAGTCCCTGGAGGGACACCACTCGTTACTAGTTTCCATTTAACACTGAGACATTGACTTTAGCTCTTTCCCTGCATCTGTATCTGTTTTTCTCATTGGTCCAGAACTTCTTTTTTTCTTTCACATCAGTAACCAAAGGAAAAATAAATCAAGTCAAATCTCAACTGTAAGAGAATTCCTGATTCAACTTCAAGACCATGTTGCTTGAAAGATAGGGTTGTTGAATTCAATGAATGATTTGCAAAGCAAAGCAAGGAAGGTCTTATATACAGCATGGAATGGCATCTTATAAATGATCATCATACTGGAGACAACTTGAGGCAGCAAGTGCATGCCCTTTGGTGC
The DNA here is from genome assembly GCF_964237585.1 of Gallinula chloropus. Lineage (NCBI taxonomy): Eukaryota > Metazoa > Chordata > Aves > Gruiformes > Rallidae > Gallinula > Gallinula chloropus. Next base: position 118,044,867 of record NC_140087.1, on the reverse strand, counting down.
TTCCTGCCACAGATATGTTAACTTAAGCATTTGTGAAATTTACCTTTAGGACTTTATGCCTATCTGTGTGACCTGTCCTAGGGAACCTGCCTTGGCAGGGGGGTTGGACACAATGATCTCTTGAGGTCCTTTCCAACCCCTACAATTCTGTGATTTTGTGACTTGAGGTTTTGGGTTACCTCATACATCTCCTGCTGGAGTGTCTTTGTGGCCTGGACATAAACTAAGAGTATTTAAATATCTCCTTAAAAGACTCTTTTTTAGGTTGCAGATTCTGATACAGTGTAAGATGATTCATTACAAGTTCTCAGACAAAAGGTCATTTCCTAAGACTGTAAAACCTTTAGCAAACATTTTGATTCAGAGCTCTACCTACACGATACACTGTCCCACCTCAGTGGGACCCTTCAGATCATCAAATCCAATTATCACCCTAACCTGCACATCCAGTAGTGCTGGGAAACATGACTGCACTGGAATTTGACTTTTGTCTACATTGCTTAAGCGTTAGAATGGTCCCTAAAGCTGTTTGGGCTTTGATGCACGAGCATTGTCCCATACATTTCCTAGGCAGGGTTCAGGAGACACACCTCATCTGAGCACAGAATGAGATGCTGACTTCCTCTTTCAGAGCATGAACGTGGCAGATTGTGGTAAATGGTCTCACAGTGGCAGAAAAGGAGCTGACAATGTTTAGCTTACCTAGGTAACCTTCAAACAATGAGAGGTCTTCTGGCATGCCATTGCCATCTGTGGATGTAACAGAAAGGAAATGCACAAGTCCATGGCAAATGCACAAGTCCCAGTACAGGAGTGTGGCTGAAACACCTCAGCCATGGTAAGTTCTGTGTAAACACGCAGTGGAGTTTGCACCCCATATTTTACTACTGTGATTTCAGGTTAGTTTAATCAAGTCATGCTTGTTTCAGCTAATATATTGTTAGCTTGATTTAAATGTCATCATGATATCTAGTCTTTTTTCATCTGTGCATCTATCTTTGGCAGTCATTGTTTACCAATGTAACACTTGAACCCACTCTTTAACCCACTATATTTGATAAAAAAGAGGGATTTCACTGGCCATAGCTATACTTAACACTATGCCAATAGGCACAAGAGCATTGTCAAGCTGTGACATACTATTAAAATTTTTGAACTTCCAAAACCAGACAGCCACATCCCAAAGAGTGTCTTAGTAATGGTCTTTGGTCCTTGTTAACTCTCAGATCATATCCAGGAATTGTTTGGCAATGCAGATTGTCCCTGGCCAACAGCAGGCCAAGGCCCAAGTAAACACAGCAATCAGATGCCAGTGCTCAGGATTATTTCCCAGCACTGCTTTGCTTAATGGCATCAAATTCATTGCAGGTATTAAAATTCTAAAATTACATTAAAATTGCTGACTAGCTAGAGAACAGAAATTGAAATTTTTGCTCTTAACAAGAAAAAGGCAATGATAATCCTGGAGCTGTTTAGACACTTGGTCAGCTAAAAAGTTGTAGATTTCCATGTATTGACTGAGCTCTGTTGACTGCAATGTGATCTGAACACCTAATCCACACCTATGTGTAGCCACTGAAATATAGATGTCTCAATCTGCCAGATAAATTCCATCTGTATCTTCAGTAGTTCCACTGTCCACAAAAATATCATTTAGTAGTGAGTGCTGCAACACAAAGTTGTGTTAACACATCAGCCAGCACAACATCAAACCTCAGATTTCAGAGATATTAGAAAGGTGACAAAAACTCCCTTTATTTGTCTATAATTGTAGTGTTTCCTCCTTCAAACCACACAATCTTCATGCCAAACAGAAACTAGAAAAATCTAGCTCAGCTATTGCATTGTTCAGCCATAAAACTCCAATTAATAAATTTAATCTTTACGGTCAGGATGCATTTGCAATAATAAGCATGGTAGGATGGGATTATAATTAAGCACATTCAGTTTTGCAGGATTCAAGAGCTGTTGGTTAATGAAGCTCGATGTGATACTGTCAGTAGCAAATCTGATAATTGCTTACAGGGGAAAGGCAATTTTAACAAATGCTCCTTCATGCAGGTGGCTGGTAGAAATTGCTTTCAGTCAATTATGCCTTCAATTACTTTGGATGAATGAGGCAGGATCCTTTAGCTCATTATAAGCCCAAATCCACAATAAGTGAGTAAATATTTTGACACAGTGTTGAAACCGACTTCTGTAAGAGCGTGTATAATATTTATAACCATTGAAAAGGTCACATATTGTATAATCATCATTCAGTGTGTTCAGTGCCAGCTAAAGGAAATTAATGATTTCCTTAGCCAGTCGATATCACCGGAGTAATATTTTAATACTGTGAGCAGTCAGGAGTTTTCTGAAACATTGTCACAGACGATATGGCTTATAAATGCCCATGTGTTGTATCACCTCTAAAATAGGAGGAAGCTGAGCAACAAGAAAACATGTACCTTGATTATGGGATAAAGTCTAAGCTCATCATGGAAAGGTCATATCTATCCATTTTGGAGCAGAATTTTATATCACTTTACATTAGAGAACAGGCTGAATAAAAATAAGAAAAGATCAAATATTTCAACCTTCTACAGCAACAAAAACTTGAGGAAAAATAAAAAGAAAAAGGATACTCTAGCTACCCAGAAGATTCATTTGACGTGGCTCAGGTTCAGATTTTGTCATCCTTGCTTCATCTTCATGTTCATCTGGAAGGAAATGCAAATAAGAGATTAATTACCACCACCCACTACCAGGAAAACTGGTTGTAAATCATCTCTGAGATGTTGTAGAAGAGACATTTTTCATGTAAACAAACTCACACATGACAATTGTGCAAGCAGAGTATGTGGACCTATTACTATAAAGGTTAAGGTTATCCCATGCAACATCCTACTTCCTTTGACTTCCATAAAAAAAAATATCCTCAAAACAGAAAATATGATGTGAAAAACCACAGCATATGTTGAGTAAGGAATCATCTTGCCTGAATGTCCCAGGCTCTGTGGTAGGACATTTCTGTTACAAAAACATAGTTTTTAAACTGTAGGGCAAATGACTTTTTCCAAGGAAAAATACTGGTGGATCTGATTATTAAAACAACACATTCTATTTTTAAATAATTGTTCAATGGAAAACCTCTGCAAATATTTTTGTAACTGCAACTGGACAACTAAAGTAGAATTTTTTTACTTATTTCTAGGTTTGCAAATGAATTTTTTTCTCTGGGTGTCTCCTCTTTTAAAATACAGATAAGCTAACCACTTCCTTTGGAATTAAGTTTCATTGTGCTTTATATAGTATAACCATGGTATAACCTGGCCAGCAGCTAAAACAGCCACACAGCTGTTCACTCACTACTCACCCCTCTCACAGTAGGATGATTGAAAGGAAAAACATCAAGACTCGTGGGCTGAGATAAAGAAAAGGGATAACAGTAACAACAACAACAACAATAATAATAAAAGCAAGCAATGAACAATACAATTGCTCACTACCTGAAGCTGATGCTCAGCTAGTTTTTGAGCCATGCTGCCTCCCAACCAAACTCCCATTTATGTATGGGCATGATGTCATGTGGTTTAGAATATCCCTTTGACTAGTCTGGGTCAGCTGTCCCAGCTGCCCCCCCTCCCAGCTTTTTGGGTGCCCCCCACTTTCTCATTGGCAGGGCAGTGTGAGAAGCTGAAAAGTCCATGACTGGTTGGCAACAACCAAAATATCAGTGTGTTATTGGCAGCTGGTTCTTCGGTGATGCAGTTTTGCCACATTAGAGGTAGATAGCAACCTGAAGACTGGGAGCAGTCCTAGAAGATGATTCTTTCTAGCTTTTTTTTTTTTTAAGGCTTAAGAAATAATAGGATTTCTATTTGCCTAATTATATGTCATTAAAAATAAATTATGATCTATGCTAAATAATTAGAACTGTTTGACAAGACTTGCTTGTTCTTTGGTCAAACAAAATATCTCTTGAATCTCATAGAATTAATCAGTTTTATGCAACTGAAGACACAGTCTATTCCCCAATTTGGTAAACAGAGGCCAGGAAGTCCTAAGAGTCCTACCAACATGATTCTCATCCTAAATGTAAAACAGCATACCAGCTGCTAGGAAGAAAAGAACCCCATCCCATCTGAAATCAGGACAAGTATCCCTGTCATTAAGTCAAGGACAGAGCTATATGAGTAGGGTGAGACCCTGGCACAGGTTTCCCAGAGAAGCTGTGGCTGCCCCTGGCAGGGTTCAAGGCCAGGCTGGATGGGCTTTGGGTACCCTGGGGTAGTGGAGGGTTGGAACTAAATGGTCTTTGAGGTCCCTTCTGACGGGCCATTCTATGATTCTATGAATACCATCATTCACTATGAGTATTATGAATGTTATCTTTATGGTTACTCTGAATAATATATACCAGTAACTCTTCACAAATGCAAATATTTGTATTATTTGTTTGTCCTGCTAAATTACAAGATTAAAACTATAAAGCATGCAAAAGGTAAATGCTGAGTGCTCATAATTCAACAAATACAACAAACTGACCTTCTGTTTACACTATGTGCACTTGATCTCCGTATCACGATCTTATCATTTCTATAGAATTTCCTCTGAACTAATTACTTCCAAGGAGGTACCATGTGTACATTCAAGAGAAAAAGTATATTAAGGATGCTGTTCCTTTGAACTGAAGAAGCAGAGAACATGTGATACATCCACAGAGCCTCCTTGACTAAGCTTTGAAATTACTGGGGTTTGGCCTTTAGTTGTCTCATAAGTGATAAAAACCCATAAACCAGCACTTCAGTCTTATTTCCACACTTTCCACCATAGTGAATTCAGGCACAGATGTGACCTTTATGGGAGACTGCAATTATTCAACTTTTTGGGATGGTTTGCAGTAGTAGTATTTAACCTGTGGGTAATAAACCTATCATGAACCATTCATTTACCTTAGAAACTGCTACTAACCTCCATATATCCTCCCTTAGTGTTTAACTCTACTATGTGATATACATAGCCCAAATTTACTATGCTGTTAGGTGATGCATCTTTGTTTATCCATAGAAGCAACTGTGTATAGTCATTCCTCTCTACAAATGGGACTACATCTATAGAAGTGATATAAACATTATCAGGCCTGTCTTCTGACCCTGAGGACAAGCCATTGGGTGCAGCTAGTGCTGTTACACTCCAGACAGTATGGCTGCATCCTAAACTATTAGCTGAGGATGGTTCTTGATCCACAGTAACTCCTGAACTTTACCCTGCAATTGTCTAAGTGTTGATCAGCTTGACACCCATCTGTGGCCTGTGCTAACAGTTTAAGCAATAGGCTTTGCATTGGGCTACAATGTGTAGAATCATGCCCTATATAATGTACATGCTGACCCATTAGTTGGAGAACTGTGAAACCTGGAATTGATGGAAATTGTTATGAAACATCCCAATACCATGAGATTCATGTGCAGATTGCCTGAAAGACTTACTGAGCAGACTTGCCTGTTCAATATCCTACATGTATTTTACCTTTCCTTTAAGGAGTGAAATCTAGCAAAATTCAGAATTTTTATTCAGTTCCAGTAAGTCAGATGATATCATTGACTAGAGCATTTCAGAATGAACATCCACAACCAAAATTAAGACAATCCCTTCCTATATTTGCATACATGTTATTATTAGTCATTCAATAAAATTACACTCTGATACATTAATTATATGTTCTGTGTGAGACAGTGTTACGGGAACTCTTCAGGTGATTAAACTTCAGGGAATTCAAGATAGGATTTTTCTTTCAGAGATGAGTCTACCCATTGTGGTAATCTTGCCAGTTTCTGCATCTTGTCTACCTCAGACAGGTATGAACTTGAAATTTGAGGTGCTCTCTCAGAAACCTGTGGTGTTTCCCTCCAAACCTTTTGAGAAGACCTGGCTTGTGGTCACCAGAAGCAATTCTTCCAGCTCTGGAAGATTTCTGGTACTGCTGGTAAAAGATTTTTAGTATTGTTGGTAAATGTCTGTCCCAGGCTGGCATCTAAATCAATATTATGTAATGTCTAAAAATACAAATAAGTATATATTTAAATAAATGCTTTTCCATAAGTCTCTAATTGCACTTTATTACTCTGCTGCAGTTTACTTGCCAGAGACGCATGATGATGTCACACTGACCTACTGTGATGAATAATTCCAACAGCTAGCAGCACACTGATGGAGGCGTGTTGCTCATGTTCCTGGAGAGAGCAGTGGTTCTCAAATGTTTTAATACCAGAAGTCTTACAAAGTCAATTGTCATCGATATTTTGGTGGAGGAAAGAAAAAAGCTTCAACTATTTTAATTGAAATATCTCAACACCTCATCTTTGTTACCAAGTACTTCAGAAACTATGACTTGGAGAATGTCTCCTTCCATGGAGATATTCAAGGAACAAAATGGTGATGGGAAAGTTACTCTGGGTGTAGCAAAAAATACATGGCTGCTCACTCTTATTATGTTTCATTGTATTATAAAGAAATAATAATGAACTCCTAAAATTCTGTGAAATCTGTCCTGACACCGTCTTGTCAATGCTGAAGAGTCTGAATTTAGGGAGGAAAATTCTTTTCGCTCTTTGGCACAAAGTCATCCTGTCATCTCCTAAAGGATTACCCTGCTTGCAGGTGTATAGAGATTGTGACCATGGGTTCATAGGATTTCATAATAAACAAGAGCACAGAGGCTTGTATTCTCCAAATTGTTCTACTTTATTACAGATTACCACAAATAATTGCCACTAGAAAGTATACTACCACAAAATAGTCTCAGATGCGTCAGGGGGCATTTATATTGGATATTAGGAAAAATTTCTTCACTGAAAGAGTGATCAGGCATTGTAACAGGCTGCCCTGGAGTCACCATCCCTGGAGGATGTTCAGGCACTTCCAGGACATTGTTTAGTTGATATGGTGGTGTTGGACAGATGGTTGGACTTGATGATTTCAGAGGTCTTTTCCATCCTTAAAGATTCTATGATTCTAAAATTACTACTAGCAAATATAACAATGATTAAGAGAGTGAATACGTATATAATCTATATCATTATTACAAGTTCTATCCACAATCAACAATATAGTAGCAACTAATAATTTGGCAGCAGTTAATAGCAGTGGCAACCAACTGTATTGCAACAACCAATAACAACAGCGACCAAGTAAGTAAATACTATTACAGGTTACAAACATCATTAGTAAAGCAGTTTATCAACAATATAACAGGTGATATACTTATGATAGATGCCTTATATGGATATATAATGCTGGTATGAGGTGAATTAGATTTCAGAAAGTGACAAACTTGCCCAAAGGGAATGGGAAATCAAACTGGAGGGGGACACCAAGCCATACTAGAGAAGGGAGGACAAACTGACCTGACCCCAAAGTAGACCCATGAAGGGAACAATAAGGTAACAGGCAGTCTCACTTCAAAGATGGTACATATCACAGAGGGAGGAGTTGACCAGTTGTCCCTGGTGAGAACCTATGAATTCATAGAAAGCTCGAGAAGGGAGAAAAAGGGAAGGCAAGGCAAGGCAAAGTGAGGCAAAGCAAGGCAAGGCAAATGCTGTTAAAGTTTCTTGTGTTCATTGATGGTATCTCAGGATGTCTCTGGCTTCTGGCTACCCCAGTTGCAGTTCAAGGCTTAGTTCCCAGGCATATGATTCCCAGGCCAGCAGGCAATTTCTCTATCACTGTTTATCAGCATACATTTTGTGTTCTTCTTCATTTTCCCTTTCAAACCCCGAGGAAAATGTAGTCTCCTTATCATAGCACCATAGAATCACAGAATCTCCTGAACTGGAAGGGACCCATAAGGACCATTGAGTCCAACTCCTGGCTCCACACAGGCCCAGACAAGTCAGAGCCTGGGACTGAGGGCATCGTCCAGACACTTCTTGACCTCAGTCAAGCTCGGTGCTGTGACCACTTCCCTGGGGACCCTGTGCTAGTGCCTGACTCCCCTCTCAGTATAGAACCTCCTCCTGACATCCAGCCTAAACCTCCCCTGTCACAGCTTCACACCCTTCCTCTGAGTGACATCACTAGTCACCAAAGAAAGGAGATCGGCACCGGCCCCTTCACTCCCCCTTGTCAGGAAGCCACTGTCAGAGTGGTAATACACAGCAATGAGGTCTCCCCTCAGCCTTCTCTTCTCCCTCTCGCGCTTCCCTTTCTCAGCTAGAATGTCATTCTCTCCCTAAAGAGATGCTGTTTTCTTAATGTAAATATCTACCTCCTCCAGTGTGAAAGAGAGACTTTATGCAAAAAATCTAAGATCAAGTTCTAATTTGGACAGGATTTAGGCACAATGGTACTACATAAGTATGTGGTATGCTGTGGAACTCAAAGGAGTCAAGGTGGCAGATATAAATCATCAAACATACTTTCAATCAGAAGAATAAGTAGTAGGCATGATGGTGGTAAATGCAGAAAGTTTGGAGAAAAAAAAAAAGAGAAGAAGTGTAGAGGTTAAGGGCTGAAATTACTGTCAGCCACTGAACAAAATGCCAAGAGTAGCAAAACAAGTGCCCTGTTTTGGACTCAATAAAAACTAGATGCTTTCTGAGTGGTCTGAGAAACTAGCATTGCTTGTGATTTCAAGAGTCTTTTTTCTTTAATATGTACAGCACACACAGTTCAGTTGGAAGTTCAATTTGTTCTTAGGTGCTCACGAAATGAAAGTGAGACCTTTGCAATAAGTAAGGCTTGGAAAAATCCATGCATAAAAAAAAAGTTTGCAAGGTAAATTATATTTTATCTTGTTAAGTGTTATTTATCCACCTTGCAGCATCATCACCATGATGTGATGACCACCTTTGAATTGCCTGCAGTGAACATAACTGTCTCCCTCTCCCAAGAAGTATAATCCACATACCTGATGCTTCATATAACCTGTCTAAGAGCTAAGGTGAATCACAGTTTCCCTTATACCACATGAAACTGAGCTCTTTTAGCAATCAATTGCTAATTGTCTGCCTTTTCTTGAGATTGTAAAAAGAAAGGATTTGCAAGAACTGCAAGAAGTCAAAAACAGGGACTTGTGGAATCGCAGCAGATCGATTTACAGTGCTTACAGATTGTGTGCCCAGATAATTTCAAGGCACATTGTATGAAGGGGTCAGATCAGCCTCGTGCCAACATTTTTTGCAGCATCAGGCAAGACTGTCACTTAAGACCTAGCCAAAAGATTTACAATGTAAATGGTTGGTGCATATGGGCGTGAGATTGCCTAAAGTCCCCAGCTGCCAGCGTAGACAAAGCCTTAATTAGCCAATAATGCTGGAAATTTGTGCTAGTATGGAAGTTTTCTTTATTCAGTAAGTAGCTCTCCAAATAGTAATGAATTGAAATCAACAACCGGTTTGACAAGTAACTGAGGAGCGTGGCTTTTGGTCAGTAATTATTAACCAAAAATTCAATCAGCTAGCTAAAGGTAAAAGTTTATCATTATATCTCATGAAACATTTGGTACACTAAGCAAATGAGAACTAGTTTCTTTTAAGAGATTAGATATCTGTATTTGGAGATCTAATTCCTTAGGGGGAAACCTGATTACATGGCTAGTTTTCATAGAATCAGGGAAATACACAGTGTAAGCAATTTGAAGCACTTGTTCTGCAGACAGTTGAACTACTTATGCATGCTGGGCTAAGAAATTCAACAGGTCCTAGGAGTTTAGACACAGAATTTTCAGTAATACATACTGAAATAGAATAATAGATGCTGAAGATAGAAATACAGCAATAGATATAGAAATACAGCAATAGATACTGAAAATATCTGCTTGCATATTCAACTTTAGTTAAAACCACCAAAGCACATGAACCCCCTTGAGTAGTTCATTTTAGCCTTTGTATTATTTGTTTTACGTGTCTCATAGTCTCTTAAGGTGTGAAATAAAGAAAGAAAATGCAAAGGATGCTAACCCTTAGGCAGACAAGCACGCTTTATTTTCTAATTATGGAAGACAATGCAAAAGTAAGTTTGTGTGTTTTTTTTTTCTCAAGTACTCCTTAAGTGGTGTAAGCTCCTTGGAGTTGTTTTATATATAGGGAAAAGAGGAGCAGAAGTACAACAGAATTATTTCCAAAAGCACAAGATTTCTGAATTCCTATCAATACTTAACAGGGTCTTATGAGAAAGATCAGGACAGATTTTGTAGGAGGGCCTGTAGCAACAGGACAAGGGCTAATGGTTTTAAATTGAAAGAGGGTAGATTCAGATTGGTATAATGAAGAAATTTTTTAATTTCTTAATTTTTATTTATTTCTTTATTTTATGACAAGGGTGGCAAAACACTGGCAAAGGTTGCCCAAAGACATAGAATCACAGACTGGTTTGGGTTAGATGTGACCTCAAAGCCCATCTAGTTCCAACCCCCTGTTGGAGGGAGTTGGTCTGGTGAAGGTCAGGGACACCCTCTAGGTCTAGTGGTGGTCAGGTACACACTCTACTAGCCCAGATTGCCCAAAGCCCCATCCAACGTGGCCTTGAACCCTGCCAGGGATACAGGGGCAGGACAACCACAGCTTCACTGGGCACCTTGTACCAGTCCCTCACCACCCTCACATGGTAGATGCCCCACACCTGGAAATATTCAAGGTCAGGTTGGAAGGAGTTGTGAGCAGCTTGGTCTGGTTGAAGATGTCCTTACTCATTGCAGGAGGAGGGAGTTAGATTAGATGGTCTTTAAAGGTCCCTTCTAACCCAAACCATTTTATGATTCTGTGAATGATCTGATATGCATGAGCAGACGATATAAAGCAGCAGACAGCTAACCAAGCTGCTAAAATCTACAATAGGAAAACTGAAATCTGAATCTGATGGCACTAACCAGTTATGAAAGTTAATAGTCTAGATCAGCTGCCAGCAAGAATTTGTACTCTCCTTAACTAAAGCACAAATAGAACAGTAAGGCAAAGCGCAAATCAGAACAGTAAGGCAAAGCACAAATCAGAAAAAGATGAAGAAAAAGCTCTTTTTCAAAGGTGAGGTCTACCTGATGAGACTCCAGACTTTGGATAAGGGGACTCAGGAAAGGGTCAAGTTTTAAACTGTTTCATACTGAAAAATTTACAAGTGAATCAGTTTAAAATAGAGAATCAGATTCTCATATACATAAAATCTTTCCGTATATGAGTGTTATCTTGGCAATGTGAACAGGTTAGCTAAGATACCAGCAATACATTTATTCACATCTGAAGTTTCCTGTAGGTTGTCACAGCAGATGAAAGAAACCTTGGTATAAATGAAAGTCAGGTCAAAGTGTTTAATGTACACATATGCATGAAAGAATAATCAGCTTAATGTTGATAAGGATATTTGAGAGGTGTTCAAAATTTGATTTTGCAGCACTTTGTCTCATTTGTATGACACATTCTTAAATTCTGCAGATTCCTGAATGGTTTCATAGGTTTTTTCTTTACAAATGCAAGCAAACTCTCACACTGTGTATTGTCTATTTTTTTCATATTTATCCCCATTATACAAGTGGACACATTTCATGATCCAGGACTAGTTTGATGAAATCCAAACCTTCATGTTCAATGGGCCACTAAGATCCAGGACAGTGGTAGGAAATCAGTCCCAGGTATTACTTGAACTATAAAAATTATGCTGCATCATGAGAACAAATGCTGAGTAGCATTGCTGATAGTGATTACTGCAATACCTTCCAAACTTCTGCCAGGCTTTTATTACTTTGCAACAGCTAGGTAGCTCAGCAGCGCTATTAGTACAGGCACCCAGTTTCAGAACCCATTGAATTATGCTGCTGCTAAGTTCTCACTACAGAAGATAAGGCTATGGATATGAGTCAGACCAGCATTTCTCTGCTAGTCCTAGAACTTAAAGTTGGAATTCAGTTGTCTGAAAATGAGATAGACACTAGATATTTGTTTTCCCCCTTTGGGTAGCAGCTGTAGCACCAGGGAGCAAGGTTTCTTATCTTTGGAACAGATATAAAGATTTTATTCCATTCTATGTAATTTGAAAATTTCAAAGGAACTGTAATGATCTGTACACTGTACCCCAAACAAACCTCCTGCAGAAACTGTCCTCACATTTGCAACAGCAGACTAAGCAGCTAATGAATAGATGACAGTAACACTTGGAAAGATTTGATGTGGTTTTGGTAATGTTGGGTCAGCTAACCTGTTCCAACTCCAGTCAAGGGCGTTTGACTGTTTGTATTGCCAAACAAGTTTATACCTATAAGAGACTACCTACCATGTCAACTGAAAGAGAATTAACTGTTATGGCCTCTTACATTCAGAATCAGTATGAGAAAATCAGTGTGAACATTATCCATGGCTGCTTTTTTGTGGACCAAAGAAGTCAACAGAGCACTTACACAGACGAATAACAATTCCTACCTCAGTTTTAGACTAAAGAAGAGCACTGAGTCTTGCAACCTTTGCTAATAGTTACTTTCAGTATGTATCAATATATGCTCAATTAATTTCATGAATAGTGTCTTGAATTATTCTCTTGAATTTATACTTGTAAGTATGAGATTAGGTCATCTAACTTTAAATGTAGTATTCATCACCAGTCATTTTACATTTGAATATCTCCAATGTAGTATGTACACCTGAGCAAGATGACCAAGTTACTGTTGTTACCAGTGGAAAAATAGGACAGGATTAAACATATACATATAATGTCATGTATGTAGTATTCTATTTAGCATCCAGCTGCTGCTTCAGAAGGATCTCTTGTATATCTCCTTTCCCTGTCAGACCCATGCCATAGGTGTTTCACATGTTGAGGCATCTCAGATTGCTCTAAATGCATATGTATGGGCAAGCTCTTATTTCCACAGTGTTGACATCTTCACCTGTGATAGTCTTGATAGTAGCTAAAGCCAATGAATAAGAATAAGGACATCTCACCTATTTTAGCATTTTAGATTGATTTCTCTCCCTTTGAGCCCCTATTTTTCTCTGTTATCTGTAAAGGAAGCATGGACCTGACCAGAGGAGACAAGGGCATCTATCTATCTAAATATATGCAAATGTGTCATACCACCCTACTTATGGAAAGTGACACCCTTTCTGGAAGTGATACTTCTTATATTCTCTGTTAGTATTATTGTTTGGGGTCTATTCCCACTGATGTCAAAGAGCAGCTGCAAAAGAGGAGTGGAGGAGTCTGGTGGAGTCCTGGGTCAGTGCATGAGTGTCTGTGAATATGCCACTATTTGTACCATATGTTGGGAAAAATCCTCTTTTGTAAAAGCAGGGATAATGGACTTCCTGCTTTCTTTCTATCATTTTAAAAAATAAAAGTGATAAGTGGTAAATAACAGACCTGGGAATTCAGTGACTTCCCAATGACCAAATGTATGGTCTTCTGTGGGCTCCTACCGCTGTTACAAAAGTAACATCAAATGAGTTGATAGCAGTGGAGCAACTGCAGACATTTTACTAGTTAGCTTGGCAGAACATGATTTTGTGAAATAAATGAACAAGTAAGGCTTGAAGAAGGAAGGCGGGGTGGGTGGGTGGAACCAGGCCCTTGGCAAAGAGATGACTGTGGTTCAGTCAGAGCTGGAGACAGCAAATCCCTTCTTTGCCTTTTCCCTTCAGTATTCTCTGACATGCCCCTTTTTTGCTGACTCAGAAACACCTTACAAGACAAACACCTGTTAGTTTGTCCAATGCAGCCCATTCACAATTCCCTCACTAAATGAAAGCATCAGCAGGATGCGCTGGGGCCAGGATGCCATTCCTCCAGGACCTGAATATTAGACACACTTGCACCCCTAACATGGACATAACCCCTAAAACAGGGCTGCTAAATTAATCCTGGTTCTCTTCTGTACAAGAAAAAGGTTAAAGCTGGCTGTGAAACACTCATCCTACCGGCCTGGAGAAGCTGTATTAAAAGAACAGTCTCTCTATTCTCAACAAACCAAACTAGAGGAAAACCAGCTCAGGAAGGAATATAGCAAATGCTAACTGCAGAGTAATCCATGTTACCTGTATGTCCCCTTTCCTTTCAGCTGCTTTTTGTAAGTATAAAAATACTTGCTCACAATGGAAACATACATTCTTGCAACCACGCATGTGGGAATGAACACTACCCTGGTTGTTATAAATGCATCACTGAGATAGAGAAAGTCTTGATTTAAGAGAGTTATATAATTGACATAGGAAAGGTTAATTCTTGTGGCAGAATAGAAAATATCTGTAATAAGAACACATTTCCAAATATATTAAAAAAATTCCCAAACCAAAAATCCTATGCCTACTGTACTTTATAACCATAGCACTGCTATATGATACCATCTTCCAGTTAGCCTTTATTTTCTATTGTCTATTAACCTATCAGCTAGGAATATTTCCCCTTTGAATATCCTTGTATGTCAATCAAGTTCCCTAATGGAATAGCTGCACTCTCATAATCTTGTTTTTCTCTCAATGTTGTTTGCCTTCACACCACTTGAGAAAGTTCAAGAAAGATACTGCTTTTACAGAGGTGCTTCCACCTTTTCACCAGAATCCAATTCTCAGAGAATCTGCAATGCCTTTTTTACATGTTTCTAAAATACAAAAGAAAATTCAAGCTATTTGCCTAACTCTAGAGTTCTAAACATTAAGGATCTGATCCAATCTAATCCCTCCATTATCAGTTGATAAAGTGAATTTCTCACAAAGAATGTTTTATCTTACTTTTAAGAGACATCTCTTATAGCTGACTGTCTCTCTCCATCTACCTACACAACCCGTTAGATTAGATTGTTAAAGTGAGATTAAGTTAGGTCAGATGAATTCTACCCTCTCTTGAACTACTTTATAACTGCATTTCCAATGGAGTAATTATGACTAAGATGAAAACCAGAACAAAGGAATGAGATCCAATTCCTCCAACATATTTGTGTCTTTCATTTGACCCCCTTTTTAATTTTGGAAGAGACAAAGTAAGGAATTTTCTTATCACATAGGCAAGTGTTATGCAGGAGCACACTCCTAACTGTTGCTCAGGCAGAAGTTCAAAGATTTGAGACACAGGAAAAAAAAGGAAGCCTGGCATTTAAGCAAACTGACATCTGTTTCATTAACAGACAACCTGGATAACTCAGGTTTTGTGTGTAAGAGGTTTGTCATAACTCTGCAAAGTGAAGGAACTGTTTAATCAGCTGCAGCAGAGCGTAATCCCTTAGCTTTGATATTTTTTCCTCACAGCACTTAGCAATGCAAACAATATTCTGAGTACCTGAAGCATTGCAGCACACTCACAATAGCAACCTGTCATAGTCTGCCTGTGTGAAATAGTTTCTGAGACAAAAAAAAAAAGCACAAAATTACCAAGAGAAAATGTCTGTCATTTGGGAAACTCATATTAATTGCCTACAGTCACAGAAAATGTCAACTGACACAGCAAGGAATATTTAACATTAAGGTTTGAGTCGTCCCCAGAAAATCAACTTCTCTGTTTCAAGTCAGCTGCACGCTTTAACAACTGGCAGAATAGGATTTTCAGTAAGTCATTTGCTCCATTGATCTGGAAATGACAAGATTTAGGACATACATTTACATAGAACAGAGTTGGGGACAGCTTGGAAAAGTTAGCATTGTATGGAAATTTTCAAGAACGTAAATCTGAGGTTTCCATCATGGACCATATGTGTGCCACTAACAGGCACCGCTAAATAGGTTATCCTGTAAGACTAAAGCTGTTTCAGTCTGGCAGCAAGCAAGGCAGAACAATAGAGAGGAGAGGGTGTTGAGGAAAAATAGAGTGGTCATTGAAGCAGGTATGGTTTAAATAAAAAAATAAAAAGAAAGAAAGCAGAATAAGCAATAGCTGCCATCCTCCAGAAACATCTCTAGACTGCAAGAGGATCCACCCATCCTCAAGATAGTTGTGGAGAAAGGTTAAGGAAGAAAAAAAGGCAGAAAGACTCAAATCATCCATATTAATCCCTGGGGTCTCCATGATTGTTGTGGTGATCTGGTTTCTTCAAGACACGTGACCAACATATATCTGCCACTATTGAACATTTGCATTCCTATCAGCGTGGGAAACTCCTGTATTCCCCATCATTAATGCTGATGAAACTCCTATTTTTTTCTTTCTCACAAGCTTCTTACAGTGCAAGAACCATGAATCAAGACTTCCTTTTGGCCACAGCTCTTAATTCCACCTTGATTTACAACCCAGAACCATTTCCTTATGTATTTTTTGCTGTTCATCTCTTGGAAGAAGCTGTATCTGACTTCTCTACAGCCTCTGCTGAAATATAGATTAGATATTACTTGCTGGCCTTCTCCAAGCTGAACAAATGCAGCTCCCTCAGCATCTCCACTTAGGTCTTTAACTCCAGTCTCCAGTCATCTTCATGGCCTGCTGGACATGCTGCAATTTGCAAAGTCCTTGCTTATAATGTGTGTACTAAACTAGTAACACCTATACTGAGAAAACCTGTCAGTCAGAAATTACTAAGTGGTCTAAAAGCTGTTTAGATTATAAACCATTAATCTTACAATGTCCAGGTTAGAGACCTATAATGTGCAGTCAGCATATGGCCCCAGTTTCCTGTTGATTTATAGCACAGTGAGAATCACAGAATCACTAGGTTGGATAAGACCTTTGAGATCATCAAGTCCAACTGTACCTGTCTTCTACTAAACCATATCCCTAAGCACCCTGTCTACCTGTCTTTTAAATACATCCAGGGATGGGGACTCAGGTGATGGGGACTCAGGTGATGGATGGGTTGAATATTATTCTGTGCGTACCAAAACGAAGGACAGATTTCACTGGTGCAGGATGAGTTCCAGTAGGAGTGAAAAAGCAGTGATTTAACATGGCCTGCCTTTGTTTTGTGCTTTGGAAGAACCTGCTTCTTTTGTTTTGGGAGTTTCTCTATTGTCCTGTAATACTGTGCTCTTGTTAGACAGCATTCACATGGCACATTAAAGGTATTTTTAAAAATAAGATATGCAAGAAAAAGAGACATTTAGAAAACTCTTTGCTTGTCTGCCTGAGCAAATCTATTTAGCGGAAGAGTTTTAACTTCCAAAGTTGCTTTCAGAGCACAAAGGTGGAATTCAGCTTACCTGCCCCTGAGCAAGTATACAGAGGTGTCTTTGTTTGTTAGGTACCTAGGGTCCTGCTACAGCCCGTGGAGATGCAGTCAACATAGCTGAAATTAATAGCTCTGTAGAGTACTGATTCACTCCGTGCTGTAACAGAAGAACACGTCTAACTTTTCCAAATAAAGTCCAAGCATGGTTCAAGTATCAGCCAAGTTCAGAGACCATCCCCAAACAGAAATTTTAATGCAGTCATCCAGTTTGGAGGCCGAGAGAGTCACCAACTTGTCTTAGAGCTAGAAAACAGGTCATGGATGGTAAGACACTGGCACAGGTTGCCCAGAGAAGGTGTAGATGGCCACTCCCTGGAAGCATTCAAGGTTGGATGGGGTTTGGGCCACCTGGTCTAGAGGACAGTGTCCCTGCTCATGGCAGGGGGTTAGAACTAGATGAGCTTTGAGGTCCCTTCCAATCCAAAAAATTCCATGTTTCTATGATTATATGCCACAGTTATCTATGTATAGGTATATACACATATCATTATGTACGTACTAAGGGAAGGTTAGAGTGTCTATGTGTGTGTGCCTCTGTAAATATATACACACACAACAGCTAAACCCTCAGAGCATACAGAGGTAAGGTCTTAACATTAGCACTTCCATTTAAAAATCTTCTTACCTTGTCTTTCTTACACACTAAATGTTTGACAGCATAATATATTTGGCAAGATTTAGGCTTGTATTTGTGTGATTACTGTTTTCATGTGCCATGACTTTCTCCTGGGCTTACTATGAAAACTCAAAATCTGAAAATTACTGCTTATTATCTACATTTGGAAATATTTATGTTTCTGAACCCAAACTAGCTGTTTGAGAAGAGAAAAATACTACAGACAGAGAGAGCATGTAGCTCACAAGTCCACCAACTAAATTTCTGATGCTTTCTGCAGACTCTTCTTTCCAGGCTCCATCTGGGGTGTCAACAGGATCCTCTAAGAGAAATCTCCATACCTGCAAGAATCCCAAGTGTTGTGGGAATTGATACAGAATCAACGGTAATTCCTGAAGTTTAGCTGAATGTTTAAGAAATTGCTCATCTGAAAGAATTCTAACACCAAATGACTTCCCCTTGACTTATCAAACCTCATGTAGATTTTTCTTACTGAAACAATAAACTACTTCTGAGCAGAGCCATTGCTTCCTAAGATGAAGCATGGACTATTACATTGCAGTTGAATGACTCGAGGATGTGCAACTACCAAAGCAAAGAAAGTGATTAGTAAAATAATAAAAGTGTAAAATGCCATCTGAAAATAACTCTAAAAAATAACATGAATATTTAACATGGGTTAGGAGTGGATTTTTCTTTTTTTCTTTGTTTAAGGATTCTTATATTACTTTGTTAAAAGTTTTATTTAATTTCTCAGAAAATAAAAATTTAAAAAGTAAAATTACATCTGGCTTTACAGAGAAAAAAAAAGTAGAGAATAAACAAGATCTTCATCAAAAAGTAATAATTTTTGAGTGCTCAGAAGAAATTGAGATCCTTTACCTTACTGAACTGTAAGACAGACGTCTAGGTCAAAGATCTCTGCAATCAATGAAGCAGTGTAAGCATTTCCAGAAGGCAAAGCGTCTTGTCTTTAGTTATACAAGTGGGTTAAATCATGCTCCATTGGTGTCTTTTTCAGCCTAATCTCTTCAGGACATCTATATGATTAGCTTAGACCAGACATCAGACTTTAACATATGAAAACTTTGTTAAAAACTAATCTCACCATTCATACCTAAATATGGTTATGTTATTCTCTGATATAAAAAAGAAGAATACCATCTGTTTTGTCTAACTCCGATCAATAATAGGTCCTTGCTCTTTTAGAAAAGGAGTGAAAACTAAGATGAAGAAACATTTGCAAGACAAGAGTAACTTATTATGAGTAAGGTAATTCGGGGCTTTGTGTTCCGATCTAGTGAATACAAAGGAGTTATTTAACAGTGAGACAATGGCAACTCCTTGAGATTACAAAAAATAATAGGGAGCCCACCTTTGTCTATAATTTAATTCCCAGATGTACTGCCATGTAGTAGCATTAGGGCATAATGAGTCTGTTCTGTTATTCGCTTTGCTGTGGGCGTTGAGCCAGGGAGTCATTCTGCCCGAGAGACAAAAGACACTCTGTCTGCGCAGAGATCCCTGCATCTTCCCGACACGTTTCCTCATACATTTTGTGAACTGTCTTTCCCCTCCCCTCTCCCTCTGTTATGTTAGCTGTGAACTGCAGTGAAAATCTGTCTGTGACAGACACTTGCAGTACTTGGTCAGCTGTCAGACAAGCACGAGGTGAAAGACTTCAAATATGGCATGGGGCTCACAAGCACACATACGCACATAGAGAAAAACAGCCATCACTGGCTACTGCTCAGGTCCAAGTACAAAACCTAAAAAACAAAACACACACACAAAAAGAATCCCAAGGAAGGAAACATTTCTATGTAATTCTGAGATCTCACAAACAAAGAAGGCACATTTAATGGTTTTGTTAAAGTCAAATATATAAGAGCTTAACTCTAACTGCAGTGTTAGTAACAACTTCATTCTATCTCCAGAACCCATCTGGGGCAGTATTTACTTCACTTTGAAAGTCATTTCCTTTAATGCCAATACCGAGACAGACATAAAGGAAAAAAGATGATGAGAAACCTGTGAATGGGTGAACAGTCCAGGTTGACACATGTATGTTCAGAGTATGAACTGTAAGTCACCTCATCGCAACACCCCTTCATTTAGGTACGTACATGGGACCTGGCAATGCTTTTCCATAAGTCTAACATGTTTATGGCTGTGCTGTTAGGATACTTTAACCTTACCACATTATTCTAAGGTACTTTACAATGAAGTCACAGTGTTTATACAACATGATAGGGCTCCAAGTGAATTATTCTCTTTGGGTTTTGTACCATAACAACAGGTTGTTGTCTTCTCCCACAGCACCAGTTAAATTCTACCTGTAAACACAATGCAGTACTCAGGGAAATTAAAGGAAGCATCTCAGCTGCATCCAGTCTGAGATGAGGTCTTGAAAAGCCTTGTTTGTTCAAGATCTGATGAAGTAAAGCATCTGGGCTGGAGGACACAAATGAAGAAAGAAACAAGGCCTGAAACAGTAGGGATGTGGGTTTAAGTACTACAGGATGTCCTATCTAGCCTCCATCTGATACTCCAGAAGGGTAGTCTCCCACAAGTTCTGTGCAATACCTGCCAGTACCATGCATATGTCTCAAATACACTACAGCAAAATTGGCAGCAGACATCCATGTTTCAACAACAAAATCCTCTCTCATATATCTGCACTTCAAACTTCCCTGAGCATGTGGAGATCCAACCTTGCAAGTTGTCACCCATATAGCACTGAACTGCAAGTATCACCCTGCTAAGGCACAGAGCAGTATAGTGCAGTATGGTGAGAATCCAAGGCTGATAGCCCTCATCCCCAGGCAGCGTACATGGGTCCATCCTCCTACTTGCAAATAACCCAAGATTGCTCAGTTTTCTCCATACTTGCTGCTGAGGACATTCAAAGAAGATGGTGGGATCCTTCTGGATTTACAGCATATGTGTTAAAATTTGTAGCATGCAAATCTATCTTAATGCCATGTTTCTTAAGAGAAGGAGAAAGGAAGAGGTGGCTTTGTGTACAGAAATCAACTTCTATTTGAGACCCAGCCACACACTTCCTGCATTTGATAGGCACCCGTTTTCCTCTTGTTTCCTCCTATCACATCCTGCAATTAATATTACTTCCCCTTTTCTGAGATAACTAGGGTGGACACATTCATTGATGCTTATCAAATAAGTCCAGAAATATTTTTACCACTGAAATTTCTAGAATCTTCATGTGTTCCTGCCAGAAAAATAACAGTCACCACTACCTTCTGACACTAATGAACTCCTTCACTTCCCTTCCATCCCTCTGGTCCTTTTTTTCTTTCTGATGATCACCAAAAATCACTTTTAACCTCCCAAAATTCAGTCCTCATCTAATGACAAAGAGTTCACTTTGGCTTCCACACTTCAATATTCGGTATCCATCACAGACTGGATTCTACCTTTTTTCTGTCTTTCATAAGTGTGTCTTTCCCCATGTGGTTGTTTGACCCTGGCTGGAGGCCAGATGCCCACCAAAGCCACTCTATCGCTGCCCTTCTCAGCTGGGCAGGCGAGAGAGATGCAGTGAAAGGCTTGTGGGAGAGATAAGGGCAGGGAGACATCACTCGACAGTTACTCTTATGGGCAAAACAGCCCGTTCAGCTGGACAGGGGAGAAAATATATATTGAGAGGCTTAGGAGTCGAGATAAGGACAGGGGGAGATCATTCCACAATCAGCATCATGGGCAGAACAGACTCAACACGGAATAAAGGAAAGAAACTCTGTAATTTATCGCACCAGGGTGGGATAATGAGAAGTGTGACCAGATCTTAAAGCACCTTCCCCCACCCCTCCCTTCTTAGCAGACTTTACTTCAGTCATGATTTTGCTCCCTTCTTCTTCTTCCCCACTGTGGCACGGAGAAGGGCAGGGACTGGGGAATGGGGGTATCGGTCAGCTCCTCACAAGGTGTTTTCCTTTTTGGATGAGGGGTGGGGGGACAAACCAGAGAGAAGCTACAGAAATGCCCTGTGAAGGGAATAACAGAAAAGACTAATGCTCCAGGCGTTTGCACCAACA